>NC_040908.2:143667922-143975422 GCF_004126475.2 Phyllostomus discolor
AACCTGTTTGGGGCTACAAAACGATCCACAGTTTGTGGCTGCCTCTGCTGGGCCTGGGCATGCGTGGGAAGAACTAAGCTGTGTGCCAAGGCTGGCTTTTAGCAGCACCAGGTCCAGGAGCAGGTCAGCAAAAATCCCAAGGAGCCCTGAGATCTGCCTCCATCTGCCTCCGCCTGCTGGCTCCCAGTCACCAAAAGAGCCTCTGGTGGTGCCTGATGCAATCACTCATCCAACAAGCCCAGTAAATGAATCAAATGTTTATCTCTCTCAAGTGAAAGAACCCAGAGCATTGGCAACATTTCTGAGCAGACAGTACAGCCTTTCATTATCTAGGCTTAGTGTACTGTTACATAACATTCTGTGACTTAACAATGCATTTTATCTTCAACAGACAGAAACTCTTCTGGTTACAACTGTAAATTGATACATAGCGATTGTCTTCTACGAGAGCCATTATGGGTTCACAGAAGACTTCTTCATGGAAATAATTCCTGTTTCAGGAATTATAGAACTTGCAGATGAGCAGAGCAAATTCCATTCTGTTCTCACAGAACGATCCCTACTGGATGCTTTTAATAGCACACAAGATTAGATGTAGCTACTGAGAGATATAGCTGATGTTTATAGTGTTAAAAGTATGCCATGACCAGCCCTTTTATTACAAATATTCTGAATTTTTGAAGGAATTCAGAAATTCCTTCAAAAGGAATCTGTGTTTTATCTTATAAATTAGTTATTCCCTGACTTGATGTAATTTCTATACAAATCAGGAACTTCTGAAAACAAGTGAATGAAGCCCAACTCAAAAAACAAAAACTTTAAAAAGGGGGAAGAGGTCACTTATGTTGACTAATGTACCTCAGAAATCCAGGGGACTCTAAAGACTAACCTTAGCCAATTCAGACACTCAAGTGTCTTTTTAGATGAATTCTCCTCATGTGGTGGCAAAAATGGCAACTGTCCATTCTAGGTTTATTCACAGTTAAAATTAGAACTGCTACTGTAAAGTTATTTGTTGAACTTTCCAATTGATGTTTTTGGTTTTGTGGTTACCCTTGAACTAATCTGAAACTAAGCCACGTGGCAGATCTCCTACCATTAAATTTGAAACAGCAAAGAATCAATATGTGAATCCTCTCCTTTTACTATATATGTTCAAAGATCTGGGAAAGTTCCCAGAAAGTACGTGGGTTAGCCAAAGTCCAAATAGTATGCGAGAGAAAACTGTGCTGTGAAGAATTGTTTAGCAACAAAGCTAAGAAAATAGTGTCATTTCAAAGCTGAGACAGTAAAGTCACTAGTTCTTTCAAATGGGCCTGCTTGATGACCAGAGACACTGACTTCTAAAACCCTTAGGATTTCTCTAAAATGTAGAGCAATGGAGGTCCTTTTTAAGCAGAAAATAACAATTCTAGAGGAGAAATTAAGGGAGTTAATTGAGGATTCTTCAAAGTCCTTTTCGGCCTTGTTCCGTTTCTGCCATAAGTTTTAAACTTTGAATCTAAACCACACACAATAAGATGTCCCTGCAGTGCCGTGGAGCTGACACTGAAGGCTGGCAGGATGGAGCTGGAGGTCCGCTCTCCCTGGCGACCCTGGGTGAGGCACCTAACCTCCAGTGAGGTGCTTCTTGCTTTCCTAGTCTGCAAAGTCAGGGTGAGAATGATCACTTTCTCACCACCATGGTAGGGCTTTTGTAAAAATCAAATTGCATAATAAAGATAACAGTATTTGGTAAAATTTCAAATAAATTTAAGTTACTAGTTATTGTCATTGTCATGGTTGTTATTCTTACACTTATTAAGTCAGGTCCCTGATGTAAAGATTCAGCTGGGAAGAGTTTGTGAAAGCTGAGTTGCATACATCCACACTTAAGGAAGCCAGTTCGTCAGGGCTTTTGCAATGCATTGGGTCAACACACCCAACCGAATTCTCTGGGTGAAGTTGCCATTAGTATCTGCTACCTATTGGGCTCCTTTGCTATGGGACCTATGTTTTCAGTAGAGTTTCCCTAAATGCTTTTTGCCTGTCATTTTATTTTACTCCATGGGAAAGGCATATAAAGTATGTGACTCTCTCCTTTTCATAGATAATTTGTAATAGGATAAGTGAGGCTTTGTCTGTTGCTCCTAAATAAACTACTAGAACATAACTTTCTGAAAATAGATAAGAATCCCCATGCTCTTCTCCAGGTCTGGACGATGTTTTGCTTTCTTTTTTAAGAAATTTATTTATTTTTATTTAAGTATAGTTGGTACGCAGTCTTATTAGTTTCAGGTGGACATTTTTATACCTTGTGATGTGATCACCCTACAAATTCTAGTAATCATCTGTTACATTGTAAACTTATCACAATATTATTGACTAAATTCTATGGGGTCTTCTTGACCCATGACAGACATATGGCAGGTGCATTGGCTCTCAACACCTGTGGGTTTCACACCTCACGTAGGTATGTGGGAACTGTTTCTGCTTAGCGTTCATTCACTAATAGGCTGCATGCATTCTGCTTTCAGGGTGTTACAATGCTTTCCCAACTCCTTTCTGCATTTTCCCCAACATATATCTTAACAAACACATAATATCCTGGCCTATTCTTTTGGTGTTCACCTGAGTCTGGCATAACCACTCAGGAAATCTCGTTAAATAAGGCTTAAGTTCCAATTACATTCAAACAGTGGAAGGAAGGAAGGAAGGAAGGAAGGAAGGAAGGAAGGAAGGAAGGAAGGAAGGAAGGAAGGAAAAGAGAAAAAAGAGAAAAGAATAGAAAAGAAAAAGAGAAAAGAAAAGAAAAGAAAAGAAAAAAAAGACAGAAAGAAAGAAAAGAAAAGAAAAGAAAAGAAAAGAAAAGAAAAGAAAAGAAAAGAAAAGAAAAGAAAAGGAAAGGATAGGAAAGGAAAGGAAAGGAAAGAAAAGAAAAAGAAAAGAAAAGAAAAGAAAAGAAAAGAAAAGAAAAGAAAGAAGGAAAGGAAAGGAAAGGAAAGGAAAGGAAAAGGAAAGGAAAGGAAAGAAAAGAAAAGAAAAAGAAAAGAGAAAAGAGTAAGCATTCTTTTAGATGATGGGGGAGAGGTTGCTTTGGAGAAGATTGTATGATGCTCAAAATGAGCTCCTCTAACTAAATCACTCTTACTAATGACAGGATTCTATTAGTCACCCTCTCTTACTAACAGATATATATCAAATTGATTTCTCCTTTGAACCAGCCTCTGTCAGTGCCATTTGGCAGGGGGTTTGGCCATGGGAGGGTTCAGTTGGTCCTCAGTGGTGACGGGAAAAGCTATAACCCAAAATAAGCCTGTTCGCTTTGTTGTGCCCTACAGGGAAGCAAAAATAGAAGTGTACTTGGTGGGAGGCTGGCCTGGTGGGTGCCTAGGTACCTTTGAGCTAATAAAGCAGAGGGAGGTCATGACCATAATATGAGTAAAAGCACATGTTTTTTTGTCCCTTAAGAGAAAAAGGAAGTGCAAAATAGATTCCTTCTTTACTTACCCTTTATAAAATTTTGTGTGTTTTTTAACGAAAATTTTTCTTTTTTACATGGAAACTGATACGCTCCTGCTCTGATGTTGCATTTACAGTTCTGTTCTGATCTGAGAAAAACATTCAACATCAGCCCAGAATTGAGCTTTCTAAATCATTTGAATCATCCCACAGTAGCTTGCAACTCCATGGGCGCTGGGAAAAATAAAATTAAAAAACCAACTTCGTTGACTAATGCTCCTCTTGAAAAAAGACCACATAGTAATTATCTTCTCCTTTTTAAAAGTGGAACAACAGTTACCCTTTGTAGATCCATTGCACCTACAGGGTTTAAAACATTCTCCAAACAACTTGAAAATTTTATTACAATCCTAATCAGAAATAAATGTAACAATGTTCCCACTTCACAGGTATTAAAATGAGACATGGGGAAGAGAAGAGATTGCAAGTCATTCAAATGTAATAACTAATATTTACAGAATTTAGTATGTGCCAAGCACTGTTCTAGACATTTTATGTGCAAAGCTTACCTGACCCGCATCACAATCCTATGAGGTTAGTACTATTATTAGCCACATTTTACAGATGCACACACAGGTGCAAAAAGCAGTTGGGCAACTTGCTTAAGGTCCCACAGATAATATGGTAGGAACCCAGGCAGCCTGTATCCATTGTTAATACTCTTTAACCCTACACTTGATGACTTTTTCTCCAGCCTTATCGAGATATAATTGACAGATAAAGTTGTAACATCTTTGAAGTGCACAGTGTGATGATTTGATATACATACATGGTACTTTGTGAAATGATTCCCATAATCAAGTTAATTAACACGTCCTTCACCTCACAGTTATCTCTGTTTATGAGAACACCTAAGATCTATTCTTTTAGCCAATTTCAAGTATACAGTACAGCATTATTAACTATAGTCACCATGCTATACATTAGATTATCGTATAACTAAAAATGTGAATCCTTTGACCTACATCTATTTCCTTTGCCCGTAGCCCCTAGCAACAACCATTCTACTCTTGTCTCTATGAGTTCAACTTTTTTTTATTCTATACATATAATTCAGAGATTCCATACAGTATTTGTCTTTGTCTAATTTATTTCGCTTAGCATAGTATCCTCCAGGTACATCAGTGTTGTCCTAAATGGCAAGAATTTTTTATCCCTTACTTTTTATGGCCGAATACTGTCTGTGTGTGCACGCCATATTTTCTCTATCTGTTCATCCATCAACACGCACTTAGGTTGTTTCCGCAACTTAGCTATAATGACTAATGCTGTAATGAGCATGGGAGAACACATATCTCCTTGAGATAGTGATTTCAGTCCCAGGGTGGGATTGCCAGATCCTATGGTAGTTCCCTTTGTAGTTTTTTGAGGAACCCATTTTCCATCACAGCTGTGCCAATTTCCATCTCCATCCAGAGTGCACAAGACTCCCTTTCCTCCACATCATTGCCAGTATTTTATCTCCTGTTTTGAAAATAGACATCCTGCCCTGGCTGGCGTAGCTCAGTGGATTGAGGGCAGGCTGGGAACCAAAGTGTCCCAGGTTCGATTCCCAGCCAGGGTACATTCCTGGGTTGCAGGCCAGAACCCCCAGCAACTGCACATTGAATCTTTCTCTCTCTCTCTCTCTCTCTCTCTCTCTCTCTCTCTCTCTTTCTCTCTCTCTCCCCCTCCCTTCCCTCTCTAAAAATAAATAAATAAAATCTTAAAAAAAAGAGTGTAAAAGAAAATAGACATCCTAACAAGAGTGAGGTGATATTTCATTGTGGTTTTAATTTGCATTTCCATGATGATTAGTGATGTTGAGAATCTTTGTACATAGTGATTGGCCATCTGTATGTCTCCTTTGAAAAAATGTCTATTCAGGTCCTTTGTCTATTTTTAATTGAGTTATTTGTTTTTTGTTTTTGCTAGTGAGATGTAAGAGTGACTCACATATTTTGGATATTAACCCCTTCCAGGACATATGGTTTGAAATATTTTCTCCCATTCCACAGGTTGCCCTTTCATATTTTCTGTTTCCTTTGCTATGATGAAAGTTTTTACTTTGCTATAATAGTCTCAGTTATTTATTTTTGCCTGTGTCACCTGTGCTTTTGGTGACATATCAAAAAATCATTGTCAAGGAGCTTCTAACCCCTCCTTTCATATATTTTACAGTTATGGGTCCTACATTTAAGTCTTTAATCCATACTAAGTTGATTTTTGTGTATGGTATAAAGAAAATCCAATTTTTTTCTTTTCATGTGGATATCCAGTTTTCTCAACACTATTTTTTGAGGACTACCCTTTCCCTATTATGTATTCTTGTCACCCTTATGAAAATTAGTTCATCATGTATGTGGAAGCTTATTTCTTGGCTCTCTGTTCCACTGACCTATATATCTGCTTCTATGCCAGTATCATACTGTTTTGATTACTACAGCTTTGTAATATAGTTTGAAATCAGGGAGTGTGGCATCTCTAGCTTTGTTCTTCTTTCTCAAGATTTTGTTAGCTAATTGGGGTCTTTTACGGTTCCATCCAAATTTTAGAATTGTTTTCTCTATTTCTGTAAAAAATGTCATTGGGATTTTTATGGGGATTATATTGAATCTGTAGATAACTTTGGACAGTATAAATGTTTTTAAAATATTAATTGTTCCAATCATGAACATGAGATATCTCTTCATTAGCATGTGTCTTCTTCCATTTCTTTCATCAATGTTACAGTTTCCAGTTTACAGATCTTTCATCTTCTTGGTTAAGTTTATTGATTAGTATTTTATTCTTTTTGTTACTATTATAAATGGGACTGTTTTCTTAACCTCTTTTTTGGATAGTTCATTGTTAGCATGATGTCTTTTTATACATACATAGTGAAACTTCATCACTTACCAACTGGAATTCAGCTCTAATGTTAACTTATTATGCAACCTTAGCAGGATATTGAACTTCCTTGTGCTTCAGTTTCCTCACCTCTAAAACAGGATTTTACTCTAACAATATCTATCTCATAGGAGAAAGGGGAAGATGTAAGTGAGATACTATAAGAAAAATACTTGGAATAGTCCCTGGTAAAAGTAATATATATGAGTTTTTGCACTTAGTGTATATTAGTTTTTATATACAGATAGGATTACTGTGTCCATTTTATAGATAAAAAGAACTGTGGCCTCAATTTAAATGACTTGCCTATTAAGGTGGAATCCAAATTCAGTTATTCACAATCTGTTTCTTTCTCACTCTACCAGCTTGTATTATGAAAAAATGTGGGCTTTACTGAATTCTATTGAAGCTGGAGAATTATAAGAGAAGGGTTCTAAATCAGGTGTCCATCTGTGGACTGTAGAGTTTCTAAAAACCCATTAAAATAGCATAGAAAATGTGTTTCGGTACATTTGTCTAGAAAAGGGTACATCATTTCCATCAGATTTATGAAAGAGGTCCAAAACTCATAAACATGAGGGCACTGCTGGTGAGTGCAGCAATACATTTAAGGCCTGAGGTTTTAAAATTGCCTGGGTTCAAATCACTTCTGAGATTAGATTTGAAAGATAGAAGTTTATATACTGAATGCTCTCTCTCTCCTTGGACTGCCCTGGGGAGGGCCGCCTGCCGTATTGTCAGGCAGCCCTGTGGAGAGGTTCATGTGAGAAGGAACTGAAGGGGGACTCTGGCCAACAGTCAGTAAGGAACTGAGGCCCTCGGTCTGACAGTCCCGAGGAACAGAGGCCCACGTGAGTGAGCCTGAAAGCAAACCACTCTCCAGTTGGGTTTTCAGATGCGACTTCAGACCCAGCCAACACCTTGGCGGCACCCTCCTGAGGGAACTGAAGCCAGAGGCGCCCAGCTAAGCTGGGCCCAGATTCCTGACCCACAGAAACTGTGCGATAACAAATACAATGTTTATTGTTTGAATCCACTAAGTTTGATAGTAAGTTTTATGCAGCAATAGATATCTAATACATATGCAAAAACTTTATAGATGTTATCTCACTCAGAACTTATGACCGACCACCCTGTGATGTAGTATTGTTGGAATGACTGACAGAGGAAGCCTGAAGAAATCAAATGACTAACCCAAACTGGCAGTGAATTTTGCCTGATTCCACAGCTCAGGCTCTTTCTTAGTTAGGATATTAATTTCCTTTTTTAAAAATTAAGGTTCAGTTGACATACAACATTATATTAGTTTCAGGTGTACAATATAGTAACTTGACATTTATATACCTTATGAGGTGATCACTAGAATAAGTCTAGTGCCATCTGCCACCATGCAAAGCTATCACACTATTATTGACTATACTCCCTGTGCCGCACGTTATGTCCCTGTGACTGGCATGTCAGTAAAAGTTTGTACCTCCTAATCTTCTTCTTCTCTTTTAACCTACCCCACAGCCCCCTTCCCTCTGGAAGCCATCAGTTTGTTCTCTCTGTTGACTCATTTTAAAATTACTTCTGATTCTGTGTAGGCATTGTTTTTAATAATTAAAATAAGAATTACTGAAGTTATTCAGAAATTGACTTCAATCTGTTTTTGAAACTTATTATTGGCCTTTATTTTAACCTGAACTCAGAAGTTTGAATAACTCACAGTCTGAATACCAGTAAAACACTAGGTTTTGCCAACATTGTGCTATAGGGAATAGGGCCTAAGATTTTTATAAATATTAAGTTATATACCCTAATTCTGGGCTCTTCATAATAATCTCTACATTGTTATGTTATCTATTTTTAGAACATAGCCCTTTAAAAATTACTCATATTTAAATTAATTAATGATTTTGAGTATGACAGTTATCCATTGCCCACTGACTCCCACCCTCAAATAAAATTTCCCTCACTAAGTCAGGGGTCTCTTGAACTTGCATCCTTGACTCTCAGCCCAACAGTCTTCCAAGCCCTTCTCTGGTTTCCTCGTGCATGAAATACTTCAAGTTCTGGGACAGTTAATGACCCATGCCAAACCTTTAGAAACGGATATAGGACCCTTTTAAGTTTATTCAGGTTTGAAGAAGGACACTAAAGAAGAAATATTTATGACTTCAGATAGCCAATTCTTGACAGAATCCTTTCCCTCTGCCTTTTTTAAATAATTCTGACCTCAACTCAAAGGAATATTAAAATTTGATCTCTGGCCATTGTCACAAATTGAGAACAAAATGGAAGTCATTAATCCCAGAGACAAAGATGTCTCAGGTACAGAGACACTGCAGTAGAATATGTTATTAAAATGATTAAATATATTTTTATATTTCAAACACCTATATTTTCATCTGTTTGTCTATCAGGTGATATGTCAATCATCTATGTTAGAATCAACCTGTCAATATTGAAACTATCCCTAATTTCAAAATAGACATACTTGGAAATAAATGCTTCTTGGGTCACTGGTACCCTAAAAAAGTAACCTAACCATAGTTTTTAGAGTTTGAGTTATTTGAGTGTTTAAATCACTGTGAACATACTGTATAAAAATAAATTAGAAATAAAAATCTAGTTTTTGATACTGTATATACTATCAAGGATTTTTTTTAATTTAGTTTCATCATTTTCACAATACATTTAAGATACATTTGAGATGCATTTGGCCTTACTCCAAGTGTAGCTGAAGACCAAATTGTCTGTATATGGAGAGCATGCATCTCTGTGGATGTGATGAATAAATCCTTCAGTTACTCATAAACATTAGACTCAGAAAGAAAATCTGCCATTGATAATAGTAAAATCATCAAGATTGACCATGCTCATTGCTTTTGCTGTGCTGAACTCCTCATTTATTTTAGATGGTTCCAAACCAGGAATTGACATAATCATTGATACAATCTCAATGTAAACATTATATTTTTAAAAATATACCCTAGGTTGTATAAGGTAGAGTAGTAGAAAGAGAAACAGGCTTAGGGTCAAGAGAAAAGGAATTCTGATTTTGTTCTGTTACCATGTGACTTATAATGATTTATAGTTACCAAGAGAAAGTTGTCTTACCTCTCTGAGACTAATCCTCCTATCCATAAACATTGATATTTAAGATCCCTCCCAATATTAATGTTCCAGACTGCATAATTATGGTCTAATCAAAGTGCCTCAAAATATTTAAATAACTCAACCTCTAAAAATATGGTTAGGTTACTACTATATAGGACCCAATAAACATTTATTTCAAAGTAAAATGGGTCCTCCTTGTTCGCAGGTTTTGTACTTATGAATTCACCTACTCACTAAAACGCATTTATATCCCCAACTCAGTACTTGTGTTGCTTTCCTGGTTATTCACAGATACGTGCAGTGTGGCGAAAAACTTGCGTCACACAATGTATATATTTTAGATGAGGTCAGATACGGCAAAATTCTGCCTTGTTGTTCCAGCTCTCATACTGTAAACAGTGTCTTTTACAGTCTATTTGGTGCCATGTTATTTGCATGTTTTACTTTTTGCTGGTGATTTTGCCATTTAAAATGGCCCCTAAGAGTAGTGCTCATGTTGCTAAGTCCAAGAGGGCTGTGACGTGCGTTATGGAGAAAACACGTGTTGGGTAAGCTTTGTTCAGGCATGAGTTACAGCTCTGCTGGCTATGAGTTCAATGTTACTAAGTCAAAAATATGTATTAAGTAAGGCATATCTAAACAGAAATATACATAAACAAAGGTCATATATTGATTGATGTGTTGTTGTACCTGGAGACTCATATATTGTTGTGCCTGGAAACTCATAGAAACCTAATGCTGTATTTTCCCTAGGAGCCTACAAAAATATCTTCTTTCTAAAATCATCTCTAAATAAATTCTGTAGTAAATGTAGAATAGAATTTTATTTTTATACAGTGCCTCAGGTGCTCACTGAAGTATTTCATGTGATAATCACAATGTAAGGTACAACTAAATATTTAAGATTCTATAATTTCTTTTCTGTTAATAAGTTCCTCTCTGCTATTACTAAATTTATTTGTCAACTTATTTCCACTTGAGTTGTATCTGAACAGTCCAAGATTTCATTTGATATTATAACTCTTCAAACACTTTATTTTACAGGGTCTCTTCCTTCCTATCACTCAACAGGACACTTACCTTCTCTGAGTTCACGTTTAGTCTGTTCAACATTCTATCCCTGAGAATGTAGCCACGTCATTTTGACAGCATGTCTTAATACACTGGAGAACATACATAGGACACGGGAGACAGGTGTGAGAGCAACACAATTTCCAAGAGCATACTTGCTTTTTCTGATAAAAAATTGCTACTCTTGCGACAGCATGGATGGAACTGGAAAGCATTATGCTAAGCAAAATAAACCAGGCGGTGAAAGACAAATACCATATGATCTCACCTTTAACAGGAACCTAAACAACAAAACAAACAAATAAGCAAAATATAACCAAAGACCCTGAAATAGAGAACAGACTGACAGTGAACAGAGGGGGAAGGGGAGGGAATTTCAGGGGAAAAGCAGAAGGGTTTACAGGAACAAGTATAAAGGACACAGGGACAAAATCTAGGGGGGTGGAAATGGGAGGGAGGTGTGGAGGACTGAGTGGGTGGGCTGGGATGAGAGCAAAGACAGAAAACTGCACTTGAACAACAATTAAAAGAAAAAAAATTGAAACCCTGTGATCTGAACCAAAGGTCAATTTGATAAATGGATACAGAGAAAGGGTGGTGAGGGAAAGGTTGTTCTTGCTATTTCACACCTTGTGTTAACAACAGATAGCTAGCAATACTACTTTTGAATTCTGTAAATACTAAAACTCATTTCAAACCAATACAGGAAATTGGTTCTATAATAGCTTGAGCTCCAAGTTAAATAGGAAGAAATAAACCCCATTTAATGTAGAGCAATCTGTGTGTGGTAGAATAGTATATTAGAATATTAATTTGCATTTCATTCTCACTGCTGTGAATAGTTTACACCTCTTTGTCTAAAGAAGCCAGCAATGTTTTGTCTTTGTTTTCCCCAGAAATAGGAAACACACACACACACACACACACACACACACAAGCATACCCAAAAGAACACTTCCAAAGAAGACATTTGGTTTTAAAAGTCTAGGCTATAAGAGAATATGGAATTAGATTATCTGAGGAAAGGGATTTCAGGGTTGGATAAGGCGATGAGTCAGCCCTTGGAGCAGAAGGTCTTGAGAGAGTGTTTCCAGAGAGTGTTTCCGGAGAGTGGGGGAGCGGAAGCCTGGGAGCTCAGACGCAATGGGGAAAAATGGGCTGGTCTGGATTCTACAACCAGAGAAATGCAGGTCTCAGAGGCGCACACCTCCAGGGGGCACCTGGGAAGGTCCAGAACTAATCCCACTGTTCTCGGTCCCAGCAAAGATTTTTTTTTTAAAGATTTTATTTATTTATTTTTAGAGAGGGAAGGAAGGGGGGGGAGAGAGAGAGAGAGAGAGAGAGAGAAACATCAATGTGCAGTTGCTGGGGGTTATGGCCTACAACCCAGGAATGTACCCTGGCTGGGAATCGAACCTGGGACACTTTGGTTCCCAGCCCGCGCTCAATCCACTAAGCTACACCAGCCAGGGTCCAGCAAAGATTTAAACATCCCTTTGACAAAGGCAGAGAATGTGCACCTAACAGTGATGACCAGTACACAGTGTGGACCAGAAGGCAATTCTTCAAATGTTCTTCAAATGCTGTAATTCTTGCATGGCCCTAGGCTCCCTACAGAGACACAAATTTTAATCTTTAATCAGGTAGGGATGAGTTCAGAGTACACTGATTTTTTTTAAAAGAAAAATAAGATCATGTTTTTTGACTGGATCATAGACAAAATTCATACCCATATGTTAACTCATATCACCCTCATAATAACACTGTGGTATTTGTACTATGAAACCCATTTTACAGATGTGCAAAGTGAGGCACAGAAAAGTCAAGTACCTTGCCCAATGTCACAGCAATAGCAGAAGCGGGATTTGAACAGCCTGGCTAGCTACTCTGTGCTCCTGAACACTCTGCTCTTCTGCCTATCCTGTTATGTCCATGCCAGAACCTTTAACTTTTTTAAAAAGTAGTCTGCTACAAATAACATGCACAGGTTTTACTTCCTCTTAGTTCTCTGTGGACTGCTATGTTTCTTATTCTTTATGTTTCCTATAGTGTCTGACACTGACCCTGGAAAAAACACGTTACCCTTACATGAATGTGTAAAAGTCAAGCTTGCTCACAAACCAGATCTGAATACACATGTGTGCAAGCAAAGACACAAACATGTATCTATGTTCTTTAAAACATAGATGGACAGTTAGGATTGATCAAATTTGATTCAATAAATATCTATATTAAATGTTTAAAATCATGTTAATCATGTATTAAGGTACATTTCCATTAGAAAATGCATTGTTATTTTATCTATTTGATGTCATGACAATAGAGTATATAATAAAAATGGTAACTGGATGCATTTTTTAAAAGATTTTATTTATTTATTTTTTTAGAGAGGGAGGGGAGGGAGAAAGAGAGAGAGAAACATCAATGTGCGGTTGCTGGGGGCTGTGGCCTGCAACCCAGGCATGTACCCTGACTTGGAATTGAACCTGCGACACTTGGGTTCGCAGCCCACACTCAATCCACTGAGCTATGCCAATCAGGGCATTTGATGCATTTTTAAAGCACATAGTAAACTAACTCTGAACTTTATTTTGAATGACAAACAGGAGCATATGATTTTTAACGAGCATGCTGCAGCCACTCATGGGGTGGATTCTGTTGTACACACTCAAATCCCCCTTCAGACCTGAAGAACTTTCACTCTGCCCCATCCCCCTAAAAATGAACTGCAAGTGCTGCCAACCACCAGTGCTCAGGGCTGAGTCCTCCCCAGAAATCACACTCAGCTGGGGAAAGCTGCCTCCACCAGGGTTGTACCTGCATTCAATTACTGGCCAATATGAACATGGAAAGGGTGGCCCTCCTAGTCACAGGTTGGGACCACTTTGGCAGGCCACCATAACTTCAGGGCTCCCTGCAGGGGTCAGCTGTGGCTTTCCCTGAAACTGTATCAAGACCCAACTTCTCCCTCTGCCCAGTCCTGCTTGGATAATGCTTTGCATGTATTATTTCATGCAGACCTTACAAAAACCTTCTGAGGTAGACACTATTATTGACTCATCTCACAGCAAGACTCACAGTAGTCCACTTTCTCAAGGTTGCATGGTGACATGTCTTTCTGTCTGCAGCCTCTTATACTGCTATAGAGCTTCACTGAAATACAAAATGACAAAGAGCTGTAAAGAATTCAGTTATGCATTTAAATGACTTTCTGTCTTATTCACCATAAAACAGCACCTGAATTTTATTCAGCCTGCAGACAATTTTGGGGATGCACATGCATTTGAAAACATATTCCAAAAACCACACCTCCATGTGGTCCTCTACTCCTGACTCAAAGGTAAGTGACTATTGTCCTAAAGAATTTATATGCCACTCCCATTCAGTGCTGTGACACTGATGTCACAGTCACGGATGCTCCCTCCCAACACCTGAAAAATAGACATAAAATAGCAAAAAGAAAAAAAAGGAGAAACAATTCAAAAATGGTAAATGCTACACTACACTTTGAAAAGCAGTGCCCGAAGACAGGAAAGTAGGAAATGTCAGTGTGACTGAATACAAACTTGAACATTTACTGCCATTATTGTCCCTTGAGAGGCATCTTGGGGAAAGAAGACGGCCACTCCAAGTCTTCAGATTTCCATTAATAACTTTAATTTTCAGAGAACTGCACTAAATGGGCAAGTAGGAATACAGGGAAAACTGTTAAGGCAAATTCTGAAGAACAAGTGCCATGCTAGATGATGAGTGACAGGAGGGGAAAAATGCCATCAGGGACGTGATTTCCCAAAGCTGCCCTTTGAATTGACTGAATTCACTGGAAGCTTATTCTTTTCTAACTGAAAAAAAAAAATAGGATATTCCTGCAACCGAGTGAAATAAACCATAGTCCAGGATATTTGACATCTCAAAAGAGAGAGCAAATTCTAAGTGTTTTAGTGTTTATCAAAGCAAACTGCAGTGTCAGGAGCTGAACTCTTCCTCTTTTTTTTGCCTCTGCCCATACATCAAGGCAGAAAAAAAAAGAAGAGACAGAAAGGGAGAGGGAGAATGGGAAGAAGAGAGAAAGAGAAAGGTAGAGGGAAAGAGAGAAAGAGAGAGAGAGGGAATCATAAAGGCTGACAAAAGGCTGGCAGGCTTAGAACAGTGCTTGGAATCTATAAATTTCAATAAATGTCAGCCACTGACTTTTTTTAAAAGAACGTAATGTAAATATCACCAATTTTGACAAAACACATATATTACTATAAATAATCAACATAAGGATGTGAGGGGAAATGGAGGGGGAGGACTGTAAATCTAATTTTTTCCTATTTTCAGAGAAGGCAGGTATTCAGTACCGTAGGAATTTAAATCTACAGTTCCAAAAAGTGACTTGCACGTCTTATTTTTTTCACACTACTTTTACTCACCTTTAGGGCAACATATTGGGAACTAATACATGTTTTCAGAAGAAATTGTTGTTAGATGTATATCTGTTTATTTTTATTTGGTGTAACAAAGTAATTTAATATACTTAATTTAAAATGGAATCCATTCCAAGATGCCATTTTATAAAATCATTTTCATTCATCTATTTACCCATTTATTCTTCGATCTACCTGTCTGTCCATCCATAGACACTGAAGAATATCTGCTATTATGTTTACTCAATGGTGATGGTGGTTATTTCTAGTTGAGATTGTCCTTCCCTCCTGTATCACTTGGAGATTTTAAATAATGACTGTGTTTCCTTTTAATAAATAATAAAGATTTTCTTGTGAGGAAATAAAAAACCATCAAAATAGGAAGAGGAAATAAAATAATTCATAATAATGGGCAGTCATTTAAAAAAATGATTTGAATCCAATTCCAGCCTTAGAAGCATTAAACAAAGAAAGAAGCAATGTTTTAAACTGTTTGATCAATTGTAATATGGGCTTAAGTGATATCCAAGTGAACAAAAACAGGCATAAGTCTGAAGAAAAACTACCTGTAGAGAAGATCAGGATCCACTTCTGTTAAAAATCAAAGCTATTTTTATGTGTACTTTTCATCAGAAATAGGAATGGCCTCATCATGATCAAATCAAAAGTAATGTAAACTCAACTAAGTATACAAACATAACCAGAGTACTGAGTTCAGATCACTTACTTTTTTGTATAGCAACGTAACTATTCCAACTGGAAATAGAAAAAGTAATCAAGAATGTTAAGTTAAAAATGTAAGAATGTCCTTGTACAGTGTCCTTCAGGCTTAAAGCGTAAATGTATTCCTGAGATTAGCCCTTTATCATACTTAAGATGCAATGACTTACTATTTATGATTTTTCCCACTTTAGAAATGAAAAAAAATGAGTCACACAAGTTGCTCTCACTCCCTGTGTTGGATATTATATTGCACCCCACACCAAATAGCAGTATTTCTTAGGAACAGCTCAGATGAATAGGAGATATATTTTAATGTTCTCCAACTTTTGAAACCCAGGAATATTTTCTTAAAGTTGTAGGAAGAACCCAAAAACTTAGAATAAACCATTTGGATAAAAACAAAAGCCAGGAGTTGGGACTAAATGGTCCCCGCATCACTCTGCCAATCTCTGAAGCCCCTCAGCAGAATCCCAATAACGGTTTAAGAATAATTCACATAACTTGATGTATTGCTGTTGTTATTATTTATCTATCTGTTATAAGTGGGGGACAAAACACAAGGCCTGTCCAGAAAAAGTCCAACCATTGTTAATATGATGAGGATGGTTTGTGCAACATTGATGTAACTTGGTAGCCAAAGAGGGTGGACAGGAATCTGCATGCATGAACAATGACAACTTCAGTGTACTAGTCAGTGGGGACAGTATACACCACTGAGTGAGCATGTGTGCTGTGTGTCCATAGCATTCAAAATGACTAAGCAAGTAGAGCAACAAATGTGCACCCAGTTTTGCATTAAGCTTCAACAGTCCTCCAGGGAAACTCTTTGGATGATTCAGAAAGCAGCAGCTATGGGAAACTGGTGATTGGCAGCTTTATCACGACAATGCACCCACTCATGCATCATGTCTCATTCAAAGTTTTTCTGTGAAACATCAAATCACCCAGGTGACTCAGACCCCCTACAGCCCAGATTTGGTGCCCTGTGACTTCTGGTTTTTCCCAAAACTAGTATCACCTTTGAAAGGGAAGAGATTTCAGACTGTTGATGAGATTCAGGAAAATACCACAGAACAGCTGATAGTAATTAGGAGAACTGTGTGAGGTCCCAAGGTGCCTACTTTGAAGGGAACTGAGGTGTCATTGTCCTATGTACAATGTTTCTTGTATCTTCTTCAATAAATGTCTCTATTTTTCATAGTACATGACTGGATACCTTCTGGAAAGACCTTGTATAAAGATGAAAAATAGGTATTTTTAAAAAGTAGAATTCTGATTCACAATTTACAGCAACAAACCCAGAAACCAAATCATTATTTATAGTAGCTGCCCAGGGAAGCCAGCCTACTACCAATAAGTTAGGCTTATGGGAAGTCAGACTACTATCTCTAGTAACCAGCTCAGAACACCAAACAATAACTCATGGAACAATCAGCCCCAAATGATCAAGACTTGATTAATACTTGATAGCCTCACTAATTTTTGTCACTATTTTCAGGTTCAGACCAGACAGAGAAAGCCAAATATGCACCCGTAACCAATCACATAGGATGCCCCACTTCCGGTAATCACGCCTCCAGCTTCCACATGCTGCCAGCCCCCAGACGGGGCTGTCAGCTGAAGCCTTCTATTCTGTTCACTGTAAAGCTAAATATCATTCATTGCACATGTATTACTTTTTTGTATTAAAATAGCATTAAGGAAAAACAATGAAAAATGAGTTCCACGACACAAATACCTTGTACATTTAGATCACTACTCTGTTCAAAGCAGAGACACATTTCACATACAATGACAGGTCTGCTTTCTCCTGGGATAGGAAAGGAGACAAGAGCTGGGTAGAATCCAACTGACACAGAATGGTCTTGAGAATCAGAAATGCAACCAACGGCTTAGGGTAGGCAAAGTAATCCATGAAGCAAAAGACCCCATCCAGATTCACTTGATTTTGTCTTTACCACAAACTAATTCAAATATTCTGTCCTTTTCATACTTTCTTACTGTGGTCATTTTGGTAATGAGTATATTACAAAATTATTTGGCTGTCATTCATTACTAAAGGGAAAATTCATTCTCCATCTATTTGGCTTGCTTGTTAAGAACCCCATTAGCCACAGACATTTGAGTGGGTAACAAAGCCTCCAAATATTGACAGCCCACTGGCTGATTTCATTTGCTGCTATCCAATGCAGCACATCCCCTTGGTATGCAGGTGCTCCAGCTGCTCAGTGCACTGAAACGGGCTGAATTAATCAAGTGTGACTGATTGCCTTAATTGATGGGGGAGACACAGGAACCTTTTTCTGAGAGCAACTACATCATGTAATTACAGAGGAAACTGTATAGTTTTTGTTAGTTGGACTAGACACCTCTAGTGACATTAGCCAAGCAAAGGGTATTATTATCTCCCATTTTAGAGATTTAAAAAACTGAGAGTAATATCAGTTAAGTAGGTAACAGCTCCAAGGTCATACAAAAGAGTAAAGAGAAAATTTAGAATCCAAGTCTGTTTATCCCTAAACTCTATGCAGTAAGCACAATAATCACCTCTGATGGGTTGGGTTATAACGTATGTAAGTATAAATAAAGTATTTCTGGCTGGATTCAACTCATACATTTCTGGGGATGCATGTTAATCCTTCATTTGTCTTCAGTCTTTACTTTCTTGGGATTATACTATTTGTCTTGTACCTCCAGATTTCAGAAACATTCTCTTGCAGGATGAGTCACAAAAGTATATCTCACACAATCACCTTCAAAATCAGACCTTCCTCTTAAGACTGAACTAGATATTCAGTGCTTTGATTTTCTCCCAATTTGTGGCAGATGTCCTCCCAATCCAGTAGAGCTTTCAGAAAGTTATGGGATATCACTTTTCCTCATACACATTGTCATAAGTATTGACTTTCCAACAGGATGCCTATTGGGGCCTTCACATAACTGAAACCCTCAATGGACTACCTCCTCCCCCAAATCCCTATTTCTTAGAGTTCCCAAAGGAAGATGCAAAAGCAGGACACTTCCACTTCTTCCATTTAGCAAGTGGTTACTGCCCAAATACTTCATTTAATGTCATTCCCCTCTTCCCTATTTCAGCTTCATTGAATACCTAAAGCCTGTCTCCAAATGGAGATTCTGAGAGACAGAAGATTCCTCGCCCAAATTATTTTTTTTTGTCCCTGGATCTAAGATTCTTCATCTGTAAAATTAGAGGAGGCTGGACCATCTTATTCTCCATAGACTCTCTCTATTTCAAAATTCCAAGAATTTCTTCCTATGGAAGAGAACACTCAAGAAAAATAACTCATTCTCTACTTCCAAGGAAAACAGAAACAAATTAAATTATAATCGTATGTTTCTGAAATACAATAGCATATATAGGTATATTTACTGTATATACATATATATGACATTAAATCACCTATTTTTCAGGCCTTATCATATAACAGAAAGTTAAGTTTATTTAGTGAGAATAGTGGCCTAGTGTAGAGAAAGGAGAGGGAGTTTTAATCTTAAAGACTTAGATTTGATATTCAGCTCTAATACTTACTCTCTGCAACACTGGGCATATTACTTTACCTCCCCTGCCTTACATATCTGTATAACAGGAAAAATGATGCCAAGTTTATAGGATATTATGAAGATTAATGAGATAATATATAAGGCATCTAGTAGAGTGCATGATGGATATTAATAAAGATCACAATGCTAGCAATAATATTAATATTGATATGAGTTTATAAAAACTTTGAATACCATAATATCTTTCCTAAGACCATGCAGCATAGCTCAACTGTGCAAATCCGCATTATTGGTAAGGGTCAGTTGAGGCTGCACAATGGGTGGAGAGAGCTGACCTCCCTGAAAAGCCTTTCCATATCTCTCCCTCTATGTCCATCCTCATATTCAAAAAGAGGAAATGAAAACATAGAAATGACAAAGAGGAAATAATAGCTTTTTCCTCTTGTCAGTTTACGTATGCAGCATTCTTTCAAAATTAAGGAGTCAGCATTCAGTATATGTGTTTGATTTCTAATGACCTCGTGGCCAAAATAATGTTCTCTGTTCATGAAGTAAATGTTCATCTTGACAAGATTATGCTCATTCTCCTAGATCACAGTTTTATATTAACTCCTATGGCTTCTAATAAAACAAGGTTATTTTGACCAGTTTTACATTATAAATTCTATTTTACAATGGAGGATTTTCATTAGTTGGTTGTGAGAAAAATATTCATTCTTTTAACTATTACTTTCACAGATTATTATTTGCTTTATGATCAATGAAACTGTTAAGGGTTATGGATTAAATTTTCCGTGAAGAACTGTTTTCAATGAGGTGCAGGTACAAAAGAAATTCACTCTAGGTCTCATAAACAGGCAAAATTGATTCCAGAAACTGATTACCAGGTCATGAAAGAGCTTAAAAAACAATTAGGGGACAATGAAGCAATCAGTCTATAGTCCAGCAGCAGCAGGAAGCCACTACCCCTCCTAAGACTGGAAGAACTATGGGAACAAGTGGATTGCAGGAGGCAGGACTGACCACGGAACCAGAATCACAGCAAGGGCTGCCCTGAGCTGGAACCCAGAGGAGATGCCATTGCTTCAGGAGATGCTACCAGAAGCACAGGTAGCAAAGGTGAGAAGCTCCCCTCTTCCACTTTCTAACCTCTCTCTAGTGTTGTCATTGGCCAAACCTACCATCCTAGGGAAATGCAGTGCTCTGAAAAACAGTAGAATAAGAAAAGGACTGGGGACAGATCCGAGAACAAAAAGGGACTTAGCTGATCAGCCCAAGAACCACATGTGAATCAAAGTTGTAAGCTCCTATGGGACAGGAACTGCATCTGGTTTCCTAGTATATACCGCCATTGATTCAGCACCACATATAAGATGTTTAATATTTGCTAAGTGAATCTGTGTGTAAGTTGTTGGTATCAGTCACCTCATAGCTCTAACCAGATCCTCTTGGCAACCTCTGCCTCTGGAGTCCTTGCCACTAGTTTTACCCCAGCTCCCTCAGCAATGACTTCAGTGGGCACAACCCAACAAACAGTGTGTCTTGTCCCCCATCGCCCACTCCAGAGGAGAGCATTGCATACCCAAATATGTACAACCTGGAGATTAATGCTCCATTGGAGACTGCAACTGGCAAATTTATTTGCCTCCCTTCCTCCAACCAGTGGATTCTCCTGAAGTGCTGTTTTTATATAAGCTTTCCCAGAAAATGATCCCATGATGTCAAGCAGCAGTCAGTTGCCCTGGATACCAAAAGGTGGTGTATTAGTAACACACTCCTGTAATTGCACTTCCTCTTTCTTGCCTCCTTCCCCATTTTCCTTTCTTCTGCTTCCCAGGGATGGCACTCCCTCATAATGAAGCAGCACCTAACCTTTTGCACTGGTAAAACTGAGAAGCACAGAGTTAGAAGTCAAGAGTTATAGGTTCAACTCACAGTTCCACCTTGCATTAGCTGTATAACCTTTAGAAATTGTTTAGTCATTCAGGACCTAGTTTTTACTTCCTTTCTTGTGAACATTTATTGAACAGGTGCTCTGAGTAAAGCCTGGTATTTGGCACTAGAATATACTGTAAATTTGAAAAGAACATGATCTTGGCTTTCAAGGGCTTCAGATATTAAGGAATGATAGAGATGTAAATAAATAATATTTGTTGTCATCTGTAATATGAAAAGTGTCTACAAAACAACAAGTCAATAATTCCAAATCCACTTAGGATATTTCATAAGTGTCTACAGAAATGTATTACTTTCAAAGATCTGACACTTCCAACTTGAGCTGAATAATATGTATGTATATACAATGTCTTGTCATTATATAGACCAACTTGAATCCTAAATACCAATTACCTTCAAAATACACATCTTCCTACAATATTTAAAAATGATAAAATTACATGTTGTGTCTAAAGCAACCACCCTTAGTAATCTATCTGAATGAAATAATCAGGGATACGCACAAAGACACATGGATATGGATGCTTGTAACAGTACAGTTTGTAAATAAAAGACATTGGAAGCAACATTAATGTCCCATATAGGCTAAGTAAATTATGGAACAGTCCTAGGATAGAGTACTAACTGATCTCTAAAATGCATGTAGATTTTTATTTATGGCACAGAAACAATGTTGTAGAGATTCTTAAGTGGAAAAAGTTTACATTTTAAATAATAAGTAAAATATCTTATTTCTATAAACATATCACATATATTCACACAAATCTAGAAGAAAATGTTAGCATAATTATCTCTGGATGATGATTTATTGTATAATTTTTCCACTATAAAGATGTTTTTGAGCATAAAGGCACAACAGTTCTTAAATAAAGATATCAAAGAAATCACTCAGGCACCCCTACAAAGGAAGTAATAGATTATCATTTTTAATACTGTATCCTTCCATTAATGTACTTTTAAAATACCAGTGATATTAAAAACTTTATCCACATACAAAATTAATAAACAAAGAGAAATTCCCCTCTGTATCATTTTACATTAAACCTCCATTTCTATGAGAGGTGCTTTAAGCTTGGAGATCATTAAACTGGGATTCTCCCCAAACAGTAAATTAACTTTCAGTGAATTACAACCTGAGATAGAAGGAGAGGACACACCAGTACAGGAGTGAGAATCCATTTTCAGATCCTAGCTCTTCACTGCTAGTTGTATAAACTTGTATTTCAGTTTCTTCACACGAAAAAAAAAAAGGGAGTAAGACTTGGTAACTAATTTGTGAGGCTAAAACGAGATCATGTCTGGGAGAGGCACGCCATCGGGCCTGTTGCAGAGAGATTCGATCAGGAAAAGTCAGTTCCTTTTCCTCTTTGAGTACTCCAAAGCCTATAAAAACAGCTAAAATAAAAGGAAAGTATAGATTATACATTAGAATTTATCTACCTCCCTAGTTCCCTGGATCTTTTTAATATTTTGAAATACTGGGGGGGGGGGTGGGTTGGGGTGGAGTTAAAATACCAGTGGAAGGGTAGAATGTCATTATGCCGACAAATATTGCAAAGTTATATTCAAAGTTTTTTCTGAAGGTCCCAACTTAAAACAAATATTTGTTTTGTATTTTTACCAATTGAAGCAGATTATTTATATATTTTTTTATTTAGAGAAGGAAAATGCAATCTTTTAGAAGAGCAATTTTACTGTAATGTACTTTTCGTGTCAGAAAATTTACTTTTAGAATTCTTCACATTGCTGCTAAAATACACAGCTAAATAATTCTCAAGACACTATGATGCATCAAATTCTACCAAAATGAACCTCCTAAGTATAAAAATTAAATCTCTTTCCTGTCATGTTCATATCATTAAGCTATGTTGAACATTTTAAAAAATAAAACAGGAAAAAAGACAGCTCTGTTTTTCAATAAAAGTTCAAAGTGCCCCAGAGAAATGAATTGGTTTTGTCAGAACTTTTATGTAAACTGACAATTCATCCTGCGAAAAATAAGCAATTAGATGAACATCAGAATAGAAATTGATATGAACACAGACAGATATAGTCTAAATTTGTTATCTTGGGGAGTCTTAAAGAATGTTTTCCTTTTGACGTGGCCAAGCTGACTCTACTCTGGATTTTCACATGTCATCTCCTCATCTTCAGGAGGTGCCTTGGTGCCTTCCTTACAGCAACAAAACAGCTCTTCTTCATGGCCCAGAACCATAGCCGTAAAGAAATTTCAACCTCTGGCTGGAGACCAACATGTAGAAACCTGGGAGATAGGGACTGAGACGTAATAATAAGGACAAAAGCGAAACAAAGATTTTGACAATCTTTAGTTGATCCACCCTATTCCTTTCCAGAAACATAAGACAGCTAATGAAAGAGCAACATGTCCCAGAGTCTCTCTCTGAAGTCCAGAGTGGACTGAAGCTGGGCTAATAAATAGCAATTCCAACTGGATGGGGTCAAAAGAATCAGGCTTGTAGCTCATTAACATCCCAGGGTCCTTGCAGGGAGGCCTCTGAGGAAAAACGTATTATCAGACTGAGAGAAACAGCACTGGGTATGATATTGGGTCCTGTATCCTCAAGCTACAGGCTATAGATTTTTTCTTGGCATTTAGGAGAGTCACACATTATAAAAATGAATTTCACATTGCCTCACTTTTCTTGTATAAGGAGCATTTTGGAATGACCAAGCTCCTAATCATCAGTCCTATCTCCATTCTCACAATTAGAAGCTTCAAATTATCTTAGGAAGTGCATTCAATTACTTAGACTTCTGTCAATTCACAAGGTAATGACAGGGAAGCGATAAAAGAGTCAAACCTCTTTCACTTCTCCAGCGGACAGTACTTTTGTGTTTTCTGACCTGGAGAAAACCAAAAGGACATTTGAGAGCAAGAGTGTAGAGAAGAGAGTTGACAGTATTTGCTCCCGGGCACAATTCCCTATCGCACAAAGCAAGTGGTGAGCGAGGGAGGACCAAGGGGTCAAGGAGTAGAGTGAGCAGGAATATAGGTCAGAATATTGATGAAACAACAATTCACGATCCCATCCAAAGAGTGGAAGGCAAAGCCGGCTGGGCTGCAAATAAAAACAGAAAAACAAGTGTTTTCACAGAAGGTGAGTGGGGGTTCAGAAATGACAACGATTCAGCTTAAGAAATAGTAGTAATACCAGACGGGGCTGGGTCATTCAGAAAAACCTGGCACAAAGCAAAGCAAGGCAAGGCAGGGCAGGCAGGAAGGCCTGGGATTCACAAGGATGAAAACACAAACACAGCAGTCGCTCCTCATCTCAGCGGGCTGAAGTGAAGGGTGGGATTTTATCTGGGATTCTCCAGTGTCCTGAGGCAAATGGAAGAAGCTCACGGGACGCCAGTGAAAAGAAACAGGACAATAAGAGTGTCTCTTCATAAGAGGCCACTTCCAGCCTTGGTTAGGTGTCTCTGGAATTCATTCCACAGCACACCTTTCCTCCTTTGTTTTAGAAAAGCTACTCTATGCTCTTTTTCTCTCGCTCAGTATCTTAGAGTTCTGGCTTCACCCCTTGGGATCCTGATTCCCTGACAACTCAGCCTCCACCCAACACTTCCAGTCAAATGCAGTCTGACCCTCCAGCCCTTCTAGCATCCTTCCAGGCTCAGGAGCTCAGGCCTGACTCACTCTGTCTCTGTTCGTGCCTGCCGCCCTCTACAAGCCCCAGCCACAAAGATTGGCCAGTGCACAGCCTTCTGATGAAGCCCTTAAAGTAGGCCTTTGAATGGGAACAGACAAAATTAATTTCCACACTCCACTGATGGGCAGGGGTTCAGGCGTGCTCCTACACATTTCTCACGTCTGTTCTCTGTTCTCCTTCCCCACTCCGTAGCTCAAGCCCCATAATATCATGTCATTATTAGTCCAACAGCCGCCCATCTCCTCTTCCCTCCTCCAGTTTTGCCTACTGTACCCATAAATCTATTTTATACAATAGGGTGAGATAATTTTCCTGAAATAAAACCAGACCACATTAATGCACTGCTGAAGATTCATTAACCACTTATTTTCCCATATCCCCCAGTGAACTCCAAGCTCCACAAGGGCAGGGATCACTTCTGTCTAGCAAAGCGCCTGGCATGATGCAAATAATTAATACATTTTTGCGAAGAGACGGAGAAAGAGGAAAGGAGAGAGAATGCCTAGCTGTGTTGATTGCACTGCTGGAAGGGACAAGGTTGCTTATGCATCCATTGCTTCTCAGGCTGAAGAAGACAGCTGGAGCCGCTACAGGTCAAGGGTGACACAGAGTGCACCCAGGGCAAGCTGCTTCTCTTTCGAGACTTTCCTCGGGCAAGCCCTTCACAGCCCCAAAGTAGACAAGCCCCACCCCACACCTGCCTTCACCCAGGGGGATGGCACACTCCAAACTCAGCATCACCTAATTGTTATTCTTCCAACTCAGGTATCTGAGGAAAAGGTTGCAGGTGGTGCCACAGCTGGAAGGTGCCACAGCGAGAAGGTGTCACATAGGGTATGTGCCCATCTTCTTCCCAGGATTTATCTGACACATGATGACTTCAGACATCTGCAACGCAGTGTTAGGGATAGACCTTTGAATACAAAATTTATATTATGAGCTTTAGAGATTTCGGTTTCTATCACAGAGAGATTTGTCAGTGAGAGGAAGGGACGGATCTCAACCAGAACAGTTTTGGTGGAATGCTGAAAATAAAATCCTAGTCGGAAAAGTTTTTAGAGAGAATAGCAGAAGAGGAATTGGAAATGTGATTATGGTATGATTGTAAGAGTCTAGCATTGTAAGGTGTTATAGGACAAGGAAAGAATTACTCTTAAGGAAGAGGGGACACGCCACAGTAGAAAGAAAACTCCATGAACTTAAGGAACATTTCCAAGGGGTAAAGAGCAGAGGCACATGTGGTGCCCTGTGTGGCTACAGCCCGCTGTGCCGAGATCACACAAATAGAAGCATGTCACTGGCCTCACCGTGTGTGGCGGTCTCGCAGCTGACCTCTGAGGAAACCGGCACCCACCTCACCCCTGGGAGATGCAGAACCCCACCTGCCAAGTCTAGTCGTCCCTGCTCCTGGGCTCAGCCCTTCATGGCTAACCTCACCTGATACTTCTGTCCAACTTCTTCCCTAAGATTCCACTCTGTCTTTCCTGCAGCTCCCTAGTACCGCCTCTTTTCTCACTCACAGACCTTCCTAGTTGAAGCCAATGCATTGACTCCCTCAGTTTACTTGATTTTGCCCTTGGTGGACCTCCTGGCTGAATTTTACAGAACCGGGACCAGTGCCAACCTAGACTGGCCCACAGGTCATGTCTCACCTGCTCTCAGGCCAAGCCATAGTCTGGATACAAATATTTAAGGCATGGTATAAACAAAAGAGCCTTCGATGTGAAGTCAGAGAGACAATTCATGCTGCTCCGCCGTGTACTGGCTGTGTGATCTCAGCAGGCTCTTTGACCTGAGTTTCAGTTCCCTCATTTACAGAAGGGAGAGAATAATTCTTACCCTGAAGGGGCTATTAGGATTGAATGGGGTAATATATATGTTAGGATTTGAAAACAATTTTATCTTTTTAGCAGCTAGTAAAGGATAGAATTACAGTATAGGAAGAAGATTTCTATGTTGAGAAGATGCCTCTTGACAGACTTGTGATATGCAGAGTTTGAGCAGAAGAAAAGCCCATGGTTGCTGAATTGAAGAAAATGGGTAGGAGATACAGTGGCAGAGTGCAGCAGGGGGCTCCTCCACGTGGGCTTTTCAAGTGCAATGTAATTTCTTCTTCTGGCCAAATAAATCTGTGGCCTGATCTGATTTCTTACGGAAGCTTTCGCAGGGCTGAATTTTGAAAATCATTAGACATAGGGTTGAGACAGAATTAAGACTATGGGACTATGGAAAACACCTGGCACCTGTTTACATGTATAAAATGCCCATGACCTTGTAGGCTCTCGGTTAATGTAAAGTCTCCAGTTCTTTCATCTCTTCACTGTGCTTATGGTGTACAACCCACCACAGCGGGAGGGGCCTTGAGTAAAAAGCAAGTGACTAACAGTGTAGATTCCGGTGTCACACCACCGGGGTTCAAATCCCAGCTCCATCTCCTAGTTTATGCCCATGGACAAGTAATTTAACAGTGTTGGAACTCGAATTCTTCATCTGTGAAATGGAATCAATCTTAATACCTATAATCATAAAATTTTTTATAATGAACATAGAGTTTATCATAGTTTATAAAGGATTAAATGGGATAATGCATGAGAAGCAATTAGGCAAGATTCGAGTACAGAGCAGACACTCACAATTCCCTGCTGATATACTCAGAGCAGTCGTGAATCAGCCAGAAGAACAATCGGCACATGCCTCGAACAACAACTAACTAGGGTAGCAATGACTGAATAGAATACGCCTCAATAAAAATTTCACTTAACGTTGCAGTGGTGCTGGTTTTTACATTGCTTTCTCAGTTTCTTCAGAGAACACGATCCATTTTACATTTCTTGAGTATCATTTCCAGAAGTACTGAACTCTGGCTTCAAAGATGTTACTCTATTTCATGATGGGATGCAATTTGCTGAACTGAAGCAATCTTGGGTGAGCTACTGAAGCAAAACAATGCACAGCCAGGCAAGTTTTTTTCTTTAAGAAAGAGTCAGAAGTACATAGTGTGTCTCTCTGAGCTTCTCCAGTTGTGGTGGAGAATAAAGGCAAATCAAAACACACACACACACACACACACACACACACACGCTTCTCTTTAAATATCAACTATTTTCGCCCTCATGCAGAAGACAGAATCTCTTATCAGACAGTCAGGGGTTTAGATCCTGGCCTTGTCACTTGCCAATTGTATGATGTTCTACAATCCACAAAGCCATTATGTGGCAGAGATGGCTGCTGTCCATCAGATTTACCCTTTTCTTTGGTGCAGTTGAGCTGCTGCTGTTAGGAAGCAGCAGCATAGACAGCAGTGGCATTTAAGGCAAAGGCATAGACATAATAAAGGCAAAGTCTCAAGCCTTTATTAATCCAGAAAGGGCCATGTGAACAAGCCCTGGCCAAGAGTATGGGAGTAGGAGTGATAGATGTCCCTGCCTGTCCTGGCCCATAAAATCACCCTCTACGCTGTCTCTTCCCCGATCTCTGACAGACCATCCATGCCCGTGACCACCACAGCATCCACATGCTGAAGATGGTGAAGGCTCCTTCAGCTTAAATTTCTGAATGACTATGTGGTCCCCACTACCACCACCACCACCACCACCACCTACTTCCCCTGACATTGAACTCTGTCTAAGTAAAATTCTATTGGGAGAAACCATTCAGATTTTAGCCTTTATCTGTGGCCACATTACCTTAAGTAATATACACATCAAGTCTCTGCTCCTTTATCTATAATATTATTATTATTCAGTAATGGCTACTCAGAGCTGTAGTGATAATTAAGTAAATCATATAAAGTATTTAGCCTAGTCCCAAGAACCTGGTAAGTAGGCAAAAAATACTAGCCACTATATTTATTTAAATGTTTTTCCTTTTACTCCTTCTTATAGCCCCTTCAGCACTAGCCATCTCTAGAATAAGCTTTTCTTCAACTGACAGTGAATGTCACAATAAATAATTTGTTAGAATTGAAAAAAAATATTATTGCTATTACTGTTATTTCTATTATCATTACTATTATTATTGCTATTACTATTATTCTATAATATTATTGCCATTATTATTACTATTACTTTTATTAGTATTAGCACTATTATTGCTATTGTTATTATTGCTATTACTATTATTATTACTATTACTGCAATTACTATATTTATTCATTGTTGTTACTATTACTATTTTTATTGCTATTACTATTACCATTAATTATCCACATTTTTACCAAGGTCATCATACAAATCATCTCTCTTCTTTTTTTGCTACTATGTGCCTCTGGTAATAATCTGCCTTTTTACCTCAGTGGTAACCAATGTCATCCATGGTTAAGAGGAACCTCTTGCTTGTGAACTAAGGAGGAGATAAGCTATACAAGCCTGCTGCTGGCTAGTGATCTCAGACTCTGCATACAACCTTCAGCGAGTCCTCTGAGTTATTTAAAAGACAATGTCATGTGAGAGATGCTGCCTGAGATACTGTTCTTCCTTACTTATTAAACAACTGCATGTCCTTCAGTGGAGAGCCTGCCTTACAGGAGTGGGGTGGGGTTGGGAGGGCGGGGAGTGAGCAGATCTTCCATTCCCTGCCTGCTGCCAGCCAGGCCCTGATGGACTGTGGGTGCTAAGGCTCTGCCAGCAGCGGCCAGTGCCTGTGCATTTCTGCACTGATGAGAATCACACCTGGCGGTGTCATAGGAGAGCCTTCGCTATGCATGGTGGGGGAAATGGAAGGCAAAAATTGATCTGATGCCCTGAGCTGGATGTACAGGGACGAGAATTGGAATACTGAGCTACCTTCCAGGCTGGCCTCCCTCGTCAACCCCTCCACAGTAGAACAGGTGAGTTTAAGCATATCCTCTTGCACTGTAATCCCACCTCTGTTACTGGTTTGCATCGTGCTTTTCACCAAAAAGGGTACACAACATCATTATCATTATCATCACCACAGCAGTAATAATAGCTGGCCTACTGAGCATCTTTTGTATATTAAGAACTGACTGCTTTGTACATACATCTTTAAAATATTCATGACATCCCTGGCTGGTGTGGCTCTGAATTGAGCACAGGCCTGTGAACCAAAGGGTCACCGGTTCGATTCCCAGTCTAGGGCACATGCCTGGGTTGCAGACCAGGTCCCCAGTAGGGGGCACGTGAGAGGCAACCACACATTGATGTTTTTCTCCCTTTCTTTCTCCTTACCCTCTCTTCTCTAAAGTAAACAAATAAAATCTTTTTTAAAAAAGAGAATATTGATGACATATTTTCAGCATAGACTTTATTATGACATGGAAATTAAGGCTCAAAGTAGTTAAATTATTTGCTAATAAAAACATAGAGCCAGCTCTGATTTTAAAGTGTGTTTTGTCTTTTAGCTGGCCACTTTTTAGCAGGATAAGTCCCGCAATTGCTAACCTATTTCCTACCTTCAAATGTAGACTCTGCTCCTTTACACAGCAGATTGATTGGCCTGGTCTGCATAAACCCAAATGGGCTGCCTGCCTCCTTGTACTGAAACTGCTCAAGGACTCCAGCCTCCTTGGTTGGAATTCATAGAGGCTGACCACAGCCTAGAGACAACGTGAACCCCGACCTCTTTGGACATGGAGGGATTTGGGCACCTGTGGAGAGGCTTAGGAGAAAGGCAACTTAACCACCATGCTGGTTCCCTGGCCCTGGCCTCACTGGTGCTTCTGCTGGTCCCCCAGTGTGACAGCTCAGTGTCAAGGTCTCACAAGTGTGCCTAAAGCCTAATGAACAATATAGATATCTACTATAGAAGCAATCAATAATTACAAAGCAATTAATCAAATCCTTCTGAAAAGTCCTTTGGTTACCACATAAGTGACCCTATTATTGATCACTAACTCTTCCACCTAGAAGTAGGTGAATTTCTAAACTCTGAAGGTAAGGACCAAAGTCAATTAATGGTGATTTCAAAACCAAGCTAAGTAAAGGATGTAGTGAATTAATGACAAAGTAGCCAAGCCCCCACACTCAGTTTCAGTAACAGTGCACTGACCAGCCCAATGCTGGTTTGAACAGTTTTTCTAAAACCTGTGGAACAAACTATAAGGTGTTAGTTGCTTCATTGCACCTGTCCAGTGCCATAAGGTTACTTAAAGGACATGTCCCTGGCTCACCCAAGTTGAAGGGCCAAGCAAAAATGAACACCATGGCAATCATGAGTGATTATAACAGTGACATACAGCAGAGTGGGGAAGTGCACCGACTCTGGAACCAGGCATGTCCTGTTTCTGCTGCCTATAGCCACATAACCTCGGGCAGGTTACTCACCCTAGCTACATCTTGGTTTCCTGGACTATAAACAAGGGATTATAGTTGTACCTCCTTGAGGTATTATGAAGAATAGTGAGTGTATATGTTGCTTATGACAGAGCCTGGCCCATGGTAAGCCCCCAGTCACTGTCAGCTATCGCAATGATCCTCTTTCCCAAACATGCCTTTAACAGGCCTCTTTTCCCACACTCTCCATTCTGAAACTTATACAAGTTTTCCTGTCTTATTTCTCAGTTTGCATATTAGGTTTTACTGCCCATTTGTGAGCCATTAGAGTGCCCACTTGGGCTTTTGGCTTTACTTCCCAGTTGACTGCCTGTGTTTTCCCTCTTTGCTTGACAGCACCTGCTTGTTAACATGTTAAAGGTGGCTTGCACCACCTCAGCATCCCTTCTCCCTTCCTCCTGCAGGTACTGGCACTCCTAGCCAGGCACCCATCCACAGAACTCCCTGGGGTCTAGGTGACATAGCAACCTTGCTTTGCTCCAACCCTCTTTCATATTTCTTGCCTTTTCCCAAGGATCTAGTTCTTTATATTCTTGCCTTTTGGTTTTCTATGTCAGGCTGGTTCAATTTTTCTATGAGCATTCTTGTTGTTGTCGTCCCTACTACCACATTCTCCCTACAGTTGGACTTTATTTGAGTGAGACATAAATTTCGATTGTGTAAAGCAGCCAAGATTTCAAGGTCCATCTATTATTTTATTTATAGAGGAAATTATGTATGGAGGAGAGCAAAAAGAAAATGATGATTGATGATTAGACTGACCAAGCAAATGGGAGTTTCTTTCAGGACGGTATGTAAACAAAGTGGGCAAAGCAGATAATTAAATACGGGTGCCTCAGCAAAGGATTAATAGCACTTGGCATTCTACAATGACCCAAATTTATAGCACTACCGAGGCATAATGAAAGAATTACACCTAAAAAATACTTGCAAACCCAAATAATATAAAGATTTAATGCAATGAACTATTTCACAAAGTCAGTATTTTATAGCTTTCTTACTTACCGTAGGTAGTCTAATAAAAATTCTCTGACATTCTGTTCATATGCTTCTCTCCTTGCCCCACTACTCCCAGAAACTTGGTCCAGCATTTGAGGGCATCTACTCACTACCGCAGCAGCAATGGACAGTAATGGTAGCCATTGACCTTTCACTCCATTGGCTGTTCCATGGGCTACTGGAGAACTTCTTTCTATAGAACTTTCTTCTACATTTTGACTCTCATAAAGTCTCTCCTATTTCCTGGTCCTCATTAATTCCCATTATCAGCATCTCACATCCTTTCCCTATGACTCATGAAGTCCATCTAAATGAACATAGTTCCCTATTTAAATTTTTGAAGCGGATATGAGACTTAGAACTCAGGCATGGAATAAAGAAATGCACTGCTATACAATATCATTTTGTTTCTATCTAATGACATAATTATGCTATTGACTTGCAAAAGAAAGTATGCCCTCATTCTCAAGCAGAAAATTGTCCCTGCATTTCCTGTATAAAGGGTATTTTGTGTACTTAGAAGAAGGGGTGAGCGTGAATAGAAATTCAAAATGCATTCTCTTCTACATATCTTATTTTGTTCAGAGTATAATTAAGGGAAGGACTGGGCACTTATCTTTGAAAGAGGATATAGAACTCATCAATGAATTTTGAAAATTCATCCATCAAGGTTTCAGAATGAATCGCCTACTTTAGATTTTGTTCACGAACATTGAATCCAGTCTAAAGAGGCCTGGTGTACAATCATCACAGTTTACACCCAGCTTACATCTTCCCCTTTCACCCTATGATAGAGTACAAAGGGGTCTCATACTACCTCCAAGGAAGGAATCCAAGGCACTTGAAGAGAAAAAGATTGTATAGATTGTATTTTTTAGTCATTTAAATATAAAGTGAGGGGTACAACTGATTTTTTTAATGTGATTTTCTTATATGGCAGTCTGAGTGTGACAACTCCATCTCTAGAATTTCCACTTCATCTTGACCAGAGACTTCTTGTGATTAGATTAGAAGATATATGAAACCATCTGGTACAGAGTGAGACCTCAATACATGCCGGGTAAGAATCTGAAGTTCTCCCTCACTGACCCAATAGAGAGAAAGGTTATCCATCTTCCCCTCCACATCGCTTGTCTCATTCCCTAAGACCCCACAGCAGAGCCCCAAGGCCCATCCCATTCAGTGGGGGTGAGACTCCAGAAATGGTCTGGAAGCAGTGGTAGTACACGCAAGTCCAAAGTCAGAGAGTGCCTGCTGAGTCAGGAACCAGAACTGAGAGCCCAAACCAGGGGCATGCAGTCCGCCGAGAAGGGAAAACTGGAGTGGATGAACTTAGAAAGCAGATACATAGAATCCCATCTAGGCAATGGCATGGAAAAATACTCTATTGCTGATTCTCAAATTTTGTAGTTAACACACTCTCCTTCCCCTAAAACTAATGCTCTGCAATATTGCCTTGTTCGCAGTAAGTGCCCAATAAACACTAATGACTCATTCCATTTATTCTGTATTATTCCTATTTGCTTTTTACCTCTGTTTCAAGATAGGTTTTGGCATCTGAGCAACTGAGATCTACCAGAAGTTTAAATAGTCAGAGTAACAGACTGGGAAGTTCTCAGGATACTATAGATAAGAGGGATCTGTTATAATATCAGGAGGTTGAAATTATGATTTTTCTTTGTGGGTGATTGAAGGAACCACCAATCTAGGGATGTGGGAAATTTAAATTAACCATGAACAATTTATGGTCTTAACTTCCTTCGTGTGTTAAAGATAAAAGAATTATGGAATCTCAGAATTGGAAAGAATGCTAAAAGGTCATAGAGTCTTGTCTTCATTTATTCTTTATTAAAGACCTATTAGTCTTTATTTAATGTTGACTTTGTACAGTGGATTGAAATTGGACATTAATTATTTTCATCTCTGTATGCATTTCTCTTTGCAATGTAACATTGCTATGCCTCCCATAAAGAAGTGAAACCTATTCTCCACCCCCACCCCCTTAAATCTGACTTTGGCTATGTGATTTGCTTGGGCCACAGGGACATTAGCAATTGTGACACTGGCAGAGGTGAGAAAAGTGCTTGCTCATTGTCACTTATACTCTCTTGCTGCCCTGAGACCACCTGTGAAGAGGACAGTGTTAGTCTCCTGGAGTAATATGAGATCAAATAAAGTGGACACAAGTTGCCCAGCTGTGACAAATGTCAGTAATACAAAGGAGGTCATCCTAGACCATCAGACCTTAGCTGACATACCATCTGACTGCAGAACTGCTTGGCTAATGCACAGACTCGTGAGCAATAATGAAATGGTTATTTTAAGCCACTACATGTTGGAGTGATTTGTTACACAACAATGCATAACTGATACAGCTTGCTTGACAGCTTGATCTACCATTTCCTATAACTGTTAGAATTCTTTTTTAAATTGTAACATAAAGATGAAATATGATCTATTTACTACATTTGTTCATGTATTTATGTACATATTTATTTACTACTCTCTTCAACTCAAAAGATTTTAAAGCATCTCATGAGTAGAACTCAAAGAAATACAATAATTATAAAAGAGAAATAACTGAATTCAATAAATAAGAGGATAAATTTTAAGACCAAGTAATGAACACAAATACATTGGTCATAAAAAGCTATGCAATAGATAGAACTGATCCTTAACTTGGCCCCAAGATCCCTGGCAACCAAAAAAAGGCAAATTATGTATTTTTCAACATCAGATAAAAAGTAAGCATACTAGGTCCTTAGGAGAAACAAAATGTTTCTTGAATTGGGTGTTGAAGACTTTCTTGTTTTGTTTTGTTTTGTTTTAATGTGGATGTCTTCTATGGGAGACATCAAGGGACAAGATGATAACATTTTCCCAAGTCAAACTAATAGCTACTGTTAGAATGTAGCATCCTATTAAAAGCCAAAGTATAACATAAAAGCATAATTTCATGAGGGCAATTCTTTAAGATGCTGCTGAAGTTAAGGTTTCGAATTTTTCATGACTCCCAAATGTTCTCTCGAATGAGACATGAATAGCTTTTGGAATCAGTAATCAAAAGAATCTTTGCTCTTTCAGTAAAGACTAAAGTTTCCCCTTTCAAAAATATCTTGATTTCAGTATTTTGGTCAGTACAAATGCAAATCTCTTGACAATGTGCCCAGTTGGAAAGCAGCAAAATTAGGATCTGAACCCAGATATTTCTGATTCCAAAAACTAAAAACTAAATTGTGTTACAATGACTAAATAATTAACTGCTGATTTTAAAAAAATATTAATTTCTTCTTTAAGATAATGTTTGTATTTTAATAGGGTATTTCAATAAGTTGGGGTCAAAGTGTGCATTAAAGTGGGAATTTCCAATTCTTGAGCCAAACTGAGAAGAGTAAACAGGGGAAAGGGAAGAAAATACATTGAGACTTTTACTGAGTTCTTCTGTGAGCTCTGAAATCACAGCATTTAGACCTAGTCAGCCAGCATTTTGGGCCTATTCTATCCAATACCACTTCACCAGCGGGGCAGGCCCACTCTTTCAGAAGCATTGTATGTGTCAGCAAATGCTATACAGAAATTGCTGGAATGATGGAGTTTGGCATTTTGCTCCTCTTTGAATTGCTGATCCTCAACTTTAAAAAAAAAATTATTGTTGTTCAGTTACAGTTGTCCCACCTTTATCCCCATTGCTCTCCCCTACCCCATTCCCCCATCCCAGCAGTCCCCCCATTGTCCACGAAAGAATGCCAATATTGTGATGTCTCTGAAAATATGTGTCTCCCTTGTCAAAGAAGACACACACACATTAACTCTGTTTTATGCCATCAGGTGAGAATAAACTGAATTTGCAAAGCCTATGGGCTCTACCTCTGGTCTGATTATTTAATAGCTAATAAATAATTACAAAGTCAAAGCCAAGGCTGTCTAAACACCTGTTAAGGCTACAGAATCCATCAGCTATTAATCACAAGCAGGCTCCTTTCCAACTAGCCTTCTGGAGTGGGCTGTTTCCTCTAAATTTTATTAATGACTGTGAAAACCAGAGCAGTGCCTACATTAGGGAAAAAAACTTTCATGTCTGCTTTTGTATACATTTCATAATGAAGACAACAAAGATGTGGTGTTGATTCTCCTTGAAATGCATTTATCAAATGTTCAGCCATCCATGGAAAACTGTTGGAAAAAATGCCATTTGAACCAATAATTCACCATTCCAAATATCAGCATAAAAACTACATATGGCATAGCGGCAGCCTATGACCTTATGAATATCCATGAAGGGTTGGACCATTAATAAATTGTACCTATATTAACTATGCCAGCCCTAATGGGAATGCTTGCTTTTATAAAGGATACCTTTTTTTATAAAACATAGCTGCTGCCATCGATGAGGGATTGTTTTCTATAAAAGATAGCTGCTGTCATCAATGAGGCATTAGCTAACTGTAACCCCAACCTTCCTGAGATGGAATAAAAATAAAAATAAATGTAATCATAGGCTATTATTAACTATGGGTTTGTTACATGCAAAACACAGTAGTAGTAATTTTATATGCTTTCACTCATTCAGCAACTATTTATAGAGTAAGTGTCTAGCATTTCTTTATGCTCTAAAATAAGGTCATGAACAAGACATAGTCCTTACCCTAAAGGAATGGAATTTATAGCTAGAAAGAGAAACATTAAGTGAATAATTCTCAGGTCTCTTAATGTTCACAACAGTGAACGCTGTTCATTAACCCAATGTTCATAGAAGAAGAAACTAGTGCTTAGAGAAGTTAAATACCCTTCCCAAGGTCACCCTTGGTAAATAGAGCCAGGATTTCAACCTAGATTCTTCTGACTCTAATGATGTTGCATTTAACTACATCATTAAATTGTTACCCTTCAAACATCCATGTGATTGACAGGGTGCCTCACTACCCTGATTCTGTTACAAATTTTCTAAACCCATTTTCTCTGTTTCCTTAGCACATACCTTCAACCAACCAGCATCAAATATGTGTTGGGTACTCCTCTAGGCACTGGAGACACTGTATTTATTAAGGGTATACTTGTCTTGGCTGGTGTCAGTGGACTCCAGTGGACTGAGCACTGGCCTGCCAAACAGAAGGTCACAGGTTTGATACCTGGTCAGGGCACATGCCTGGGTTGTGGGCCAGGTCCCCAGTTGTGGGTGTGTGAGAGGTTACCTTTCTTTCTCCCTCTCTCTAAAAATAAATAAATAAATAAGGTCTTTTTTAAAAAAAGAGTATACTCTATGGTAAGCATTGAGGTAGGACTTTCACCTCCTCTATTCATCTGACTCTCTCCCCAAGACATATTTTGTTCCTCCTTTTACATTAAATGGAAGAAAATCTACTATGCCTAAGTAGTATCCATTTTGGCTTATATTAACATAGCAACAAAATTTAACAGATGCTTATGAATGAATGCTAATGCCATTTAACAGATGCTTCTGAGAAAGAGTGCTCCCAATTTGACTTTGAATAATTAGGCAACATTTCTTTCCATGAGAATCTCCTTTTTTTATTGTTGTTCAAGTACAGTGGTCTCCATTTCCACCCCCCACTCCCCACTGCTCCACCCATTCCCATCTTCACCCCCCCCCACCCTCAATCCTACCCCTACTGGCTTTGTCCACGTGTCCTTTATATATGTTCCTTGATGACCATGCAAATCTCTTTTAATCCAATCCCCTTTTGAGTTCTGGGTGACTTCAAGTGCCAAGGAAGAGGACAAATACTCTGGGATTCTTGGAGATCATCTATTTAATCAGTTCCTTTGTATTGTTGATTCAAAGAGGCAGTAACTTGTTAACGGAGATCTCATCAAAAGAAAGAGTTAGGCTTCTTAGAGACCATTCATCCAAAGGGTTTTAAAACTTGGCTGTGCATTAGAATTACATATGGAATTGATTAAAAACAGACACTTGGGTACAGGTCAATGGAACTATTGAACAGGGAAAAGATAATCTTTGCAACAAAGGTGCTAGAACAACTGGATATCCATTTGAAATTAAAATGAATTCTAACTTTACCTCATACCATATACAAAAATGAACCTGAAATGGATTATGGACCTAAAGTGTAAAAGCTAAAGTTATGAAACTTTTAGAAAACAACACAAGAAAAAACATTGCAGTTTTAGGGTAGGAAAATATTTCTCAGCTAGGGCACAAGAAACACAAACCATAGAGAAAAAAGTAATGAACTGGACTTTGTCAAAATTTACAAAAACATTTATTCTTTGAAAGACACTGTGTTAGTTTACTAGGACAGCCACACCAAAATACCATGGACTGTGGCTTAAACAATAAGCTTGTTTTCCCAGTGTTTTGGAGGCTAGAAGGCCAATATCGAGTTGTTGACAGGCTTGTTATCTTCTGAGACTTCTCTCTTTAGCTCACAGATGGCCATCTTCTCTCTGCAGCCTCATGTGGCCTTTCTTGTGTGCTCATGAGCCCCCGGTGTCTCCTTACATGTCCAAATTTCCTCTTTTGATAAGGATACCAGTCATATTCCATTAGAGCCCACCCTAACATCCTCATTTTAACTTAATCACCCCTTTGAAGACCATATTCCTAAATGCTATCATATTCTGAAGTATTAGAAGTTAGATGCAATACATGAATTTTGGGAAAACTTGACTCCACCCATAACTGACACCAATAAGAAAATTTAAAAGGCAAGACACTGACAGGAATAAAATATTTTTCTAGGTATAACGTGCACCCATGTTTTTGGCCAAAACTTTCAGGGGAAAAAAATCTTTCATTTTAATTTTTTAATTCAATTTTTTATTTATATTTAGAAACATAACCAATTATCATATTCCAGGGTATTATTCTGCATACAGATATTGTTATTGCTTTCTAGAATTACACTTTTAATATATAAGCATAAATAAAAGAATTAAAAACATTTCTATAGATGCAGAATTAATGCTACCCATGAATAATGTGCATCCTTATTTTCCCATGAAAAACTTGGGCAAAAAGTGTGCATTATACGTGGCAAAATATGGTACATATAACAAAGGATTTGTATTCCAATAGATAAAGAACTTTTAAAACTTAACAAGAAGATAACTCAATAAAAAATGGGCAAAAGAGTGAACAGGCATATCAGGAAAGAAGATATAGAAGTGGCTATAAGCACAAAAAGATGTCCAACACTTTTAGTCATAAGGAAAAAGGTTAAAAATACAATGAAACGCCACTACAATTGAATAGATAAAATTGAAAAGACTGACAAGGCCAGTACTGGAAAGAATGAGGAGCAACTAGAATTGCCACACATTGTTGGCAGGAATCACATACTGGTACAGCTACTTTGGAAAACAATTCACCAATTTAAAATGTTCAATAGATCTTACCATACAGTGCAACAATTCTACTCCTAGGTATTTAACCATGTGAAATGAAAATGTCCACCTGAAGACTTGTAAATACACATCCTCAGAAGTTTTAGTCATAATAGACAAAAGTTAAAACAACAGCCCTGGCTGGTGTGTCTCAGTGGATTGAGTGCCAGCCTGTGAACCAAAGGGTCACTGGTTCCATTCCTAGTCAGGGCACATGCCTAGGTTGTGGGCCAGGTCCCTAGGAGGGGGCACTCAAGAGGCAACCACACGTTGATGTTTCTCTCCCTCTCTTTCTCCCTCCCTTCCCCCCATCTAAAAATAATAAATAAAAAATTTTTCAAAAAACACACAACATATATACCCATCAGTGAGTGAACAGAGTGTGGAATAGCCTAAAATAGAATATTGTGCAGCAATATGAATCGTAAACTACTGATACATCTGTAAATATGGATGAACCTCAAAAATATGCTGAAGGAAAGAGGCCAGACACATAAGAGTTTATACTATAGATGCCTTATTTCAAATTCTAGAGCAGGAAAAACTCATTTACAGTAACAAGAAGCAAATCAGTGGAGCTTAGAACTGGGAGGGAAAAACCTGACCATAAAGAGTCCAAGGGAAATTTTTAGAGGTATGAAAATGCTCTGTTTTGATTATGATGTGTATATGTGTGCATACATGTCAAAGCTCATCAATAAATTTTCACTTTAATGAGTGCCCTTATTGTATGTTAATTCAGTAAGAATTACAGATGCATTGATCCAAATCAGTTGCATTAAATAAAAATTTCTGGGTAAAGGGCCCAGGAATAAGCTTTATAAATATCCCATCCAGCCATGGCCAATGTGGCTCAGTCGGCTGGAGTGCCATCCCATACACCAAAAGGTTTTGGATTGATCACTGGTCAGGGCACATACCTGGGTTGTGGGTTTGATCCCCAGTTGGGGCATATACAGAAGGCAACTAATAGATACTTCTCTGTAACATTGATGTTTCTCTCTCTCCACCCTTCCCTTCCCTTTCTTTTTTTTAAAAAAAGATTTTATTTATTTAGTTTTAGAGAGGGAAGGGAGGGAGAAAGAGAGAGAAAAACATCAATGTGTGGTTGCTGGGGGTCGTGGCCTGCAACCCAGGCATGTGCCCTGACTGGGAATCGAACCTGTAACACTTTGGTTCGCAGCCCGTGCTCAATCCACTGGGCTATGCCAGCCAGGGCTCTTCCCTTTCTTTAAAAACAATTTTAAAAATGTCCCCAGGTGAGGATAATAAATAAGTAACCCATCCACAAGTAGTTCTGCTGTAGCCAGGCATGGGGATGATGATGCAGTCTAGCACTGACCTAGTGTTGGTATCCCTGTGCTGCATTGCCCTCAGATGGCCACACGGCTTCCACTCCCTGTTTGCAGCTCACTCTCTTGAACGGTAGCTGATTCAATTTTAGAATAGCTCTTTTTCTCACCATGGCATGGACCTATCCTCAGTCATTTGATTGCTAAAATGGCAGATTCCTATGGTCTTTTGTTTACTCTGTTGCTTCTACTCTGGTAATTCTGGGCTGCTCTAAAAGCATTTAAGAAACAATATATCCAACCAAAGTGAACATATAACCTCTTATAGGTTTAAATCAATGCATTCAATTAGCATGTCTTATTGACTCACCATTTTCTCGGCATTGGGCTGGATGGTAAGGATAGAATAAAGCATAATCTTTATAATGATGGCCCCAGTCCAGGCCCTGGCTGGACACCAGGCATCTATGTTTGAATGGGTGGTATTAGAGGAAAACAAGTAGAGAAAAGTGTATGTGTAGTGGAGCACCCTTTCTGTTCACAACCAAAATTAGAGATCCAAGCTCTTTGCACTGATGGCTCAAAAAATCTCTATAAACTCATTTGGGCCGTTTCAAAGGCAATGCCATATCATTGTGGAACGCAACAAATTATGGAGTCTCATTAGTTCTAGTGCCTATTTTTGCTCCTTTCTCCTCCTCTCCCCAAGATGCGCTCAATGGTCCCTGTGGGCTCTGCCCTACAGCAAAGTCTTGCTAAGACCTGTTCCCTCCCTTTGAACCACAGTCTGCATCAGAGTCTCAGGCCCCACTGGCTGGGACAGCAAGGCCAATCTGACAACTATGCAAAGAGTGAATGGGCTTTTATAGAGGCAGGGAAAAGTGTTCCTGGCACACAGAGCCAGGTTATTTCTAGTTACAAACTATTTTTCACATACATGATCTCATTTGAGCTGACCTGTGACTAAAAGTAATGGTAGCCACCATTTATTAAGTTCCTACCATGTGCTGATTACATTGCACTTTTGAACCTCATTTGAGTGTTACAACAATTGTATGAGGTAGATACTATGTTATTCACATCTTACAGTTGTGAAAACTGAGGTTGGCAGAAATTAAGTAGCTTTCCCTAGGTCACACAACTAGTAAGTGACAAAATTAGGAGCCGAACCCAGTTAAGTGTGACTTCAAGCCCATACTCTTATTTTTTAAATTTTTACTTATTTATTTTTAGACAGAGGGGAAGAGAAGGGAGGGAGGAAGAAAGAGAGGGAGAGAAACATCAATGTGCAGTTGCCTCTTGCACTCCCCCTACTGGGGGCCTGGCCTGCAACCCAGGCATGTTCCCTGACTGGGAATCGAACCTGCTACTTTCTGGTTTGCAGGCCAGCATTTAATTCACTGAGCTATACCATCAGGGCTCAGGCCCATACTCTTGTACTATTGTCATTAATGACAAGTTTAATAATGTCTTGCTCTCAAACATAATACCTTTTTACCTTCCTTTCTGTGTTGATCTTTAAATGCTTTAGATAACTTCATAAATAATTATTTAGTGGAAAATTCAACAATTAAAATCATGACATAGGCTCAGATTCCCCTAAAAATTCATTAATGTAAAGGTACCTTGTATTTTCAAATAATTTCCCTTCACAACAGGACTTGCTAAGCAGAATCTTATCCCATATTTCAGGCCTCTTCTCTTGTATTCCAAACACCCAGCCTTATACTACAGCCCATCAACATTTTCCCTCTCTTTTCAGGCTGAATCCTAATAAAGAATTAGTCAAGGATTACTTAAAATGAGAAGCCAAATTCCCACTAGCTACAACACTTGGTCAAGCATTAAATCTTCACAGTCACAATGGTAACTGGCAAGCCTCATGATTCATGATGGGGACCCCTTTCGAGGTTTCATGTTCCAAAAAGCCAGATCTGTATCCAGGTCCTGGCTTCACTGTGTCCACTCACCACTGTTCCCCTACAAGGAGGAATGACTTTTCAATTTGGAAATGTATGATGTGTGCATTAGCCCCTTCTAGGATCTTCTTGGCATTTGTCTGCCTGGAAAAAAAAAAAACACATGTATTCTGATCTACACTCTGAGCCGTAAAGGTTTATTGGGGAAGGCCCTGCCCCTCTGAACTATACCTGTAGTTTTCCAGCTCTGACCATGACTGAGTAGATAAGGTAACTTTTTAGGCTGAATAATAATAAGACCCCCTTTTCCATATACATAAGCCACATGTTCCAAACTAAGATAGCTCTACTTCATATAATTTGGAAAAGATCAGTATCCTCTAAGATTAGCTACTGCTTTAACTGGTAAATCTTGAAGTCAAGGTGGCATTACACAAAAACAGTAAATTTCTCACTTGTGTAAATTCTAGTGTGTGCTTGGAAAGGCTTTCCCGACCTCAGTAATTTGGGACCCCAGGCTACAGGAGGCTCTGCTATCTTCAATACTTGGCTTCCAAGAGCTTCCTGGTCATTTCATTAGTAGCTAACTGGTAGCTAACAAGTAGCCAATAAACATACAGAGAAATATTCATTAGCAACCAGAGAAATGCAAATTAAAACCACAATAAGATATCATTTTATAAGAAAGAGATTGGCAAGATGTAAAAACACTGATGATGCCAAGTGTTGGCCCAGATCCTTAGCACAACAGACACTATCATTGCTTTTCCATCTCTTTGGCTGCCCCAGACTCTAGTTATGGAAGAGGAAGAGCAGTAAGATAAACTAACCAGGCTAAGTGCTGGCATGTGACCAAGTGGCATAATTTGGTGTTTAGGAATACAAAATCTGAGTCAAATAGATTTAGGTTTGAATCTAGTTCAGCTCCTTGATAATTTTGTCTCCTTAAATGAACTCTTAGTCTCTCTGAGCTTTACTTTCCTACTCTGTAAAATTCATTAACAGCAACAGCACAATATGAAGACTAATAGCTACTGAGCACTGTGCTTAGCATAGGTTTGCGTATTGCACACATTCCTTCAATACTGGCCATTAAGAGTGAGCAGACTGAGACAGTATCTGATGATATGGGAGCATCATCAAAAGGATGGGAAAGGCTTCAAAAATGTGCAACCAACCAAACAGTGTATGCTTAAGGCCATAAGTGAATAAAATTGGGAATGAGGGCTCAATTTCCTGATAGTTGGACTTTGGAGTTGCTGAAATTATTGATTTGTCTGGGGCAAATAACTCTTCACATGTGTAAGGTGACTTCTTAGGTACAGTATTAATAAAACCATTTTTGCCACATACACATAAGCCACATGTTCCAATCCAACTTTAAATAGTAATGAAGCTAATTGTTAGTTACCATCTGTATGCCTATTCCTAACTTTCAATTCTATCAGACTCACAGAGGACAATTTCTTGGACATCCCGAAGCCTGTACAGTTCACATAATGCTCCTGGGGTTTTAGTGAACTTCAGCAGTCCCTCAAGTCCTACATCATAAAAATGGGCAGAAGAAATTGATCCAACCCTGCCCCAGAAATGTCCTCACTGCCAAGGAGAAGTGAGTAACAGTTGTGATTCATGGAGTGATTGGCAATCATTATTAAGAGCACCAGAAGTTCATCTGGAATGTTTTGCAAAACTTAAAAAAAATCTCTAGCACCAGTTTCACTGTTTTCAGCAGCTTGTCAACACCCTGGAAACGGAGGTTTTAGCTGACAAATCTCCGAGGGTGAGTGTTCACTGAATTAGGGTAACACTCAATTAGGGTTCCCAGAGAGTGGGAACCAGGATATTTCACAGAAAGAGGGAAGGGCAGTCATGGGTTTCCTCAATGGCTTGTCTTCTCTTTGTAAGCCCATTTGTCATTCAAGAAACATTTTGGGCCTCATTACCAGTGGGCCCTGCTCTCCCTATTTTACTCCACAGCACTCCTTGATGTAGTTCTAGATGGCACAGTGTGTTTTCTTGTCTACATTACCAGAGGGTAAACTCCCAGAGGGCAGGACTCGTGACACATTCACCATTGTGTTGGTCCTCAAGTTATAATTGTGTAAAAGAGGAGGGAAGGGTTTGAATATGCCAACTTAATTTGAAGACCCTCTGCCAGAATGAAAGGGGGGATTCAAAGGAGATGGGAGCAGAAGAGGTAACCATAACTTTGGAAAACAGATTCAAAAGACAAAGAATTAAATATATGGGCAATGTCCACAGGATGAAATCAGAATCTAATTCATTTTCTTCACCAGTTCCAGCCTGAGTATTTGGGTATATTGAGTGCAGTGTTGTACAATGAGAAGATTGTAGATAGTATGAAAAACTTAAAGACACCGAGCGGTTATTAACTGATGATTTCAGCAAAACTTTTTAAAATTTTTTACTGTATTTTTACCATAACCATTTAGTCCCTGTATATACCCTTCCCCACCACCATTACCACCCTGTTGTCCATATCCATGAGTCTTTTTCCTTTTTGCTCAATTCCTCCACCCCTAACCTCCTCCACCCCTTAGTTGTCACCTTACTCTCTATCTATAAGTCTGTCTCTATTTTTCCTATTAGTTTGTTTTTTTCATTAGATTCCATACATGAGTGAAATCATATGTTATTTGGCTTTCTCTGACTGGCCTATTTCATTTAGCATAATGTTCTCCAGGTCCATCCATACAAAGGGTAAAAGTTTTCTTCTTTTTCACAGTCAAGTAGTGTTCCATTGTGTAAATGTCCCATAGTTGTTTTATCTACTCATCTGTCGGTGGACACTTAGGCTGCTTCCATATCTTGGTAACTGTAAATAATTCTTCAGTGAACATAGGGATGCTTATGTTCTTTAGAATTAGTGTTGTAGTTTCCTTCTGATGTATTACCAGAAGTGGGATCACTGGGTCAAAAGTTAGATCCATTTTTAATTTCTTTAAAAGACTTTATTTATTTTTAGAGAGAGGGGAAGGGAGGGAAAAAGAAGGGGAGAGAAACATCAATGTGTGGTTGCCTCTCACACATCCTCTAGCGGGGACCTAGCCCACAACTCAGGCATGTGTCTGACTGGGAATCAAACTGGTGACCCTTTGGTTTGCAGTCCAGTGCTCAATCTACTGAGCCACACCAACCAAGGCTCCATTTTTAATTTTTTGAGGTAACTCCATTTCCATCAACAGTGCAAAAGAGTTCCCTTTTTCCCACATCCTCACCAGTACTTGTTGTTTGTTGATTTATTGATGAAGCCATACTGACAGGTATGTGATATCTCATTGTGGTTTTAATTTGCATTTCTCTGATTATTAGCAGCATTGAGCCCCTTTTCATATGTCTATTGGCCATCTGTATGTCCTCTTTGGAGAAGTGTCTATTCAGGTACTTCGTCCATTTTTTAACTGGATTCTTTGTATTTTTAGTGTTGAGTTTTGTAAGGACTTTATAAATTTTGGATATCAGATGTATCAGCAAATATGTTCTTCCAACTGTGGGCTGTGTTTTTATTTTGTTGATGACTTCCTTTGCTGTGCAAAAACTTTTTAGTTTGATGTAGTCCCATTTGTTTATTTTTTCTTTTGTTTTCCTTGCCTGGGGAGATATATCCAATAAAATATTGCTATGAGAAATATCCAAGATTTTGCTGCCTATATGTTCTTCTATGATGTTCATGGTTTTGGGTCTAATATTTAAGTCTTTGATACATTTTGAATTTATTTTTGTGTGTGGTGTAAAAAGGTGGTTTAGTTTCATTTTTCTGTACATATCTGTCCAATTTCCCCAACACCATTTGTTGAATAAACTATCTTTAGCCCATTGTATATGCTTGCTTCCATTGCCAAATATCAATTTTCTATAAAGGAGTGGGTTTATTTCTGGGCTCTCTATTCTGTTCCATTCATCTATGTGTCTGTTTTTATGCCAGTACCAGGCTGCTTTGATTACTATGGCTTTGTAGTATAGTTTGATACTAGGTAGCATGATTCCTCCAACTTTGTTCTTCTTTCTCAAGATTTCTGTTTCTATGCAGGCCTTTTGTGGTTCTATGTAAATTTTTGAAATATTTGTCCTAGTTCTGTGAAATACATCATAGGTATCTTAATAGGAATTATATTGAATCTACAGATTGTTTGGACATTTTAATGATATTAATTCTTGCCAAGAACATGCACTTCTACTTATTTGTGTCTTCTTCAATTTCTTCCCTCAGTGTCATAATTTTCTGAGTACAGGTGTCTTACATCCTTGATTAGGTTTATTGCTAGGTATTTTATTCTTTTTTAATCAATTGTGAAAGGGACTGTTTTATTAATTTCCCTTAGTTCATTAATTAGCATATAAAAATGGAACTGATTTCTGGGTATAAACTTGTATTCTGCTACTTTGCTTAATTTATTTATCAGTTCTAGTAGTCTCTTGGTAGAATCTTTAGGGTTTTCTGTGTAAAGTATCATGCCATGTGCAATTAATGACAGTTTCACTTCTTCCTTTCCAATTCAAATGCTTTTTATTTCTTCTTCTTGTCTGACTGGTATGGTTAGGGCTTCCAGTACCATGCTGATTAAGCGTTTCTGTCTACCATGGAGAGACAGTTGGAGATGCAGAGAGACTCTTGAAGAGCCAACAGACAAAATTTCATTTGCAGCCACTTTCTCTGGAATCCAGCAGAGGGTGGACAGATTGGCCTAAAGAAGCTTGAGAAAAGTCTGGGGTTCGTGGCTCTGGGGAGAGAACTGAAGGAAGAGCCACTAGAATCCCTGTGCTCAGTCATCCCCATACTGAAGAAACCATTTTTCTCAAGCAGAGCACTCCCATCCAAGTGGAATCAGCCTGAGGGGAGGCTATAGCCCCACATCACTTTTAAAAGTGATGAAACCAGGTGACTAAATGCACCAAAGTAGAACCTCCAAGAACACTTAGTACAATTTGGACAGGGGGGCATGGCTGTGGGATGCTGGGAACCTGAAGAAGTTCTAAAGGATGAATATCAGATCCACAGAGAGAGATGAAAAACAGGCTTTCTTAGCAAGTAAGAAGTTTGATTTCATGGTATATACATTCCTTGATATGTTACTGTACACACAATTGTCAACATTTACTCTTGAGATATTATAAGTGTTTTTACATCTACTTTGTAATATACATTATGGATTATTGCAAAATAGGGAATGAAAATGTGGTATATGAACTTTGATTTTGTATGGAACAATTGAAATGGTTGGTTGACTTGGCTGAATAAGGAAAGGGCATGAATGATATAGCTTGGGTGCTAGGCTAACTGTGACCCAGGCAGATGGTAAATGCTTGATGCGGCCAGTAAGAAGGATTGGGTGATTATGAAGACCTTTTTTTTTAATCACCCACAATGAAAATGGCAAAATAAGCATAAAATGAAAAATTTAAAACAATGAAAATGAAAAAAATAAACCTCACACAGAAGGTAGTATTATTACCATACAAAAGACGTAGTCTGAGCAACTATATGTCCAGTGCATAGGGGCAGGGCTTCTGCCAGTAAATCTATTCATGGCCCAGACAGCAGATCAGAATGCACACTCTTTCTAGGCAGACAGACACCTTGAAGAGTCTAAGCCACACACATGCAGTTCCAAATTGAAAAGCCACTTGTCCCCTAGGGGAAGAGTGGGCAGGCGACAGAGATAAACCAAGACTAGGAGACTAACTCATTAAGTTACATTTGCTTCCATATATTTATTTCCTCATGATAAACATAAATAGATAAAGGGACTATGCCTTAACCACCCTTTTATCTCCAATGCCCAGCTCTATTCCTGATATATAGTAGACACAGAACACTTGACTGCTGAATGTATTCTATGACTTAAATTTTCTAATTCTAGAAATGCTAATATTCCACTATTTTCCCAATTACCTTGCCTCAACTCTGCCTCTCTATCTTACTCCTCTTTTCTTCTCACCTCTCTCTTCCCAGAATTCTGAATCCACCCTTCCTACACCATTTCCTCTTTCATACTCATATAACTTATAAATTTGCTATTATGTAATTTAGAATCAGAAAAACATGAGCCTTAGTGGTGCTAATGGAATTCTAATAGAAAAAAATGAAATCAATTATTGAGATGTCTTAGAGTTTTTATCCTTTTGCTTCTCTGTAGAAAAAAGAAGGAAGGAGGGAGAAAGTAGAGAGAGAGAGAGAGAGAATGATATTACAATAGGTTGGGCTTTTCATTCCTACAAGGGGATAGAGCCCTTGGAAAGATGCAAATACCTATTGCACAATTAGAGATGTAGTATAGATTGGTGGTGGCATGCAGGAACTCTGGATCCATACTGCCTGGGTTTAAATTCTGAGTCTGCCACTTATCAGTTGTCACCTCAGGCAATTTTCTTAGCCTTATGTGCCTCAATTTCCTCATCAGTAAAATAGAGGTAATTAAAAAAAAACACAGGCTTATAGTGAAGAGTAAAGTTATATAAAATGCTTACAACAATGCCTGATACATAGTAAGTACTGTCTAATGGCAGCTGTTAATATTACTGTGGGAGTAAGGGGTGGTCCCATAAGCTCAGGGGATAAACTGAATGGAGACTCTGGATGTGAAACCAGATGTAGCATGCACTAGAGGTCGCTGTAAAAAAGGACTAGATGTTCTAGGATGGCAAACACTAGGCATCAAGGCTTCCATGAACTCCACCTATGCTTATGACAGGCATTTCATATCAACAAGGAATACCCTCTGAGCCTGGATGTAGATTCAGAATTTTACTACCAATATCATACCAGACAGTCACCTCCAGCCAATGAGGGTCAAAAAACAAGGTGACACCTATTTTCTATACTTGCTGGAGGCCCAGTATATAGTCAGCTACCAGGAAGCTGGCCATGGGTCTTTGGAGGCCAGATGAAGACCAAATGAGCCACCTGGTGGAGGGGGCCTTTCTGTCCTTAACCTAACTTCAGTGCAGTTCTTCCTATTGATACAAAGAAAAAAAAACTATAATTGAAAACAAAAAAAATAAGGAAACTTCCATAAGAATACCATGACTTTGACACCAAGACCAGGTGCCTATTCACACAGATGGGAAAACAGGAAACACTGCAAGTGTCTACCAAGCACTTAGTTACTTTGTTCATTTTCCAGTGCTTGGGCCAGATCCTCAGGGCTTTCTTTTCAAAAAGTCTACTTCTCCTTACTACGCTCATTTTATTGGGTCTTCTCAAAAGTGTTTATTTGGAAGGGAACAGACCCAGAATGATGACTGAGACGGGGAAGAAGAGTCAGTCAGAAATTGATGCTGACAGTCATTGCAATTGCTTGAGTAGATGGAGCTGGGAATGTTGGGGATTTGGATCTTTCTTTTCAGGAAAGAAAGAATCAGCCCGTTTTTTCCACATGGGACAGTCATATATACTAACATGCTCATCTGCCTGAGTCTGCATTTGCACATCTAGATCATCATGGTAGAATAAGTACAAATCACAAATTATAACTAAAGCCCATCCTCACAAAGACTCAATGAACTTGTTTTCCAAAACTTCTACTTAGTTTCTACCCCTGGGGTAAATTTTGCATGTGTAGGCATTGACAGAGGAGGGAAAATCTGACGCTGAATCTGATGGAGAACAAGTGGTATTTCTTCCTCCACTGTTGCAATCGGCTGACTGTGCATAGCAGCCTTACTTTCCTTTGGACTTTACATCTCCTGACTAGTTTTTTAAATCCACACCCATCAGACATCCACAAGCAATCCACCAAAGGAGATGGGAATGAAGACTGCCTTTAGAGGCTCCAATTCTGGTAGCTTTGAATCCCCAGCTTCCTCAGGGGGCGCTCAACAACATATGCAAGTGGCCACCTCTAGAGGGAGCTAACTTCACTTAGTTCATAATATAATAATGGACAAGAAATGTCAAACAGGAAATTTTTGCAGTGTCTATAGGAGTTGATAAGTTAGGGTATCATCCCTATTTCCCATGTTTTAAGAGGACCCTAAAATGATGCCAGAGGGCAGTCGTGTGGGAAGGCAACCAATCCATGAATCAGTTACTTGCAAAGAATAGAGTTTTATAGCTTTCTCAGCTCCTAAACACCGAATGAAGGAAAAAAAAAAATACGACTGCACTTTGCTTTTCCAAATCCATTTCAAAAGGATGTTTTCTTCTTCAAATTCCCTAGATCCTTGTTTTAGTGTATCTGATTGCACCTCAGTAAAACATTAGCAATTATGATGGTATAAAAAAGAAGCTATATGAAGAACAAAGAGTCTGACTTGAACTTTATACTTGACCAATTTTATAAGACATTTTCAACTTAATATTTATATTTTTCCCAAGACAAAGAAGTTCGAGCTAGTGGGCTCTAACCGATGTGAGGCTGGGAAACAGCTATCTGGAACCTGCAACACCTAGATATTTTGTTAAGACTTGGCTGATTCTCAGGAACATCTCAAAGTTTCCATACAATACACAGCTAAACAGAACAGTAAATAATGGGCAAGAATGGACTCAGACAGAAAGAGCATAGCTTCAGGCTGACAGCTAACAAATGAACTACCATTTTCTACAGGTAAATGGGTCTCCTGAATTATAGCCTGGAACGGAGAGAAATAAGGAGGCGATGCTGTCAGCCCACTGTAGCCCTGAGCTCCTAGAGGTATCTGATTGATACAGTACAGCAATGCCAGGAAGAGTGTGGCTGGGATTGGCAAAGAGACTGCTGGAGGCCCAGCTGCCCCAGTGAAAGGCGCTCAGTTGCTTTACAATTTCCAAGGCAGAATAAATACCAGGTCTCAGACAGATAAGAGATAACCTTATTCGGCAGTTCCCAAACACCTGCACCCCCAAATGCAAAAGGCTTGTCAGGCTGAGGACTGGGGGGTTCAGCTTATGCTAAAAAAGAAGTCTCCTGTGTTCTAATTAGTGAACTAAACAGACTTAAAGAATGACTAGGATCAAGAATTTTTTTTAAAGTAGCTATAGGACTGCATTTCACCTGCAGTCACCCTGAGGCCAAAGAACATACTGCAGGGGCTGGGGGGCACTGGAATCAAAGTAGATTCAAAATCTTTTGTCTTGGAGCAATATTATCCTTGTGAAAACTGCACTGATCTCTAAAGAGAAAGTGAAAACTGTGTAAGGTTTTCACACTGTGTAAGGTTTTCACCTGAAGAATCACACTTAGATCAGAGCAATGGCCTCCCAACCCAGGGTCTTGCCTCTCCTCCCCCCTCCCCCAGGTTTTCCTGGATAATAGCTGGACATTCATCTCCCCAAACTTTCCTTCTGTCATCCTGTGCTCAGGAGAGGTTAAATGCATCCTTGCTGCAACTCCTGGGAAGTCAATTTCACTTATCTAACTGTCCTACCTCCTCAGAATTGAACTTGGCTCAGGTCAGGGTATTATTCACTTACTCTTGGGCCAAAAAGACATGAGGGGGCCCAGCAAGAGCAAAAAAAAAAAAAATGTGAGCTCTGGTTGACCAGTGACGGGTCTCACTGATTTTCTCAGCCCACCTGTAAAACAAGGATAATACCAAACCACAGAGCAGTTGTCATGACAAAATGGAAAATGTGTCTAAAGTGCCTAGTATCACACAGCCCAGAACTCACTAAAAATTCATTGATAATATTTTTTTGCTTAGTAATCATTTTATGTTTTCCAAATTGTCTATATGTGCTATTTACACTTTAATACTTTTATATAATTTCTTTAAAAAAGCCTTGTCTATCACCTTATCAAAACTAGAGAACATTAAAATGTGTCTCAGGGAAACCAGTAGGATTCTTTTTTTTTTCCAAATACATGTTTTTTATCCTCACCCAAAAACATGTTTATTGACTTTTTTAGAGAGTGGAAGAGAGGGTGAGAAAGAAACATCAGTGTGAGAGAGAAACATCAATCAGTTGCCTTTCATACATGACTCCTGACCAGGAACTCAACCCATAATCTAGGCATGTGACCTGATCAGGAATCACACCCACAGTCTTTCAGTTTACAGGACAATGCTCCAACCAACTGAGCCACACTGGCTGGGGCAGAAACCAGTAGGATTCTGATGAGAAATGACAGGGCCTGGAGAAGTCCTGAGAATGGGTAGCTAGCGGTACTTGTTGGTCTGTCTCCTTTTGTATGCAAAATAGCTACTTAAGCTATTTCTGTCTTCTGCATTTTCTGTGACATCTAAGCTGTGTTGTGACTTCAAATGACAACAGTAATGGCAGCTCTATAGAAGGACTCAAATAGAAGACACTAGCTTCAACAGACACAAAAGCCCACCTCACAGAAAGTTCAGATGATTCCAAGTTACTGTTCTGGACTGTTAGGCCCTGATTATACAGTTCATATTCTCTTTAACCTGTCTTACAGTGTGACAAGGCTGATATCGCACAGCTGGTCATGCCCCTTCTAAGTTCTTCATCAGAAGGCATGTTTCACATGACCGTGGCTTACACCCACTTTGGGATGATACCAGGTGAGCTGGGCAGGAGGTTGTGTGGGCAGCATTTGCCGACTATCCTATTCTGTCTTCCTATATTCTTTTTTTCCCCAGAAGCTGAACTCCCATTTGGCCATTCCAGTTTCTTTGTGAAACTAAGGTAAGTTTTCATCTCCAGAGAAATAATTTTAAAAGGAAATGAAATTGAAAAGGAGGTTAGATGATGGTCATCTTCTTGCTGCCCAGTTTCAAATGTCTGCTAATCTTCAGGGCATACAAGACACAGAAAGATTTTCAGGGCATAATAAACACAGAAATGATAATATCTAAGAAGTAGAGGAGAGGGAAAGCAAATTTAGGATCAGAACAAAAGACAATATTAAGAAAACAGAAGATGACTGATAAGTGAGAATAGTAGATTTGTTCTATTGAAAAATATCAGTATATTCTGGAAACAACAGAACAAAGAATAAAGAAGTTTTCATTAATATACTCCTTGAGAAACAGAGTATCAAAAAGGAGAATTCTACTCTTAACTTTGTATACAACACACAAAAAAAAATGAATGCCAGCCACAAAGGAATCAAGAATGCAATAATTCACTAAAATGAATATTTTAGGCAGCAAGACAGAAAACTTTATTATGAAACCAAATGTCTGATTATGCATATGAAGAGACCTGCTGTTCAAGTGGTGGGGGGAAATAAAAAGAAAATGATCTCATTTAACTTTGCATTCACCTTTTTGTACCTCACAAATGGATCCAGTCAGGAGAAGGGATTATGGGCGTTTCTGAGCCCAGGGTCCACCATGTCATAAACATGACATGAGGTGGATCCCAGCCCGCGGGGTCTGTGTGTTGTGGCTGTGACAAACAAGTGCACGCGGACTACAGAAGTCCAGTGGAGAAAACAGGACAGCATGGCCGCTCTCTAAGTGAGAGAGAGGGCCCCAACCCCTGTCTGGACAGGCTTTTATTGTTTTTCTGGGTACATTACATCAGGATGGTCCTCATTTACTATGCACAGGTTCACTGTAGGTGATTTCCTTTTACAAATAACAAAGGAAAGAATGTGGCTAAGTACTTCAAAAAGAAGGATGTTGCAGATCAAGAGGAAAAGTGGTTGAACTCGTTACACTCCATACTTGGGAGGTTTAGCACAGATGTTTGAAAATTACTTTAGACATATGCAGTAAACATTTGCTGCCTCGATCCAGGGTGAGGGAGTTTTAGCAAAAGCAAGTCTGTTAGCAGCCTACATACAATGCAGGCCTGATTCCCTGTGGGAAAACCTACCCATGAGTGTGGGTCCTGGAGGCTGGACCTTGCTCCCCACTGGCCTTTCCAAGTGGGGACTGGTCTACATTTCCCACACCATGAGGAACGGTCCCCTATAATAGGGTTGTTTTAAACCAGCACCATGTGGAGCTAATACCTTAACAGAGTCTGATAGACAGGGCCAGAAACTCCAGTATGACTCAGACTGGGGAGAAAAATATTAAGTTTCAGGGCATGCCTTAGACAGAAAACTAAACAGAGACTCTGAGGGAGCTGAAAATTTCAAAAAGAAATAGCTTGAGCAATTTGAAGCATTAATTTACTGGAGCCTACTATGAGAAGACGATTTTAGTAAGTTTCCAAATAAACCTAATAGACCCAAATTAAATAGGTTGTTATTAGAGACTTGGAAAAGATTCAGAGTATTCAAACCTCTTGCCATATTTTTTCACACACCTTTTATTTATCTCTCACTGCTGCTTCTTCAGTGTCTCTACTTTCTTATATTCCCATACTAAGCATTCCTGACCCTCTCTTTGAGAGGGTTATATAAGAACTCACTATCCCATACAAGAAGTACAACCATTCTTTCAAATATTTGTTTTATTTTGTGGTTGGTTCATTTTGTGTCCTCTCCAAGAAAGTTTTGCCTTGGACAAGTCACAAAGACATGCTCCTATGTCTTCTTCTAGAAGCTTTATAACTCCAGCTTTTATATTTCATGATCCATCTTGAATTAATTTGTATGTATAATGAAAGGTAAAAGTAGACATTAATTTTCTTCTTCCTATTGAATTGCCCTGGCAACAACATTGAAAATTAGTTGACCATCTATGTGTGGATTTATTTTTGGACTCCATTTTGTTCTGATGTTGTATTTGTGTGCTTTTAAACCAGCTCCACACTTACTTTATTAATGTAAAATTTATAGTAATCCACTATAGATTTCACAGATAGCTTGATGCAGAGGCCAAAGACATAAGTTCTAGAGCCGACTTTGGCATTACCTAGTTATGGAATTTTGAACAAATCATCCAATTCTGCCATGCCTTAATTTATTCATGTGCAAAATAAAAGGAAGATCGAGGTTGCAAATTGAAATACTTGCAGGTAAGCCCTAGCTGGCATAGCTCAGTGGATTGAGCACGGGCTGCAAACCAAAGTGTCCCAGGTTCGATTCCCAGTCAGGGCACATGCCTGAGTTGCAGGCCATGGCCCCCAGCAACCGCACATTGATGTTTCTCTCTCTCTATGTATCTCCCTCCCTTCCCTCTCTAAAAATAAATAAATAAAATCTTTTTTAAAAAAGGAAATACTTGCAGGTAATTTCATTCGAGTGATCCGGAAGTCACAACACAATAGGGAGTGGTGGGAGTGTACCGAAATCCATGTCCCAGCTAAAGACGAAAGTCACCACTCAATTAATTCTAGCTTACAGGAATGTGAGCTTGCTGATGCCAGATCTCCTGATTTTTCCAGTGAAGTCAGAAATCTGCATTTTTATTTGAAGTCTTCTGACATTTAAAGCATCATGCAAGCTAAAGAAAACACAGATTCTCAGCCCTTGAGCTGCCAGTTTGAGACCCATGAGTTCACAAACCTTTCAGAATGCTGATACTTCTTTTAAGAGTTCTTGTGAAGAATAAATGAGGTAACATAAGAAAATGCCTAGCACTGTGCCCAGTACATAATAGATATTTAGTAAATATTCTATCTTTTCTCCCAGATTAAACATTCCATAATTTTTATTCCAGATCCCCATCACTAGGCCTGATCTTATAAACTAAGAGCAATTTCCTCACACAGGTCCAACTGTTAGTTCATTCACTGTTGGGTTCACAATCTATCCTGTGTTGCCCCTCCAGAACTTTGTTCCACCTTCTCCAGCCCAGTCTGCGCCCAGATAGGCTGAATTATGTGACCTTCACAAACAGGCTTTTTTTCTCATTGGCCAATGGGCACATCCACAATGGGAGAAGAGTGAGATTGGAATGTGTATTCCTCCAGTGCCCTACCTGCTGAGTCACCAGGGTTGATGGTGGCCTAGAGCCATAGCTTTCTCCAGACTGCTCCCATGGACAACCACCTCTTGAGTTCCATTAACCATTTTCTTTCAGGAAAGAAGTGGTTAATAGTTCTCATGTTCTTTTAAACCCCGTTCACTCACTTAAACAAATTATTCAACTTGAGTGTGCTGTATCATCTTGTGCACAGACACTGTCTAATATGCCAACACCTCGCTCCAAGTAAAATTCCCTTCTCTGTTCCTTTTCTCAATCAATGGTGCCCTTATTCTGCCAATTATCCAGCCTTAAAATAGCAATCCTCTAATGAAAAGGAAGGTTCTCATGGCACTTCAAATGCCTTACTTATCCCTAAGGATGAGCCAGGAAAAAGGCAAGAAATTCCACCCACAAAGTGTAAGCGGATTGGCTAAGTTCACGGACATCGAGGTAGACACAATGTCTGAAATGGAATTTCAAAGGGAATAATGCTTACTGCTTTTGTGGCTACGATTTCTTTTCCCCCTTTATTTAACCAGGCCAGAGGGTTCTGAGCTGCTTCGTGTAATACTTCTTTCTCTCCTTTGTGAATATTTTCCCTTCATTCATACCTGGAGCCACCAGCACCTTTCTCCTGGCACCGGGTACACCTGAACTGGTCTTTCCTGTCATCAGTCAAAGATGTCCTCTCCAGGCTGAACACAATGAACGTAGAAAGATGTTTAGCCTGCTTTGGGTCTAAGCTATATATAGGCTACTTCTTGTGTCTTACAAAGTTCACCACATGGTTCACCCCAGCTTACTGTTATTTTGCACTGGAATCTCAAGCAGAATTCTCTGTTAACAATAGTATTAACTCTGCTTCCTCTTGCCTCTTTTTTATGTGGCCTCAAAAGCAGGACATTTGGATGGACCAAGGCAGACTATGTGGACTCCTGATTATACTAGTATAAAATTCCAATGTAACATAAAATCAATACAAAATATTAGGCATCAATTTTCACTCATGCCTATTCTTTATCGCCAGTGTTCACTCCATCACATGCCCTTTGTTTCTTGCTTCAAAATGACACTCATATCTGTCCCCTGTTCTACAGTTTTACCTCCACTCTATTTGTCTTGGGTTTGACCCATCACATCAATCCAGTTAAAGGAACCTCTGCCCTTTCCCATGCATCCTGCCCATTTCTGCCAAATTTACCATTCTTTTAGAACGTTTTCACCATAACTCCTTATTACATATGACTTCAGATATAAATTCTATGGCACAGGTTTTAATGCTCCCCACAACATGCACAGCCAATCTCAAGTGTCCTGAAGATACAAGGGGGAAGAAGCAATCTTCTCAGGGTTTCTTCTACATGCCATGCTCGTTCTCTCCCTTCATATGTCATATGAGCTTCCTTCTACCTATAACCAGGCCCTACTCAGCTCATAGTCTACTTTCTCAATAAAGCCTCTGCTTCTTTAACCAATATTTAACTCTTTGTGTGAATGCACATGACATGTTTCGTCCCTTTCATACAATATAACCATTAAATACACATTATCTTAGGTTGTTTTCAATTGTTTTAGGTATATTTGCATTAAATATATTACATAATGCTAATGGTAGGGTTTTTATGATATTGTAATGAGGGAAACTTGAAAATGTTCCCATATTGACTTTGGTCCAGCTATTTGTTCCTCCTCTTCAGGACTCAATGAAATATTCTAAACAAAGGACAATGACAAATGGGAATTTAGATACCATGTTGTGGTGGTCAGTTTTACGTGTCAGTTTGCCTAAGCTACCATCCCCAGTTATTCAAATACTAATCTAGGTGTTGCTGTGAAGACATTTTACAGATGTGATTAAAGTTCATAATCAGTTCCCTGTAAATAATGGGGTCATCCTAGGTAGCGTAGGCAGGTTTGATTTAATCAGTTGAAAGGCTGTGAGAGCAGAGCTGAGGTTTTCCAGAGAAGAAATTGCAACTGTGGACACCAGCCTCAGCCTGACAGCTGGCTCTATGGATTTTGTACTTGTCTAGCCAGCCCTTACAATGGTTTAAGCCAATTTCCAACAATAAATCTCTTAAAATATATTTTCTGTTTCTTGGTTTAACAGATTTTGGTACATGTTAGTGGGATGTTGGTGCAACAAATAATTAAAGAATGTAAAAGTGGCTTTGGGGTTGGAAAACGAGCAGAGGCTGGTTGAATTTTGAGCAGAATCATAGAGAACATCTATACTGTCTTGAACAGACTGTTAATAGAGATATGGATATTCATTACTCTGCCAGTGAGGATTTGGAAGGAAGTGAGGACTCTGGTAGAAAAAGTCTATATCACCTTGGAGAATACCTAAATCTTTATAAAAAGATCATTGGTAGAAATATAGACATTACAGGCTATATAACATCTCTGGGAAGAGCTCAGAAGGTCATGAGAGACCTTTGAGGACTATAGAAAAATGTGCCCTCTTATATAATGGCAAAAAACTTAGTGGGTTTGTGCCCTATAGTTATGTGGGAAGCAGAATTTATCAGCAGTGAACTTGGATATTTAGCTAGGAGAATTTACAAGTAAATTATTGAAGGTTCAGATTAGTTTTTTTCTTAATGCATATAATAATATATGAGAAGAAAGAGATACATGGACAGAATTATTAAACAAAAAGAAACTGGGACTTGATGATTTGGAAAATTCTGTCTACCTGTTACAGAACCCCAGCCTGTACTGTTCTGGAACAGCTGTGGGGTCTGACTGCCCACCACCAAGAAGTATGACTCATAATACCACAGTTTGGTGAAAAGGAAAGTAATTGTTTATTTAAAAGTTATACAAATTTGGGATAATGGTGGAATTCCATTGTTAAGTCCTACTCCCTTTAAATACCTAAAACACACAGCCCTGCCTCCCTCAGCCAAACCAGGCCAGTTTCAGAATATGTCACTCAGAGGTACCATCTTTCAGAAAAACAGAGGTCCACAGCTCAGCACTCCGGGACACAGTTCAGCATTCCAGGCATCTCCCATTAACCCGTGCTTGGCTGTGTAAGTCCCCCACAATTCCATCACTTGTGACACCACGGTCTCCCAGGCCGGTTTCCCAGCAGGTCTCCTCTTTCTCCCTCCAGCTTTTAATTCAAAACCACATGGCACCTCCTTACACACCAGACCTCATGGCGGGCCAGTGGGAGCCCTTCTATACTCTTTCAAACCGCATGGCTGCCCCATCATGCTGGCCACCCTAATTTAAATGCTGACCTGGGGCTTCCTGCATGACTTCATACTCGGCACTGTACATACTGAAGGTCACATAGGCCTTTACCCAGGTGGTAGCTTCCCTTCAGGAAAGACACAGCTATCACTTGCCATTGTAATGCGAAGTGTCTTAATCACAGTATCATCTGCTTTCCCCATCCACAAACCATGGACGTGGGGACTTTGGGGACCTCTTGCCCTGTACCCTGTTTCATACCCAGATTGCAAAAGATGCTAAAATTACAAGATTCACTATCAGGAAAGCCTGCTCTGGTGAAGAAGCCAACAGTATGGCTGAATGACCTTCAGGTAGTGCTTCAAAAGGATCAAATATCAGAATATTCAATCACACGAAGGACTCTTGGGAAAGATCAGACATATGACTCCTACATCTCCTCAGTCATCTAAGCAAAAGCCCAAAATATAGAAGGCATTATCCAAAAATGATCCATGGAGGATCCTCTTATCTCATAGAGTAAAACCTGAGACACATGCAGGAGACCCACAAAGATCTTGAGAATTTTATACCATCAGAAACACTCCCAGCCTAGATTGAGAGGAACAGAGAGAAGATGAAATACCAAAGCCTTTGATGAATTCCCAGAATTCTGCAGGCAGGAAACAGGATGATAAACCCACTCAGTTCAAACATATGCTGTCCTTCATAAAAAAAAAAACTGACTCAGAGTGGGGAACCCTAGGCCCAGAAAATGAAACTTCAAGTTACAGGAGATCATTCTGAGGCCTTGAAATTTAGTGGAATTTGCCCTGCTAGATTTCTAATTTGCTAGGGACTGGTGAGTCCTCTTCCCTTCCATTTTCTCCCTTTTTCAATGGGGTGGTCTGTAACTGGTAACTTATGCCTGTATCACCATTATATTTTGAGAGTACACAACTTGCTGTCTAGCATCACAGGTCCAATGTGAGTCTTATCCATGCCTGATGTAGGGGATTTTGATGACAAGATTTGGGACTTCGGAACTGATAAGTTTAGAATGAGATTTTTTACTTTGAGTTGATGATGTAATGAGTGAGACTTCTGGGGGCGTTGGGATAGGGTCAATGTATTTTGTATGCAGGAAAGACATAAATCTTTGGGCACCAAAGGGCAAACGGTAGTAAACAAAATTAATGACCCACCAAAGATGCCCATGCTCTGGTCCACAGAGCATCTGAATATGTCCCTTATATAGCAAAAGAGACTTTATAAAATGTGATTCATTTAAGGATCTGGAGAGGGGGAAATTATCCAGCACTATCCGGGGCGACCCAGTGTAATCACAAATATCCTCATAAGAGAGAGGCGGGAAGGTCAGAGGCCAGAGAAAGGAGATACGATTATAGCAGCCAAGAGTCAGAACCAGAGACTTAAAGGTACTGTACTTTCTGGCTTTAAAGATGGAGAGAGGGGACACAAGCCAAAAAATGCACATGGCCTCTAGCATCTGGAAAAGATGAGACAAGGGTATATTCCAGGGGAGTGTGACCTTCCTAACACTTTGATCACATCCCACTGAAACCTACTTTACACTTCCACTCTCCTGAACTAGCAAGCTTGTGGTAATTTGTTATAGCAGCGTACTAAACAATGCACCTCTTACTCCTAGCTGGGCCTCATTCCTAATCCCAAATGTAAACCTCTCTAGTAATCTGGGTAGTCTGGGTCCTGGTTTGAAACTCGGGAAGACTCTTGTAAAGCCAAATTTACTATTAGCTGCCCAAAACTGGGTCAATGAGAGCTCATATGTATATGATACAAGAAAGAGAGACACAGAGAGAATAAATACAACAAACATTCTTCCAGGTAGAGTTACCTTTAAACTCTGCTACATGGATACAGAGAGAATAATAGAGTCAAACTTGTAGATTCATGGATTTCTAACCTGTATTGTGACAGCGGCTGCACCTTCCATTACACAGAGCCTGATCACAGTCCTGAATTATAATCTAGTCAGATTATTATTTAAAACAATAGTTAAAAGCCTTGGATTGGTGTAGACTGCCTGGATTTGAACCCCAGCTCACCACTGTGACCTAGGGCAAGATGCATTTACCTCACTGGGCCACAGTTTTCTTATCTGAAAAATCACAATAGTGACTGTATCTTCCTCACAGGATAGTTGTGACAAAAGATTGTCAGTGATACTGTTTAACACAGTTATGGAGGAAAAGGGGTTTAAAGAAAGAATGGCTTACACACACAGGGTGACATTCAAATAATGCTGAATAATGTGCAACATGTGGCTGAACTCAGAGTATGCTCTAACTGCATACTTGTTTAGTAAGCGTTGCACAGTACCAACTACCCTGTTTTTCCCTTTAATTGACAAAGAGATCACATCTGGGTGGAACGTAGAAACAAACCCAAATAGCTCTGCTAAGTCAATTAAAAAGATCCCAGGAATGAGGAGCAGCAGGGTCCCACTCTTGTAGGGTCCCCTCTCTAGTTTCTAGAAGGCCAAGACTTACTCTGATTAATGTGTCTGAAGTACCATTTCGAATCTTGGCTTATGCCCTTGAGATATGAGTTTCTTTCTGTAAAATAATTTTTCTCCCAGGGTCACTCTCTAAAGAAAATGAATAAATGTCATATTAAATTCTTCCACAGCTGAAGCCTACAAATTGAAGTCAATAAGGATCAAGAGTTTGGCTATGCTGTGACCAAGGTCAGCCTTATAGGGAGGCAGATTTGGTGGTACCTTCCTAATATTGATGTAAGAGGCAGTAGCAATGTCCAACTCATTCCCAGATAGCTACATTTTAGAGAGCATCTTGCACCTAAGATTTCAGCTATGCCTTCCTATTATCTTATTCATAAATTCATTTGTTCATTCATTCATTCTTCAAGCACTTATTGAGTACCAATTGAAACACACACACACAGAAACTATGAATCCTGTGTGCGTTAGAAATTTAGTGATAAAAAAATTGGCCCTGTCCTTAAGAAGCAAAGATACTAGAGATCTTACTAGAAATGGGGATACTATGTTTCTGCTTCACATGGCATTGTGAGGATTCAATGAAATAATGAATATAAAGCCCTTTCACAATTCCGGGCACGTGATCAATAACCATTTCTTGTTATTAACTATCATCAGTGTTGGTAGAGCTATAAGGGACTAGAGACCTTCAAACCTGGTGGCTCTCAAACTTTCTCATGCACAAGAACCACCCAAAGGGCTTGCTTATTAAATCCCTAAATGCTGGGTCCCGCCCCCAGAGTGTCTGAGTCCATAGGTCTGTGGCGGGGCACCAGAATACTTCTAACAAGTTCCCAGGTGATGTTGATGCCGCTTGGCTGGGGTCACACTTTGAGAACCCAGCTCTGTTCCAGCCTCCTCCTTTTACAAGTGAGAAACTCAGGCTCAAGAGAATTGAACTGGTTTGCTCAAACACTTATCACTAAGTAGCTGTCTGACCCCATCTATCATTATTACTCTGCTGCTCCTCTCTGATAACTACATATCATGTCAGAGGTTTTCATTGATTTAACCTTACAAAAAGCAGTGTGATGGGTACTATAGGTGTTATACATTTTAGTGCATGAGATAGGTGATAGGAGGGCAGATATCTCTGGACAGGGAGGCTATGTAGGTAGTTATCCAAGCATAAAATCATTGATCAGTTTGAAAACCACTTGCTTTAGTTACCTATTTCTGGGTATCAATGCCCCACTCCAATTTTTTTTCTTTTTTAAGTCACGCTCCCCCAAAGGGTGGAAGGCCCTGGGCTATGGCATATAGAAGCCTTCAACCTAGAAGTACGAAGGGTGAACATGTACTACCTCAGTTTCTGTGCCTCAGAAATCCAGGCATGGATCCACTGGATACTGTGCTTTGGGGCCTCTCACAATGCTGCAACCAAGGTGCTGGGTGGGGCTGAGGTCTCATCTGAAGGCTTGACTGAGCAAAGTTCACCTAAGTTGTTTTTTGGAAGATTCAGTTCATCAGGGCTTTTGGACTGAGGGCCTCAGTTCCTCACTTCCTATTGGCCAGAGGCCTCCCTCAGTTCTTTGCCATGTGGGCCTCTCCAATATAATAGCTTACTTCAAAGCCAGAGAGATAGAGGTCGAGAGGGTGTGCTGGCAAGATGGAAGTCACGATCTTTTGAGACGTAATCATGAAAGTGATATCCCATCATCTCTGCCATATTCTACTGGTTATAAGCAAGTCACTAGATTCAGCCCATTTTCAAGGCAAGGGGATTACTGAAAGGTATGAATACTGCCAGTGGAGATGATTGAGGGCCATGTCCAAAGTCATCTGCCACACCACTTACGTAAACCAAACTCCTCATTTCACAGATGAGAAACTGAGGCTCAGAGATAGCAGTGGCTTCAATGAGATCATGCAGACAGTCAACATCCCTGACTAGAACCTTCGTGCAATCTCTATTACATCAGTACAAAATTTTTTTCACTTGATCTCTATTGCAAACAGTACAAATGATACATTGATTAAAAACAAACAAACAAAAAAAATGCTCTGATGAAATACCCAAACTGTAATTCAAATAGAATTTGGAAAGCATTTGCCTAATCACTGTAATCAAGAACCCAAGACATAAACATGCAATGTAACAGTAGCAACAAACAATCATTTATCTGGTGCCTTGTACAAATAACACAGAAATAACCATTTTCTTTTGGATCTCATCCGTAGTCTAGGAGGAAATTGTCTTACCCCTTTACCAAGAGAATGTACATCTCTTCTTGACCCTCTGAGGCTTGTCTGTATCTTTCACAACTAAATGTACCTTGTAGATATATATGTCATTGACCTCCTCAAGTAGATACTGTTCCCCAGACAGCTGACTAGAAAAGCCTAAATACACTCATTTCAGTTTCAGTAAACATTTATTTACCACTAACTGTATGCAAGGTATATGCCAGGCTCTAGAGAATCAATAGTGAATAAGACAAAAAGGAGCTATTGGCTCAAATGGTCCTTCAGATCTACTAGGGAAAACAAACATGTTTTAAACATTACAGATAATTAATTAGTGTGCAAAGTGTTTTGAAGGCATAATACAGAGTGTTATGGGAGAATATAACAGTGGGATCGAACCTAAAAAGAGGGCATAAAAAGTGATAATTAAGCTGAGATCTGAACAAGGCATAAAAATTTGGATATTCTGTTCCCTCATCTAGGCCCCCCCCCCCCCCGGGAGAACAAGAGTATTCCAGGCAAAATCTCCAAGGTGAGAAAACTCATTTTATTGGTAAGATCAAATCACAGAAAATAGAAAACAAACAATACAAACCATCTTTACACAAGATTGAGAACTAGCAAAACAGTCATCATTTGTTTATATGCCGTTGCGGAAACAGTGTTAACTGAGCCCTGGGGCTGTCACACTGGGGGTTTGGTTCCAGAGCTACGGTCACTCCTAGAGGAAGGGCATATCTCTGGAGGGCAAAACTCATGGGTCACCCTCTTGCTTACTTAAAGCAGTTACTGACTTTGGGACAATTTCCCAAATTTGCAAAACAAACGTAGGCCAGGGGCATGCCCCATGGGTTGAAAAGGGTTATGCAAGAGAGCTGCGTACTTTTCATAGGGAACAGACTCCAAGGGGGAATCAATTGCCCAAGGAGAGGTTTTAAAGATTAATCATTGGTAATTGTCATTAATGATGAGTCATTAGTGATAAATCATTCATAATCTCCTTCCCGACAATGGTGGATAAAGGGATGCATCAGAACAGAGAGCTCTGAGTAAGCTGGGGCGTCAGCCACTCAGGAGAACTGGGCCCCAGGACTACCTCCAGGGTAATGCCTTTGCTGAATAAGAAATATTTTTCAAAGCATTTTGTAGTGACACCTAGTGGACATTACAATTACTGCACAACAGTCCCAACATCTGAGTTCTAGTTCTTGCTCTGCCTGACACTACTAGCTCAGGCCAAAAAGTCCATTCCGGCTCTAAAGTTTCAAATCACCTTTGCTCAGTGAGTAACACTAAACATCTTTTTTTGGTGGGGGGCAGCATTATAATGACCTTTAAGTCTCCTTTATCTGTAATCTAGGAAGAACCAATAGCTACTTCTCATGGTTGTAACGTGAATAAAAATAGTTTTTCATAGGCAGTAAACTCAGATATTCCTCTTAGCAATATTTGGGGGCTATGACTCCTCAGGCAAGGGAAACAAAAGAAAAATAAACAAATTGGACTACATAAAACTAAAAATTATTTCACAGAGAAGAAAACTATCAAAAAATGAAAGGACAACCTCCCAAAAGAAAGAATATATTCACCAGTGGCACACTCGATAAGAGGTTAGTAATACCAAAATACATAAGGAACTCATATAAGTCAACACCAACAAGACAACAAAAAAAAAAATCAGTCGACTGAAACATGGGCACAGGACCTAAATAGGCCTTTCTCCTAACAGAAGATACAGATGGCCAACAGACATATGAAAAGATGCTCAGCATTACTAATCATCAGAGAGATGAAAGTTAAAACCACAATGAGATATCACCTCACACTTGTCAGAATGACTATCATCAATAAACTAACAAGAATTGTTAGAGAGGATGTAGAGAAAAGGGAACCCTGGTACACTGTTGGTGGGATTGTAAATTGATGTAGCCGCTATGAAAAATAGTAGGGAGCTTCATCAAAAAATTAAAAATAGAACTAGCTTATGACCCAGCAATTCTACTTCTGGGCATTTATCTGAAGAAACCCAGAACACCAATTCAAGAAGATATATGCACCCCTACGTTCACTGCAGCATTATTCAAAATAGCCAAAACATGGAGGCAACCTAAGTGTCCATTATATACAAATGGATAAAGATGTGTTATACATTAAAGGGAATATTACTTGGTCATGAAAAAGAATACAATTTTGCCATTTGCAACAACATAGGTAGACCTAGAGGGTATTATGCTAAGACAAATAAATCAGACAGAGAAAGTCAACTACTATGATTCCATTTATATGAGGAATCTATAAAAACAAAGTAAATGAAGAAACAAAACAGAAACGAACTCACAGATAAAAGGAACAAATTGATGGTTGCCAGATTTGGTGGGGGGGGGAAGGTTGAAGCAAATAAGTGAAAAAGGTGAAGAAATTGAAAAGTGCACATTTCCAGTTATAAAAATTGTCAGAAGGATATAAAATACAACATAGAGAATATAGTCAATAATATTGTAATAAATATGTATGGTGCCAGACTTACTGGGGTGATCATGTTATGTAAATGTCTAACCACTATGTTGTATGCCTGAAATTAATATAATATTTTATGTTAACTGTAAATTTTTTAATTATAAAAAATTTTTTAAATTAAGATAAAAAATAAAGTATTTTCAAGTGCTAGAGTGGAATAACAGTTCATGGAGAATAAAGACAGCCGTGGCTGGTGTGGCTCAGTGCGCTGGGAGCTCACCTGCAAACCAAAGGGTCGCCGTTTGACCCCCAGTCAGGGCACATGCCTGCGTTGTGAGCCAGGTCCCCAGTAGGGGGCATGTGAGAGACAACCACACATTGATGTTTGTCTCCCTCTTTTTCCCTCCCTTCCCCTCTCTAAAAATAAATAAATAAAATCTTTTTTTTTTTAAAGAGAATAAAGACAGAAGAGGAGAAGAAAAATTATTAAAACATTATAGTGTAAAGGTGGTAAATGGTGAAGACAAGCTGGCCATGAGCTTCCTACGAGTGTCCCAGCGTACCTGAGAGAGGGAGTGGTGGAGAAGGGAAGGCACAGGCTTCTGAACAGAGGCAGGTCAAAAGCTGGCTCATTACCCAACAGCACTGTGACAACCGGAAAGGGGCTCACCCTCTCTGATTCTCTTCCCTCATCTCTAAAAGGTGATAGCTACACCTGCTGAACATCAATATTCTGCAGATTAAAACAGAAGACTCTACACCTGAAACTAATACAAAACAATATGAAATGTAACAGTAATTGAAAAAATTAAAAATGAAATAAAAAAAAGATGTTTGCAAATAGAAGACGCTTATGGATGTTGATTCTCTTCCCACCTTCTCCACAAAATCCTCAGCTGGTTTTGGGGCTCAAACAAATCAGTCTTTACTGCTGGATCACCTGAACTAGGGCTCTGGCTCTTCCTGTCTCTCCCTCCCCTCCCCCAGCTTCTATTCAGACATTGCTCACTCCAAGGAAGGTTCCAATCCAACTGCCCATGACAAGACAGACCTCTCTGGCTAATCTTTTCCCAGAAGTTGCTGTGAGGCTATTCATGCTCCTGTTTGCCCTTTACAGAAAAATCTATAGTAATTGTTCTTCCCACAGGTCACCCAACACAGAGAAAAAAGCTGCTGCAGGCTGCTGACTCTTGACCCAGAAGATAATTGGCTCAGCTGATACTTCTCTCTGCACATTTCCGTCCTATTCTTCTCTCTCACCTTCAAAGTTTTTTGTTGTTTTTATTCATCAGGACATCAGTGTGTTGCCCTCACAGTATGAGACAGCTTTTTGCCTCTGTATCCTGTATACCTAAGTGAGTAATGCCCTGAAGCTGGGAGAACAATACCGATGACAAGGATTCAATTCAATGCTGAGAAAAATAAGTACATGTCCCCTATTTCTCTGTAAAGGTTCATTCTTAGTTGGAGGGATGTGTCATCACTTCAAAAGGCTTTCTCCCTCCCTGATGTTGGTTTGTTCCTCTCAAAAGCAAAAATATCTTCCACAGCAAAGGTAATTTTCCTCCCATGAAGCCTACACACAGCTGAACTGATTTTTGAGGCCCAAACAATTTTCAAGTCTATCTTCTCAGAGTAACCACCTTCACCAAATCACGTTGCCCTCGCTCTGCTGCGGGCTTCTGTAACAGAGAAGAGAGTAGACCTTCAAACTTAAAAATAGAGAGATAGACAGATAGATAATTAAATAAATTCTATCTGTATCTGTCTTCTTTGCTGAAAGAACCCCTCACCCAAGCCTTTGAAACAGAAAACTCTAGATATGGAATAACACAATGGCATCTTTACACGTAAAGGTAGGAGTTCAAGGCTTTATTATTTCTTAACTCTTCAGATTAGTTTTCTCCAACAGCTCCACAAAAGTGATTTTATAGGTAAAATATAGTAAAAGTGAGAGCGTGGCACTGTAAAATAACTATATTGAAGACAATTTTTTCACATTTACTTTCATTCCCATGGGACCATTGAGAAAGAGGCTGAAAACATGAATTTCACATTTTCATTATAAAATTAAAGCATGTGCTGGTTTAAAAAGAAACCTAAAATGTATAGAAGAATTTCAGATGAAAAGTGAACCTTTCCCTACCTTTCTCCCTAGACACGTGCTGTATATACTGTCAGGATGGGCAGGGTAGATCAAGTGGGAATCTAGTTACAATTAGCATTTTGGACTACAAATATGGCCACCGTTTGGACTACAAGTAATATGGCAACTGAACTCTGACCCAGAAGAGGTGACTGACATCAGACCAGGAGCCACCAATGCTAAGTTGCTTCTTTGTTCACCAAGAACCAATCCTTGGCTCCCGCGCGAAGTCCAGCCACATAAAACTCCCAGCCTTTCCCTTCTCCCACGTGGTCTTTTCTTAGCCCCTTCTCCAGGCGGGGAAAACGTTGCCCGGGAGCACAAACTTCCACAATAAAGCTCATCTGCCTGTTTCCATGGCTAATTGGCTGCTTATTTCCTCGGCGGGGTCTCAGAAAACCTTACATTTGGTGCCGAAACCCAGGAGGAGTTAATGTCTCCTGGAGACTGCTCCCCTCCCGGCTCCCCGAGGAGGCCTTATGGCTACCCCGCCAGTCTGAGCACCGAATCAGGGTAAGTGCCGCGGTCCCTCAACTTCCTGGTCCCGGGGTTTCCCTCCGGGTTCTCCTGTCCCCTGGAGGCACTGGCCTCCTTCCCAAAATCGTGGCACCACATCAGGAAACTCTCCGGGAACACTGGTTCCCTTGGGAACACTGGTTCCCTCGGGTTCAAAACTTACAGGAGACGTCCCCAGGTTTTTGAACTCATCTGTCCCCTTAGGTTGGTGGTATGAGTTGCGGGACGCCAATTCTCAGCCACTAATCTCCGTCCTTGGGACCAGGAACGGGAGGGCAGGGGTCCAAACCAGACCCTAAGTCACCTCTAGGGCGTCTGGCCCTAAACAGAAATGACTGATTTTTCTGTCTGATACGGCCTGGCCGTTATATCCGTTCAGTGACTACAAACCCTTACATATACAATTTTATGTTTATATGTAAATAAAATCCTATTGGCCTTACTTCTTCCATATAATATATTTAGGATATCTTTTTATACCAACACTGATAAATCTACCTCATTTTAAGTGGTCACATATCATGAATATTTATGTGTGTACCATAACTTGTTACACAGACGCTAACTGATACTTTCTTCAAAAATTGTAGCAAATAACAATTACAAACAATGCTTCAAAGAATATTCTTTAAGATATATCTTTGTATTTTTGGATGGGGGGAAAAAACTGTATGGTGTGTTTGAGCAGTGGAATCATCCTTGGGTCAAAGCGGTAAGAGGGGAAGGGGAGAGGGTGCAAAGCTTTTCAGTTGATATTTTGCCAGTCAAACTGACAAGTAGGTGCTGCAGCCACAATATATCTGGTCCAATTTTCCTGGGAGACTAAGAGAAATAAAATCAGTACAAGTTAGCATACAATCACCTGGATCTTTGCCATTTTAAACTTCTCTCCTATTAAAATATCTCTTTGGGGGTTTTGTTGGTTGTTTTACTTGATTTTAGCTTTTCTCCATCTCCCTGTCTTACTACCTTTACCTCCTGAGGTACAGGGAAATAGCTTTGATAATATAATGATTGGAGCAGCCTCTGTTTCAAGCACTGTCCTTCTGAACCTCCTTGACACCATGAGGCTGGTCTGGTTTTGCCTCTAGACATCCTTCCCAGATTCTTGATAAGCAGTTACTAACCTGTACCAGGCCTTAAGTGTGTAAAGATCCACAGCTGATAACCACGGACATTACCACTTGCCTCTGGTTACAAATTCCCTACACTCCACAGCCTTCTGGTCCTAGCCTCAGAGTTCTTTAGTCCACTTGTCCTCTGAAGCAATTCCATGCCTCCAGGTTAGGGTACAAAATATATTTGGAATTTCCTATGGGTCATGCCCAGCCTGGGGCAACTGGAAACACCATCTCAGGCTCATTCATGTCCATCAGCACCATCCTTCCCACTACAGCTCCTGTACTACTCTGAGTGTGGCAGGGATGCAGGCCACCAACCTGCATTGACTTGGACCTTCCCTCCACCTATCTTTGGGTTCTTTAGGTGAAAGACAGGCAGAGAAAGTTGCCAAAAAGTTTTATTTCCACTTTTAAGGGTCCCAGGTTGTACAAGAACCTATTCTAATTCCCTCTGTTTTTTTCTATTTTTACCTACTTCTTTTACTTTACTTAGCCTTAGGAAAGTTGTTGTCATGATAAACCATACCTCTCTACCTTATGGTTTTTGGAAAATTCTGTGCTTAGTCCTCCAGCTTAATTCCTAATATGTAAAAAAAAAAAAAAAAAAAAAAAAGCTCTGGGGATTTTGTGAATTCCTTCTTCTCTATATAACACCCATCGTTCAAGTCTACCAACCTGCTAGGGACTAAACAAAAGTCTAATTGGTAGTTCAATGGTTCTTATATTTTAGGGTCTATCTGCCCTACCCTGGAAACAAGGTTTATTACTGATAAAATAGCTAGATCTGAAGATATAATGATTGAGAATAAAAATATGTAGTAAAAACATCCACTTCTGATTCAGGCAAGAAAACTCCTCCTGGACTGAGATTTTTGTAGACAATGACTATAAATTCTCAATGAAAGAAAGAGGGGAAAAAAAAGAGAAAAAGAAAAGAAAAGAACAGGAGAGAGAAAAGAAGGAGGAAGAGGAGGAGGAGGGAGAGGAGAAGACGACAGCAATGATGGAGCTGAGGACAGACGGGCCCAGAGACAAAATTCTGTAGAAATCTTGTAGGGGGATCAAAACCCTCAGTTCTTCTGACTTGAAGAAGAAGTGAGTTTGGAGAAACACAAATGCTGGAAACAAAAGATAAAGGAAAAATACTTAGAGCAGCCAAAGTATAAAGGTCCCCTTATACAGGGGAACAAAAATTTAAATGACTCAAGTTCTTATAAGCACAGAAACAAAAACATTAAGGCATGAAGACAGTGGAACATACCTTTAAAGTAACCCCTGCCAAAAAAAACAACAACTTGTCATCGTTAGATATTTGGTAACTAATAGGATTTGCTGCCAGCAGATACACACTACAAGAAATGCTGAAGAAATTTCATTCACCAGGCTACCCCTGGCTGGCATGGCCCCCAGCAACCGCACATTGATGTTTCTCTCTCTCTGTCTTTCTCCCTCCCTTCCCTTTCTAAAAATAAATAAATAAAATATTTAAAATAAAGAAAGTTCACCAGGCTGAAAGAAAATGATACTAGTTTTCAGAAGGAATGAGACATCAGAAATAGCAAATATCTTGGTAAACATTTTTTAAACTATTTTCCCTTTTAATTTCTTTACATACAGAACTGTTTAAGCCAAATGCTGAAACACTGCCTTTTGAGGCTGGTAATATATACAGTTGAAAACTACAAGAAAATAAACAGAGAAATAGTTAAAATAGTATATTGATCAGAATTGATAGCTATTTGTAGGAGACCATTCTGTGTGGCGTGTGCCCAGCTCCTACTCTGAGATGCACAGGACCCACACCCACGGATAGGTTCTCCTGTGGGGAATCAGGCCTGCAATGTGCCTAGGCTGCTTTGAGTCTTGCTCTTGCTAAAAAAACTCCCTCACCCTGAATTGAGGACATTTACTGCAAAGTAACTTCCTAAAATCCATGCTAAACCTTCCAAGGATGAGTATAACCGGTTCAACCACTTTTATCTTTTAATTTGCAAATATCCCTTTTCTGTGATGTGATTAGCAGCATTGGCTCCTTTGTTTTCTGTAAAAGGTAACCACCTAAAGGGAACCTGTGCATAGTAAATGAGGACCATCATGTAATGTACTGAGAAACCCAATAAAAGCCGGTCATGGCTAGGGCCATGGCTTTTGCTCCCATTGAGAGAAAAGCCATGCTGTCTCCACTGGGTTTAGTAGTCTGTGTAAATGTTTCATTGCATCCATAATGACGCAGACACTGTGGGCCGGTGTGTGAATCAGCTATTATTAAGAGATAGCTTCATTTACAATTCAATGTCACAATCTTTTCAACCTTTCCACGTAAAAGTGTACGCTGCATGTATTTATGCATTTGTATTTCTGTGTGGGCACACACTGAAACTCAAGAACTGTGACAATGGCTAATATTTAATATTTTATATGTGTCAGGCACATTGCTAACTTTAAATAAATTATTCTAAATAATTTTATTAAAATAATGCCGATTTCAAATGGAAACAGTGCTTAGAGAGGTCATGTATCACAAAGCTAGTAAATGAAGACTTTAAATTCAAATCCAGCCTAATTCTAGAACCTCAGTTTTCATATTCCAAACTTAAAGGATAGAAATGAAAAGTCTTATCATTTTTTAATGTTGTTTTTATTAAGGTGGTTTTATGAGTACTGTTGAGATCTTTACTCTTACACCCTCCCGTCTATAAAGCAGTCTGAGTTCTCAGCACATAGAGTGAATACTGTATGTGTTCAAGAAACGATAGGTTCTAACAGCCAGAAAGAAGCAGAAAAGCAACCAGATACTCCAGCATCACAGGCAGAGGGCTCTTCAATAAGGCATCCACAATTTTGCTTTCCAAAGGTCCACCACACACACCTTTTGCATCAGGTATCAGGAAGCACATACTCTGGAACGTGAAGCAAGGGGCTAGAAGACAGACAGCTAAGCAGGTTGCCTAAAGGTTCGTCAAATGTCAGTGTTCACAGGAGACACTCCTGCTGGCCTTTGTGGCTGGTCCAGCAAGGTGTTTTTTCTCAGTCAAGCAGCATAATGCAACATTCAAAGTGTTTTGTTTTATGTTTTTGTTTTTGCTTTTTTTTAATTTTATGAGCTCCATAAAGTTAAAAGTGGTTTATAGAGTGGCTTCTCTCCTCATATTCTTCAGCCACAGCCAGGCCACTGGGGGCAGAGAATTGATTTCGATTTTTTTCCCTGCCACTCGGAGAAAGGGTATGAGCAGGCATAGTTCAGGGGATGACCTGGGTCCGTGGATACACACATATTTCAATAAATTTGAGTTTAAACATTTTTGTATGATAATTCATGATAATTATCCAGAAAGTCTTCAATACCTTTCATTAGTTTTATAAATTATGTCATTATTTAAAGAGTTCTAAACCTCATGCAAACACAGAAGTTCACAAGAAGCCACAAATGTTATCAAGAATTAAAAAGAGCACAAAGATCCCTAAAATGGACCACAATGGCCCCTGACTCTCAGAGCGCACCTCCTCATCTCTGCCGCCCCTCACTCTACTGCCCTATCAGCTAACAGTATTTTCTTAACATCAAAACGAGTTCTTTTGTCAGGCTATCTTCATTCTTAGCAAGTAAAAAAAAAATATCAGGAAATCTCCATCTCAGTAGGTATGTGAGAGAGAAAAAAACACCATGAACTCAAGGGTAAGCAACCAAAATAAGTACATGTATCTTTGAATCTGCAACACACAGATCAGCCCTAAGAGTTTCTTTTAGTTTGTCCCTCATTGCCACTCTTCCCCTCCTCCGTTCCCTTCCCTTTCCTCCTTTCCTTTGCTTTCTTTCCTTCTTTTTTCATTCCTTCTCCTTCCCCTTCCTTTTTTCTCTTTTTCACTTTCTTCCTGTCTCCTTTTTCTTCTCTTTCCTCCTATATTTGTGTCTTCCCTTCTTTTTTTGTTTTTTTTAATCTGACTTCCCCACTTTTTGTCATTCAACAAACATTTGGGTGCCAACTGTACAGTAGGCACTATGCTTAACACCAGCTATGTAATAAAAAAATAAGAAAGAGCCCTTGCCTTTCCAAGCTTACAGTCTACAGGAGGGGTTTGCTGCATGTTGGTGGATTAAGCAAACATTTCCTTCATTTTATAGCACTTTGTGTTCCTAAACAGTATGGCTGGGAAAAAAAGTGCCATTGCTAAATGGCTCTGAAGAGGATTACTTCCAGGGGAAGGGCCATCAGCTGTAACAGGTTTAAAAAAAAATTGAGTGAAACAGCTCATGTCCAAAAATATAAAGAGGTAGCAACTGTGAATAACTGGAAGCATAAGGCCAGTGCTACTCAGCTCTCAGTGACAGTTTTCAGACCTGACAGCAGTGTAGATCTGTATGCTAAATCTTTGAATTTATCAAGAGAAAGTGTACATATCAATTGTAGTATAATTACCTCACTTTTGAAACACCATGTGACCCAAGCAGGAAATATCTGAGAGCTAGATGCAGCTAGTGAACTGTCAGTTTGTGACTCTACTACTTTTTTTTTTGGGGGGGGGGGCTTCCTATCAGACGTATGGCAAAAGACACCCCAACCCAAGTTTGAGTCTTGGTCTTTTAGAATCCCAACCTTGTGACTTTCATTGGTCCATTTATCTTGTAGATTCTCATGGCAATAATGAATGTCAAGGATGTATTACACAAATATAATTACATAAAATTATGCTCCTTTTAAGTTGTGTCTTAGGTCTAGTGGAGGAGGTCAAGTATTGGAAAGTAATGCATGGTCCCTTAGCAGGGTTGTGTGGTTGCATTGGAGTTACCATGCAAAAAGCCTAGAACTTCTTTCCAACCTGTCTAATCCACATATTAGCTCGACCACCCGAACTTCCCCTTCAGCTTGCCCATTGGCGTGTGGTTGTGAATATCATGGTGATGACTTCCATTGCCAAATCAATGGAGGCTTAACCAAGCATCATGGTCGCATCTCAAGAACATATAGTATCTTTGGCAGGTTACACCTGTGGTTATCAAACTATTCTTCCAGGACTATCTTCCAGCTAATTATGTGGCTCACAAAAAAGTTATAGCTACCTTCTGGTTCAGAATTTTCTAAAATGAGTTCTGTGGAATCCTAGACCCAAGATGCTCACTCACTGTAGAAAAACAAGGCAGGGTGACACTCCATATTCATGCATATTTAGGAAATACAGCAAGACATACTCAATACACATGTAACACAAACATACATATACAATTTTTTTGAAATCTCTCAATAAAATTGGCATATTAAAAGTTCTAAGAAGTTGTAAGTACAGAATCTGATGAATTTTAACTCAGTGTTTCCAAATTTATACAACCAAGGAATGCAGAAAATGCCTTAGACATTACTGACTGAGACCAACAATACAGTTTCCCCACAAAGGTCAAGTCATGTTTAATAAAAATAATATATATTTTGACTTATGTTAAAATATACTTTGAACAGCTTTATGTTTCTGCCTGTTGTCTGTTGAACTTTCTGTTGTTTAGGGCATAGTCCAGTATGGGGCTCCAGCAATGTCAACCACATGGGCAGGTTAGGAAGATTCTTAATGTGATACATTACCTGCCTTAATGTAACTGGGTAAGAAAAGCAACCAACATCTTTAAGACAAGGGATACAATCATCCTCCAAAGGAGAAGTTCAAAGGAGAGAAAAAATGAGGAAGCTCAAGCAAGGAGGCCCAGAACAGAAAAAGTCACTGAGTGTCAAGCCTGGAGATGACTGGCGAGTGTCCTTGGAGACAGCACTGGGAACAGTGTTTACACCTGAGGACACGCACCCCAGTCAAACCAAAGTTTAGAATTGACTGTCAGAAACCTCAGAGCTTTGGATAAACCCCACGAGCAACAATGTTGCGATGTGTTAAAAAATGCTTTCATACCTTTCTTTTCACCTTTGCAGAGAGCAGTCAAATGCTGTATTTCTCCAAGTGCATGTATGAAATTGTCCCTGCTGCTTCTGAGCAGGAATTGAAGGACGCTTTCAAAACACCTCAGTTTTTCCCTAAGACACAGGGCTCGGGTAGCTGACCACAAAGAGCATCTGCTCAGCCCAGCCCTGAGCGTTAACAAGGCTGGGCTGAGGAAGCCCCACAGCTCCTTAGCTGCGGGTGTTCACTCTCGGTCTGACAGCTGGAGGGCCGTACAGCTCTGATGCTCTGGGACCAGGAAGCTCCAAGGGCAGCCCTGAGGGATCCAGGGAAGGCTGTGAATCCAGTACTCTCTGCACTTGTTCTGTCTTTGAACCTGGCTCCCTGCTGGCCTTAGATGTCCTCACCAAGGGAAACTGCAATGACAGCAGCAACAGACCGTGTTTTCCATACAGCAGACAAGGCGCTACAATGCTTTACTCTTACATTTGGATGTGTTACTATTCACCCAAACCCATAAACAAGTCATTGTGTCCTTGGAATGCTCCATTTCCCTCTACCTAGTCCATTCTTACTCCCACTTTGAAGTCCTCCTTAAATTAGTCCTTTTCTTTGGGGAAGTGTCCTGATTGTTTAAGTCCACAAACTTCCTCAGTTACATACCACTGTGATTGTTTTCCAGATATTTAAGGTATGGCCTTTGCTTTGTCATTAAAATCCAAGCTCCCTAAAAAAGAATGGCATAGCCATGTACTGAGGCGCTTATATGCCAAGTTATGAGACTGTACCAAGTCTCATAACTGCCTTGTGTAATTGAAATTATTCTCTCTGTTTTATAGATGAGGCAACCAAAGCCTGGAAGTTCTCAAAGTCCCACAGCAAGAAAAGTATAGAGTCCAGACTTGATGCTAACTCTGGCTACAAGGCCTTGCTTCACCACAGTGCCCCACCATCTCTCACATCGGAAGTCACTGTGTCAAGGCTTTGTGTTTCTTAGGGTTAAATAGACTATCCCATTTCTCCAAAGATTAGAAAGTAAAAATGCTTTTTGACCAAAAAAGTGAAGTATCACCTGTTGAGCCATGAAGAAAAGATAGCAGCAAATAAAAACTTTTTGGAAAATAAAACCATCTCATAAAAACATCTGATCAGTAAGAACAGGGGTTCTATACAAGTATGAATTGGGACAATATAGAAGGTAAACCCTTCTTTGTTCTATGCGACCTACTCAGCCTCCAAGAGTATTAAAGAGACATAGCGTGTTTCAGGCACATCACACTTTGTGGTACAAATAAAAATTGGAGCTTGCTGAACATCGCTCTTATTCCCAGAACTTGGAACCATCCTGACATTTCATTTCTAGTTTCTCTGACTTGTTCTTGTCTACTTGTGCCAGGTTCTGTTAAGCAAAGGGGGGTGATGTTGTGCATAAAGAATTGTGCTCTCCTTTGTGCCATGCAAAGAGGATGAAATTGCTATAAAGAGTGCATTGTTGAATGGGGAGGTATTTTAGGAAACATTTGCAATACAGTATTGCTTGTACGCAAACATGTAATAAAATACAATAATGACACAAAGGAAGAAGTAGCCAACTCTGCTTAATTGCAACAAAGGAGGCTTTGGGTGAAGTTGCCTAAGTGGAGCCTTAAAGAATCAAAGGACCACAGAAGTTGGCAAATGTGTTCAAGAGAGAGGACTAATATTGCGAAGACACCATGGCATGAAAAATCAGGGCATTCCTTCTCTCTGCAATATAACAGGCATGAAGAATAGTGGGGAATGAGGCAAAGAGGTAGGCACGGCTACACTGGCTTCCACAAGGCTCCTAGGAATACTTCTTAACCTGACTTGAAAAAAATGTGTTGAAAAAACAAAAAGAGGGTTGCATGATGCTATAGAATACTTTCCAGAGAGGCTATCTATCGAAAAGGCTCAGGTGGAAACATAGATAGTTCATTGAAGCGTGCTTAGGTGAAAGGCAAGTCTCAGCTCCTCTTGGAGCATCGGAGCACAGGAGTGTGTGTATATTAGGGTGGGAGGGTGTGAAGAACTGGAATACAAACATGAGCCTGCAGAGTTAGGAAAATAACCTGGGCCTTGAGGTTGCCATTTCTGGCTACAGGTACATCCATGCAGCTGAGCACCACCCATCTCACATTCTTTAGTTCAACAAATATTTATTGAGCTCCTACCATGAGCCAGGTCCTGTTTAAATGCGAGGAATACAACAGAGAACAGAGCAATTTCCCTGCCTCAGGGAACACTCATTCTAGTGTAAAGAGACAAAACAATATAAAGATAGGCAAGAACAATATATCAGAAGATTGTAAGTGCTATGAGAAAGATAAAACAAGGGTAGGAGGCCAACAGTTTATTTTCCCTGTTTATACCCTAACACAGATGTCCACTCATGACCCACATCATCTAACTCAGGAGTCCCCAACCTCTGGGCTGCAGATCAGTACCAGCCTGGGCCTGTTAGGAAGCAGGCCACACAGCAGGAGGTGAGCTTGAATGTAATGCACTTGAATCATCCCAAAACCATCCCCCCCAGCCAACTCTGGTCCGTGGAAAAATTGTCTTTCATGAAACTGGTCCCTGGTATCAAAAACATTGGGGACCACTGAAAATGGTAAATTTCCTAAGAGTGTGTCTCTAAACCCTGCCCGCACTCCAACACTTGTTTCCAGGGACAGAACTAAGGTCAAAGCAGATGCTCAATATGAGTTGAATGAAAAAGAGGGGAAGCGGGCTTCTACCTTATGATTTTGAAGGTTATGGAGCATTTTCTCATGGCACAAAGGAGAACACGATTCTGAGATATTCCATTACCCATCACCAACTCCACTTGCCAGGTTTGTAATGCTCTCCTCTTCCCGCTTTTAATGAGATGCCATCCAGACTTCTAATAGCAACAATCTGTTTAGTATAGAGAATTCATTAGAGGTAAAAGCCAGAACAATAAATATCTGTCAAGGGACAAAATACTGAGAAAAGTCCTATATACCATTAGCAAACAGCTCATTTACAGCACTCCCTGTCAACCTGATTTTTTCTTTTCTTTTATATGGAAAAATGCAACCGCCTGATTTAATGCCCATAATCGAGCTTTGTGAAGCTGGGCCTTCCCTTACCCTCTCCAGACTCCAGCTCCCTTGTCTGTAAATGCAGGGAGTGGAGGAAGAGATGTGTTTAATGTTCCTCCCAGCTTTAAAGTCCATGATCCATCATCTAAATTGATATTTTAAGTATTAAGCCTGCAAAATGAAATTATTTGAGTTAATATTTAATACAGAAAGTGATCCATGATGGAAGATTTTAAACACTGAGAAGAAGCATTTGGCTATTTTAAAGCCTATACTCCAATCAGCCTACCTATCTACACTTTTGGAAAACCATTTAATTGGAGGAGAACTGGGAAGATTGGATTTGATCACAGTCCCAACTGCCACTCAGCATAGCCTCTGCCTGTGCAGAGTGGCTCTTTATACTTTTACTGTCTCCTCATTCCAAAATTCAATTTCAAAACAAGCAAAGTCAAGAGCTGCCACTGCATTTGGAGATTTTTCTCTATGAAATGATTCAGTCTTAAATGTCCCTTGCTTGTCCTTCATTTGCTCTTGTCATTGTCCCCACTTTCTGCCTCTGTCTCCTTCAACCACTCGTGATCACCCTACGTGACTGCCCCATTCTCTCTCCAAACATTTCTCCACGTGGCAGTCTTTCCTGAGCACTCAGGACTCATGACCTCTCCCAGCTGTCACGGGCTGCCTCCCCTAATGAAATAAAACTAGGCTCCCCCAGCTTTCTCTGTGGAAAGATAAGCCAATCGTATTACACTTGCTACTTGCTTGAATGTATCACATCTTTTTCCTCTAGCCATTCCTCCGCCTGAAATGACTGTTGCCCAACTCTTCGTATAACTGAACTATTCTCATCCCTCACATTTCAACCCACATATTCCTGCCCTCACGAGGCCTTTGTGACCCCCACCCCTCCAACAACTGCCATCTTCCATTTTCTCCTTAGATATGTTTCTACAATAACATTCAATAACTGCATCAAGCTTGAAATTACTTTTTCAGTCTCTATAGTTACCCCAGAATGTAACTGTTCAGGGACTATGTTTATCTTATTTACCAGTTTATCAGTATCCTGAAAATCTAGGAGGATGTGAAAGATGTCCTAGAATGAATTGAAGGCAGAAAGGAGACAAAGAGCACAAAAGGGAGAGAAAGTGGGTGGGCCTGGCTCTGTCTTAGAGTGATACTTGCCCCTTGAGTTCTCTGGCGCTGATCCCTGCCACTGCTCCCACCATGATGCTTCTAGCAATGACAGGCAGAATGGCACTGTGTGGAAGGACCTAAGTTTAAATTCAAGTTCTGCTGTTTACGGACTCGAGCACCTGAGTAACTTCTCCAGCCTGGCTGAACATACTTCTTTACCTAGAATATACTTTGCAGGGTTACTCTGAGGATAAAATGAGATCATGTCTAAAAGAGTGCATCATGGTTGCTCAATAAATATTAATTACTTTCCATCTCTACTCTTCCCCAGCCACCTCCCACCCCAAGTGTGCCACTGTTCCTTTAACACTTTGGCTCAAGTGTGCACAAAAACATCTTCTCTTGATTCTCCTTCTCACATCTGAGACAGACTGGCACTTTCCTAATTGCTAAGGGAAAAACAAAAGGTAATTAAATATAGAGAGCAGCAGCAGTATTAAGCAGTGTGGCTTCCTCAGAAGAGGGTTTAGTTTCCATTATAGCTACTTGCTTTTCAGACTCAAAGGACCTGTTGTATTCTGGATGGGACCCTAAAAAGGAAGAGACCTTACAGAGCTCTCTCCCATTTTATCCATCTCTTCATTCATTCATTCATTGAATAAATTTTGCTTGTGTCCTAATTAGCAGGGAAGTGGTGCAGACCACCTATCCTGTAAGTCGGACAGCATTGTAGATAGAGAGAAAAACTTCAGCTTAGAGAGAAAAAAAAAAAAACAATAACAGAAACTAATGAGAACACACACAAAAAAAGGGAGAGTAAAATTGTGGTCCTCAAGGCTGGAAGGTAGGTTAGCCAGTTTCAGAAGGAAGGGAAACAGAATACCTGGATAAATTTGAAAACAGTTTGTCATATTTTTGCAATCTTTTGAGAGGAAAAGCTGAAATCAGGATATATAGGATGTCCTAACAAAGTCGACATTGGATGCAAGTCAAAATCATTAAATATAGGAATGTTCTGTCTATATAGGATTCCCGGCAAATCCGCTTCAAGGGGAGCGATCCACAGTTAAAGGCCAAGGTCTACACATTAGCATGAGATTTGAGAAGAGCATGGGTCAAAGGAGGAGACTCAGTCATTGGCGATATGCCATATGCAATTGGCACAAGGGACAGGCTGGACAGAGGAGGACTACAGGGGGTTGCATACAGTGAGAAAGGGTGGTCCCAGGTCCTAGGCTTGTAGCTGGCAGGACCAAAACAGCACATTGGCAGGCTGGGAAAGAACAATAAACCTGTAGAACCAAGGAACTTAGGGAGCAGGTTGGTTACCTTCTACAAAGGGTTACCTTCTACTCAAAATATTAAGTAGCTAGCAAGCAGGTACCAAGCAATAAGAAGAGGTGCTATCCTGGAGGCCCTGTGCATGCCAGGCACTAACTCTTCAGCTGCAGTACCATGGGGAGGAGGTCCTGGAGAGGAGCTAAGGTTGCCAGGGCACCTGTGTAGGGGATTATTAGGAGGCTAAGGGCAGAACTGTTTAGCCCTGGGGATGGGGTGGGGGAAGCCATTTTAACAACCAGTATAGCAATTTCACTGTGTGCTGGAGTCTATCAGACCTGTCTCAGTCAGCTCTCAGAAGGGTCAGTTTATCCACGAGACTCCGGAACAGACTCTTGCACTTCTAATCCCTGCTCATTGTAGCCTGGCGCTTTTATTAAACATCTGTGGAGGACAATTTGGCTGACTTTTTGATAGGCATCTGGCATCTTCTGGAGCTACAGAAGATGTAACACTGTAACACTATCTCACATCTAACTCTTCATTTGGCAAGAATGAAATCAATGTCTCCTGGACTAGAAGCTCCAGGAGGAAAGAGACTGAGGTGACTAAACAGAGCTATAATATGAAGTATCAGCTGGGAAATAACATCAGAGCAGAAGCATTTAAGCAACACTGAAGGTCATTTTTTTATTCAACATGCATTTGTTTTCAGAACCTATCATATGACAGGTATTGTAGCATATCTTGGGATAATACTAATTGAAATAAAAGTAAATGCTAGTTAACATTTATTGAATGCTTCCTTTGTTCAACTCTATGCTGTGTATTTGACATGCATCTTTATTACTATTCATGACTTCTTTATGCACCCATCTAAATTTCTAGCTGAGGTTTTGACAGCAACTTTTCCACAAAAGCACTCCTGGTAAGTGGCAGAACCAGACCCTGGCCCATCTGACTCTAAAAAACTGCCTTAAAGGAATCTACCTTCTAAAAAAGAAGAAAATTTCATAAGTGAACAGTAATAGTACAGGGTGATGAGGGCTCTGATAGAGAGAAATGCAAGAAAGTACATAGGTGCCCAATGGTGAGTCCCCGGTCTAGTCTGGGAATATCAAGAACAGCTTTTCAATACACCCCAAAGAAGGTGATGTTTGAGCTGGGCCTTAATCCCAAATGATTCTCTAATCATTCCAAAATAGGTATGTCAGCAACAACACACACTGACTAATTTCCTTAAGCATACCAGAGGCAAAGCACTTAAGAAATGATTGCACCAATGGAGAATTTCAACAAATTGCCAACAAGACAGGGTAATAGAAAAAAATGTAAATCTCGGTGAACAACTTAAAAGTGTAATGGGGTGCATGGTGAGCATCCCAATTATTATCATACATCCTGTCATAGTGATCGATGCTACAGAACATAATTCTGCCAAAACGCTATCTGTCTTGTCAAAAAGACAAGCTGTAGCTGCCACCAGGTAGCTGCGTGCCTCCTGGCATCCTAAAGGAAAGGGAGGAGATGCTAATTCTTAGGAATGGTAAGAATAGCATAAGCTACTGAGAAGTAAATAGTGACTGAGTGAGGGGCTCACCTTAGAGCAAATGCTCTTGGGTTCTGCCTCTTTCCCCATTCAAAAGTTAAAGACGGCCTTCAAAATAGAATAAGTGGTGGAAGAGGTTGATTGCTGTCAACAGCTGCCTGGGAAGAGGACAGCAAAACAGAGCAGGACCAGCACCAGCCCAGGCTCAGAGACTGTGCCTCTCATCCCAGCTCTCCTACCAAATAGCAGTATGTTCTTGGGCAAGTTCCTTAACCTTGCTGGATCTGTTCCTCCTCTGTAAAAAGAATTCAGTACCAGGGCTTTATCACCTCTGACATTCTTTTCATCTCTCAACCAGAAGCCACTCAGGAGGCTAATTTCAGGATTCGTATTAGAAGAGTCACTCACTTAAGAAAGAAACTAGAAAAGCTCTACAGTTCTGTGCCTAGAGGTGGGGAACTCAAAGTAATCCTACTCTTTAGGAGACTATGTTTAATGACAAAGGATTAACTTTCCACCTTTTCTCATAAACCAAAAAAAAGACTTACCAAGACAAAATGATATCCTCTCTGATTTTTGACCAGGTTCCACATCCTTTTTGATATTAAATGAAATTACGTGAATAATATGCTCACCACAGGAGTACCAGCTTAATAAATAGTTACTCAATAAATATTACTTCTTCCTCCTGCTTTCTCTAAGGGCCTCGGGTACCTAGTATTCAACTATCTTGTTCAACTTGACCCTTCTAAGTAGAAATCAGCTAATCCCTGGTTGAAATTATAACTGGAGATACATAAAAATTGTTCCTGATCAGAGATCTCCACTCAGCCAAAGAAATCGACTCTGGTGATGACTCTCAGAGTTGGCCGACATTGCCTATACAGGCACCAAATAAATAGCACTCCACATCCCTTCCAAGTCCTCAAAATTCTGAGAATTAAAACCGAGAGCATGTCCGAAGGAATCCCACACACCCCCATTATTACTGATAGAGGCTAAGCGGACGCAGCACAGTGTGAGAAGCAATGTCAAACTGCTAACTCCTTCCCCAAATTAAGCAGACACTCACTGAGGCAGAGAGGCTGGCCTTTCCCCACACAGGAGGAGAGCAGTGGAGGAATGTTCTCTGTAGGCAAGTCCATGTCTAAGAGAAGGAAGGGCCAAGCGAACCCAGTGGTTTTCCCCAAGTTTACAATCAAGAAAAACCCTCCATCATCCCAAGGGTAGAGCGGTAAATATTTTGAGAGAGGTTCAGAATGTGCTTAGGAAAAATCCTTCTGTGCAGAGCCCAGGACTGGGAAAAAGCATTTTTTTCATTGTTCATGAAAAATAGCCCATCCAGAAAATCATGGAAGCAATCAATGAACAAACAAACAAAAAAAAAACCATACATACATACAAACAAAGAACCAGTCTCAGTTACTCTAAGGAGAAAGAACAGAAGTAGGTCCAAGTAATTGAAGCCCTAACTTGGACCACACAGAAGTAGTTAAGGTTATCAGATCTTCCTTTCAAACTCTGAATATCTAAATGCATGCCCTTTATGTCCAAAGAGAAGGGGGGGTCAGGTTGAACTCTTGATCATTTTGAGGGAAAAAGCTAGGGCTGATTTGCTGTGGCCAGCGAAACAAAGGGAGTTGCAATAAGGGAAATGATGTCCTGTGGGATGAGCATTCGACTGAAAAATTACTTGACCAATGCAATCAGGGTGGCAGCTCCACTGCCCAGAAGGGGGCCAGCTGCTAATTACAATAGCTCTCAGGAGAAGTGCTTCCAACGGTATCTCTGAGTTGTTAGTTGATTAGGTTTCAGTTAAATCAATAAAGCCTCCAGGGTTAACTATCTAGGAGATATTGTTCTACAATCATAATGCACAGAAAAGTGTTTATTAGCAACTTTTTCTTACTTTGGCTTAATTATTTAAGCACTTGTAATTCAGAACTTATTTTCCTCCCTCCCCAAAAACCAATTTGAGAGGAAAACTGGCCAACATTTCACAGAGAGCCAGATCTCTTTCTAATGGACAAGAGACTCAAATGAAAAACGGATCTACTGTATTTCTCAATTATATTCAGGAGGAGCACAATATGTTCAATCAATCAATGGGCATTTGGCTTAGAACAGTAAGAGCCACCACATATTGAGTGCTTATCATATTTCAAGTTCAAGCTAAGTGCTTTGCCAACATCTCATTTAATCTTTACAACTTCCTTGCCAATTAAGTAGTATTATCCTCATTTCAGATATGAAAATATGCCAAGTCCAAAAGAGAAAGAGACAGGATTCAAGTTCAAGTTTGTTGGTGGTACATGTTGAATTGTAACCCTCCAAAATTTGTCTATTGAAGTCCTAACCCCCAGCACCTCTGAATGTGACCTTATTTGGTACCAGAGTTATTGAAATACAATAGATGGAGTTCAGATGAGATTTTATGGGAGTAGGATGGGCCCTGAATCCAGTCCGATTGGTGTCCTTATTAAAATGGAATGTTTGGACACAGACAGAAAGAATGCTATGTGGAGGTAGACAAGCCAAGGAACTCAAAAGAGCAGCAGCAAAACACCAGGAGCTAGGGAAGAAGCATAAAATGGATTCTTGCTCACTGCCCTCAGAAGGAACCACCCCGGTTGACACCTTGATTTTGGACTTCTAGCTTCCAGAACTGTGACACAATAAATGCCTGTTGTTTAGGTCACCTGGGTTGTGGGAGTTCATTATGGCAACTCTAACAAACTAATATTTGGGTTTCAAAAATCTGCCTTTCCATTGGCTTGTGTGGTCCAGGTAGGCACAGTTTCTTGCTGCTCTTGAGCTCAACCACCTGGGTAAACACCCTGATATCAACCGTTACTGGTACCTCCCATTTGGTTGATTGTCTTCTTGTTTTCTTGATGGTTTCCTTTGCTGTACAAAAACTTTTTAGTTTGACGCGGTCTCATTTGTTCATTTTTTTTCTTTTGTTTCTCTTGCTGGAGGAGATATATCCAAAAAAATATTACTAAGAGCAATGTCAAAGAGTTTACTGCCTATGATTTCTTCTAGGATTTGTATGGTTTCAGGTCTTACATTGAAATCTGTAATCTATTTTGAGTTTATCCCTGTGTATGGTATAAGAAAGTGGTCTAGTTTCATTTTTTTTTGCAAGTATCTGTCAAATTTTCTCAACACTATTTTTTGAAGAGACTGTCTTTACCCCATTGTATGTTCTTGCCTCCTTTGTCATAGATTAATTGACCATATAGGGTATGTTTATTTCTGGCAGATGGTTAAAAAAGATGAAGGGATTAAGGAGTACAAATTGGCAGTTACAAAATAGTGGTGGGGATGTAAAGTACAGCACAGGGAATTCAGTCAATAATATTGTCATAACCGTGTGTGGTGCCAGGTGGGTATAGCCTAATCAGGGGATCTCTTTGTAAAGTATATAAATGTATAACTATTATGCTGTACAACTGAAACTAATATAATATTGAACATCAACTGGAATTGAAATATTTAAAGTTTTTTAAAAATATGTATAAATCCAAAATGTGCACGTACCTAATAACAGAGCTTCAAAATGCATGAAGTAAAAGCTGATAAACTTAAATAAAGTGTAGTTAAAGATTTCAACATTCCTCTCTTGGTAATTAATAGAACAAGCAGGCATAAAATGAGAAGATACATGGAAGAGTCAAATAACACTGTAAATCAAGTTCAGCAATATCAATAGATAATTTCACCACAAAACAGCAGAATGAACATTCTTTGTAAATGCATACAAATGTTCAACAAAATAATCCATAGGCTGGGCTATAAATTACATCTTAAAATTTTTTAAACATATAAATTATTGAAGTATGTTTTCTAAACAAAATGGAATTAAATAATCAATAATAAAAATATCTTGAAAATTCCCCAAATTTGAAACTTAAGCAACATGCTTTCAAATGACCCATGGGTCAAAGCAGAAAGCAAGAGAGTAATTAGAAAATATTTTTAACTGAATTATAATGACAGCTCAGCATACATTAAGATTTGGGATGAATCTAAAGCAAAACACAGGGAAATTTGTAGTTTTCAATGCTTGTATTAAAAAAGAAGATAGGTGTTAAAATAAATACCTAGCTTCCATCTTAAGTAGTTATAAGATGGTAGTTAGAAGACTACATTAAAACCAAAATAATTGAATTTAAAAATTCATATAAAAATTAGAAAATTAACTGCAATTGTATAACAATATTTGATACTGCCTAGGGAAACTGGAAGGAACTACATATTTTCTTCAGAAATTAGTTGGTATTATTTGACTAACAAATAATCTATAAAATTTAATTATATGTTCATTCTCAGGCTTTAAATATATATTTATTTACCTATCTATGTCCACCTTCAATGGCTTATTAAGTACTTAAACTTTCACTTTTATGTATTAATGAACACTTATCACGTGCCTACTATGTGGAGCCTTTGCTAGATGCCAAGGAAAGATGTATGAATAAATATAAACCCCTGCCTTCAGAGGCGTTGTAATCCACCACAGAGACAGACAAGGAAACATATCACCACAACATGGTAGGAGTATGGCTAGATGCCGAGGCAGAGATGAGGATGATGAAGGCTCCCCTTTATATCACTCCCCTGCTCCTGCTGGAGCTACAAATAGAATCACACCTGATATGGGTCATGAAGAATGAAGAGTCTTTGGAGACTTTCACTCCATGGTAGATGTGAGGAAAAATTAAAGATAGAATAGTGCTCTGTTGCTAAATCAGTGATTGGGGTTGGGATTCGGGAGACTAGTGAGCAGGAGCCTGAGGAAGAATTGATAAGGCTGGTGATATAGATCAGGAAATTTCAGTCCATTCTGAGATGAACGTGTAGTATTCATCTTTCTGACCCATCGTTCTCCACATAGCCAAAAGGAACACTTGGAAGGGATTCTGAGTTCATCAAGTTAAAGATACAAAAGAAAAGGTTATGGTCATGTTTAAAATGACAAGCTGAAGGAGTGAATATGCTGTTATACTTAATTCTGAACGATTGTTTTAGGATTCTTTTCCCCAATGTATTGTGTTTAGACTGTTTTAACAGGATTTGATCATTCTATCTATTCAAATGCTTCTTCATTTTAAGCACCAGTTAAGCCCTAGAACATTTTAATACCCAACAAATCTGCCAAGTATTAGGTACACGTGGTTTTGTGTAAGTAAATGGTGAACTTGAGACTTGCCTCTGTCTACGGTGGTCCTCAGCCAGACCAGTAGACTACAGACCTCCACTCCTAGAGTCATCAAGTGGGCATAGTAATTTTACAAATTACTGATTTTCAGGATCTAAAAAGCAAATTGAGGTTCTCAATGAAGAGCTTTTCCTTATTGTTTTGTAGGGGTTTCCAGCAGGCCAGTTTGGTTTCTCAGAATGTATGTGTCTATTACAAACAGGGATAACTAACTAATTATATAGACCAATGAACATGGCCTTTGAAATATTCTTCTAGTAATCAAGGGTATTACCACATTTATGTTGAACCAAAAAAACAAAAAGTGTATTCTCATATACAAAATTTTGTTTATTAAAATCTAAATGATCATTAAAACTAGCTGATACTGTCTGTGTTGTGATTAAGGTTAATTACCAAGCTATCAAGATGTTTGGGTTTGGATTTAATTTATGTAACACTAATTTGGGACAGCTCAGATGGATGTAAGTGAATGCTTCAGTAATGCACCAACTTCGCATTTTAAAAGAGTATTTTTCTGCTAGCTTTACCTATTGATGGATAAACATGAGTATATATCTATACTTAATCATGGAACATTATCAAGTCTCAAAAAGCCAAATGCACTAATAAAAGGCATACCTCTGCAATACGGATAGTACCAAAATTCATTTTAAAGCTAAATAAAAATCTAAGCAGCCAAATTAATTTTATCTCTCCCCCTTTAATACAAATGCCAATAAGCACCTGAGAACAATCAATACCTCTAGACTGGAACCAAAATGAATCAGCACACCCACTCCCTCCTTTATGCTGTTGAGAAAATGAAGACAGGTGCATTCAACCATGGTCAACATTCTTCGCGTTTGTTCAGAATAGACCAGTTAGAGGGGACAGTGTTTCTTCTTTGCCTTTTCTCTGTATCATCTGTCTGTGCAGGTGTTCAATAAACTGAAATTTAAAGTGGCTGCACTTTAATGAATACGCTGTATTTGATATTAAATGCATTTGATCAGTGGAACCCACCTTTCTGCACTTAGGGAAATGAATTATCAATAGCCCCTTTTCTTCATTAAAGCCAATTATTTTCTGAATGGACAAGTCAAAGAGTGAAAAAAAAAATTTGACCTGAACTAAATGAGCTAATATTGAAATTGTGTCATATACTTTTGGATGAAGACCCTGCAAATACACAGAATTTAAATCCCTGGCAAGAAAGAACGTAAAAGGCAATAGAATGTCCAGAATCTGGTGTGAGACTCCCAAACATTTTAGACAAAATATCAATAATTTAGCTTATGAGTGTTATTCCTCTTTTAAATATACTTAGAAAAGAGTACTTGGAAATATTTTTCTGGGCAATGAAATCCAAATGTTTTAAGATTTTTTGTCATTAATAGAACTTCAGATTAGTAAGTATTAAAAAAAATCCTAAAATTCCAAAAGTCTTATCTTCTTTATTGTTTTATTTTCACATTATTTTCTACCATATAAATTCAAAGTTTTATAGAGTTTTAGAAATATTACATATGTGGGTACTCAGTTATATTTTCTATAACACTTCCAAGACAGTTCAGAAAGGTGGTATAATGTGAGAGTTCCTTGATGAGGTCAGCTTCCTGTGCTTACACATCCCAAAAGTGGGTCTTCAGAGAACAAATACTAGAGCAAGCAGTATTAAATCCCTAATTTAATTCCTCATTTTGACTAATCCAAAAAGGAAACTCCAGAATGTTATAGCCTAACACTCTTCTTCCTAACGTCCTCAGGATCTGGTCCTCCTACAAGGACCCAGCCAGGCCTAATGCCCAGAAACACGTACCTTCAAGGAGCTGGTGTCAAGAGACTGAGAGTGCCAGGCTGTGCTTACCAGACAGACTCCTGTATGTGCATCCAGTACCCACTGAATGTCACTGCGGCAAGTGTAACAGAGACAGCACTGACTACACCGTGCAAGGCCTGGGGCCCAGCTACTTCTCCTTCAGTGAAATAAAAGAAGAAGAGCAATGGACATTTCAGGCTGCCTACCCTTGTCCTCAAGGACCAAGGTATCCAAAAAGTCTATGTGTGTAAAACATGCCCGCAGGGCAAGCCAGTGTGGGCTAGGGGAATGCTACACCACACTGATCCCAGATCTCCTGGAAAAGCGGTAGTCAGACAGACAATAACAAACACTGTGTTATCTCACATCTGTGTGGAATCTAAAAACAACAGACTCACAAAACCAGAATAAACTGGTGGTTGCCAGGGGCAGGAGCAGGGAAGGAAACGAGTAAAGATCATCAAAGGATACAAACTTCCATTTATAAGATTAGTAAGTCTTGGGATCTCATGCATAGCATGGTGGCTATAGTTAACAATATGGTATCTTACAATTGAAAGTTGCTTAGAGGGCTCTATCACCAGAAAAAGAAATGAATAAAAAATAACTATGTGAGATGATGGGTACATTGACTAACCTAATTGTGATAGTCATTTCACCATACATGAAATCATCACACTGTACACCTTAAACTTACACGCTGTTGTATGTCAATTACATTTCAATAAAGCTTGGGAAAAAAATCAAAATCAATTCCTAAAAAAAGACTAAAAGTCATTTTCCAAATGACTTCTTTTCATCCTATTGAAATCCTTAAATGTAGTACATATTAAATGAGCGAGCCTCTCACAAAAGTCTGCCTGTTCTTCAAGAACACATGTGATTATATTTTTTGATTGTACAAAGATATAAGGATAAAATGAAAGTTGAACAGAACCATGGAGTAGAGAGAGGGCTAAAGGCCATCTAGTTTAATGTTTCCATTTACTAGATGTTAACAGTGAGGCCTGAGGTCACGTAGGCCACAACAGGATCAGAACTAGAAGCCTGTACTCCTTATGTTTTAGCCACTCTTTGGAATATTTTTCAACATGCCGTGAAAACACTTTGCCAACCAAACTAGATTATTCAGACGTGGCTCCCTGTAGAGTGTAGACTATCACATCCATCTATATTCTCTACAGTATCTTTATGCCAAAACTAGGCTACAGCTCTGGTGATCCAAATAATAAGTTAAGGCTCTGTAGATACAAGGGCTCTTATCTGCCTGACTTCTGGGTAAACCCTTGGCACTGAGCAGGTACCATCAGTGGTTGAATTTGATTGATTCAGACTGAACTGAGGATCCTTTCCCTGAAATTTCCACCCAGTTTTATCTTCCAGAATCATCAAAACAAGCTTGATCTCACTTCTGCTTGAACACCATTCAAGCAAGGAGATCGACTATATTCTTGTTTCCAGTGTAAATATTAGCAGCTCACTCAACTGCTCTTTGAATAACCTGTGTCTAGACTGGCACTTCCACAATCTTAAAATATATTGTGCTGTGTGTTAAGGGCTGACATAAAGTGTGGGGACTCATAAAGGGCAGAATGGATCCAGGCTTTAGACATTAAATAACTGTAGACAACAGATTGAAATGGAAGGTCTTTGAAGACAACACATCTATTACAGTTCTGTCCTGAGCACCTGGCCCAGTGCCTGACACATGCTAGGCTCTAATGACCACATCTAAATGTCCCAATCAGAGCACAGCCTGACTGCTCTCTCAGCACTATTGGCCTGTGCTTCAAGCCTGTGGTTACCATTCCTTTGCAAGTGACGCTCAATTACTTTTACTTAATGAAGTTTGAAACCATATAAGGCAAAGCATTCTTTTCTGCATTCAGTATTACTACCTACCAATATAATCCAGTCAGCTTATTGAGTTTGGATTTTAGTTCATGTATTCCCTTTATTTCTTTTCACACAAAATAACAAGAAAAAAAATTCAAGGCAAGAACTCAAAAAGAAGAGATGAAAGATCTAAGACCTATAAATATACCAATATTTTACCCACATGAATTAAGAAACTCTATTTACATACCACAAGTTACCCAGAGAAGTAGGCAAGGAATACTGGTCTGAGAAAGCCCAAGTGGAGTGATGTAACAGATGATTCACAGCAGAGATCTGAGCCTAACCACAGTGTGGCTCTTCATTGTGTACTGTTTGTCAAACTGTGGAACCTCTCTGGGCTTGTGTCCCAATTTTCAAAATAGAGATAATATTTATAACTATGTCACAATGGGAGCTAATATTATATGGCAGCTACTCTGAGTCACATGCTATTTATTAACTCATGTATTACTCATGTAGCCCTCGGAAGTGGGTGCTGTTACTATCTTCATTTTATAGAAGAAGAAACAGAGCTTGAGAAAGGTTAAATAATTTGCCCACGTCACACAGCTATGAAGTGGTGGAGTTCAGATACAAAGGCTGGCAATCAGCTCCAGAGTGTCTGCTTGCAGCCTGCGCAGCATCCTGCCTCTACTAGTATAAACATCAATTCCTGATTATCAACCTTGATATTATACCCTCCCTATTGCCGTCACTTCTCTCAGCACAAGAAAGGAAAGAGAGCACTGGGCTAGAAGCAATTCAGGAGGCTTGGGTTCTACTCACAGTTTCTTCCTGACTGGCTCTGTGATCCTCAGCAAAGTTACTTGATCTCTTTGGGCCTCAGAATCCCCATCTGTAAAATGAAAATGTCCAGGGGTCATGAATTCATGCTGAGAGATCACCAAACAATAATGCAATGAATTAAACAGACTAAGGTATACTCTTCCCATACAGAAACACTTGGCTTGTATATGTAATACGATATGTACATGAGCACATGGGGAGCACTTGATAAAATTGCAGCTACCATTATCATTCATTCTCCCCTTCCCTTCCTCCCCTTATACCTCCCGAGTTTCAACCACAGCAAATGTCAGAAAAGCTACATCTCTCAGTAACCCTCACCACTTCAGATCCCAAAGAAAGCTATTAGTGTGGAAGTACCCTCGAAGAGAGAAGGCCAGAGGAAGCCAGCAGCCAGCCCATTTCTGAGCCAGTTTGGCCTTCCACCAGCTGACCTTGACTTTCTGGTGAGCTCTGAGCCAGCCACCCCAAAGGCTCCTTGGACTCAAGGCTATGGATGCACAGTGTTCTGAAAGTAATCATAACCTCTGAAATCCACTTAATCCCTTACTCTTCACCTCCTGAAGGACGGGAACCCACACAGGATGCCTGGCCCAGCTTTTACCTAACAGCAGCAGCAAAGATCTGGGCCGGGTTACAACCACTCTGTTCTGAGCATGAGCCCTCAGCTCCCACCTTCTCAAACCCCGAGGCTCCTGCTTTTCAAAGGAAATGCTCTTGTGCTTAGCCAGAGTCCACTAATATGTAAGTGATGAAATCCAAAGTACATTTGGTATTTGGACAAATGTCAAATGTTTTCCCTACATACCAGATATGAAATATAAATGAGGAAAGTTAAAAAAAAAAAAAAGCAAAAGGCAAGCAAGCAGGCTGCTCTGAGTCTGGTGCTGCTTCTCTCCTCCAATAGAGGATTCCAGAAAAGTAAGTGAGATTCCCAGTGCATTCCAGGATGTTGACCTTATTATAGTCTCCCCATGTCATTCCTTTCCACAGCAGAAGGGAAGAAAAGAGAGCATTAGGCTAGCAGTAAGTCAGGCGGCCTGGGTGCCACTTACAGCTTCCCCCTAACTAGCTCTCTGATCCTAGGCAAGTTATTTCATTACTCTGGGTCTCAGAATCCTGGCTGGTGACATGAACATTTCTGGAGGTCACAAATTCATGTTCACAGAGACCGAGAGAGTAATGCAATGAGGGAAACAGACTAAGAAATATTCTTTCAACGGAGAAGCACTTTGCTTTCATGTTTAATACATAATAAATAATACTGTCCACTTTCATAAAGAAATGTGCTTAATTTCATTTAGTGATATTTTAATTTCAGAATAATTTAAGATTTACCAAAACAGCAGTGAAACTAGAACCCACACTCAATTTTCCCTTTTGTTAACATCTTGGTAGGGTACATTTATCACAACTATTTTCTTAAAATATGCAGCCCTTTCAGCTGTTCTGCGATATGAGTACAGCCTTATAGTCCTCTACTAAAGAAGAACCGAGTGTACTCTTCTCTTGATAATTCAGCCTGAGTTAGAGATGCAATAGGTAGTGGAGGAGACTGCAGTTAATGGGCAAGGATCCCAGGAATGGGAGGAGCTGCCACCCAGATCTGGGGCATGGCTGCTGCTGCACAGGAATGCAGATCCCATATTTCTAGATCTCTGGGTTCTATTTTTTTATTTTTTTCAGATAAACCAAAAATCCTATCTTTTTCTTTATGTGAAGCATACCAATGATTAAATATTGGCTTATTTCTTTTCCTTCTCAGAATCCTCTGCTGGCCAACTAGAACAACCACGCTGACTAGTTTGGCGTGTGGCTCTCACTTGGGGAGCTCTGGTCCTGTTTGTGTCACTTGGCTAAAGTCAAAGTGCCAGCAGGGCTGGTTCCTTCTGGAGGTTCTGAAGGGAGAGTCTGTCTCCTTGTCTTTGTCATCTCCCATGACTGACACTTCGACTTTAGCCAAAGTGCCCCAGGGGGCCCCAAGCCAGAAAGAATGTGTATTGTTTTGGGAATGGATTGCAACTTCCTCCTTATCTCTTTTTGGGAACAGCTTCTGGTCCTGTGTTTTAACTTTTTCTTTCTGTGTGCACACATTGAGGTAATGTAGTTTGGAGTCACACATAGGACATGTGCCTCCTTTGTCTGGGACCCCTCATAACGAGCCTCACACTGGAGGAGGCGTGGTCTCTCTCGCTCTGACCCACCGCCATCAGTGCACTCCCCTGTGGTGTAAGAAACAGCATGTCCACATCTGCTAGTTCTCCTTGGCTCGTGGTCTGTTGCTCCATCTCCAGAGCACATTACTCCAGCTCTGCTTCTGTCATCACATTGCCTTCTCCTCTTGTAAGAAGTATGATGATTGCACAGGACCCACACAGATAATCCAAAATAATCTCCCATCTCAGAATGCTTAATTTAATTGTACTCAAAAGTTTCCTTTCACCATGTAAAGTAACATTTACAGGTTCCAAAAGATTAAGACATGGACCTATGCAGGAGTCATTGTTCGGCCGCCTACCACATTGGTTTAAGAAGCTAAATTCTTTTCCAGTTTTTATATTAAAATATTCTCTCACAGATCACACTCAACCACATGTCTTTCGTATGATTCCATCTCGCCCTTGTATCAGAGAAGACATTTCAGCAAATAGTTGTGGGACAGCTGTCATGTGACCAGCAGTGTGGTAGGGACACGGGGGAGGAGTTAGTGAGAACGAATATTCCTTTTTGTTTCAAAGATTTCCAATGTACTTTTGAAAGAATAAGTATTTACAGAAGGTTCAATGATCTGAGAAACTCACTTCACTGGAAAGATTTTCACTATATCTAGGGACAAAAATAGGCAATCTACACATTTTTTTTGGAAGAAGCATATTAGCCATTTACTGATACTTAACAGAATGTTCATTAGTTACTATTTCCACACTATGGAGGGCAAAGGCTGTGAAAACACAGGTCCAGGATGAAGGGCATAAGAAAGGTCAACATCTCTGAAATAAAACTCTTGGAGGTGACATGGCCAGGAGCACCCTATTTCCCTAATCCAAGTTTTATACCCAAACACTACAGCCATAAACTAGTAAGCAGGAAGGGCATCTTTTTATTGGAACCCTGTAATGGACATCTTTTGGAGTATCTGCTCCTCAAATTAAGTTAATGCCCCTACCTCCTTTCTCAGGGAACCATATCCCCTCTAACACTGAAATGCCTTCTTGGCATATCTTTGAAATCACTGACTACCTCTGATTGAACCAAAGTAGATATCTGATACATACGGTTCCATCCCAGGATATTTGCAATTAAAACAAAGAACCAGTTACTTGAGGCCTCTAGCAGAAATTTGGAGGTGAAGCATGACCATCTCTCACATTCACAGACTGGGGATGTAGAGACCCACTCCACAGAAAGAGAAAGCAAGCAAGGCAAGAAATAAACACACAAAAAGATGGAAACAATACCTAGAGAAGTCACATGGCTTTTAATATTTCTGCTTCCAGTCACTCCCTGAGGTTTGGTTGCATTATTGCCCTCTAGTTCCAAGAAACAACCCTGCTTCTTTAAGACAAATTCCCCATCTTTCCTTAGGTGAGACTAAGTTAGCTTCTGATAACTTGAAACTGAAAATATATTACGGTCTCCTGAGATTTCTCAAAGAGCTTTCCCTGAAGGCTCCCACCTACTTCTATTTTCAATAGAAATGTTTTCTATTATTGCATGCAGATCCCTGTCTTTTAGGAACTATTTCAGAAGAATTTGGCACCTAGCATCTTCTAATACTTGAGAACAAAGGACACCTTAGGCAACACAATTCACACATCAGTTTTGCAGAAGTGAAATGTTTGGCCTAATTTCTCAAAATAGTCATTTTATGGGTGGTTAAATTCCTCATGTCCCAGTTGCTGAATGGTTTCATGTAAACCTTGAAGTCTGTAGGGACTGTATCCTCATCCCAGATGCTGTCCAAATTTTAAGGATCAAAATGAGGTTTGAGAGATACCTGTTCAATGCTTTCACTTATGAAATGAGTATTGAAAGTATTTAAAGACAGATTATGCAATGTGTTTTCACTTGCAGAACGGTTTCTCTCACAGTGCCTCATTTGATCCTTGTAATAATCCAGTGGGAAAAAATAGGGTAGGATACTGTATTCTTGTAACAGGGGCTAGTGCATAAAGCCCACAGTCCTTGATTAGGGGAAGGGAAGAGTGGATGCTACAACTTTAAGATAACAATGGCAAGTTAAGAGCCATGGCTTCCGGAAGGGAAGAGGGCTGCCACTGTGAAAATGTTCAATGGCTCCTGATACAGCAACAGGGGCAGAGGGCAGGTGTAGGGCATGGTTGTTGCTGAACTCATACCTCACCTGCACAAAAGGAAAGGCAGGGGGTGGGTGCCCACCTGGACACCCATGTGTCACTGCAAATTTTTGCTCTGACTAAAAATGACAGCGAAGGTAAAAGATACTGGGAAACTGGCAAAAATGGCATACACTAACACACCATAGGAAGGGCCAGATATGAGGTCACACAGGAAGTTCTGGGCCAAGCATTTCAATTAGGGTAATCTAAAAGAGAGGAGGTCCCCTAGGAGGTCTGAAAGTCTGGGAGAGAGCCATGAGGTGGGCAGTGAAAGGAGGTCTAGTTGATGGACCTGCGGGGACTACCCAGACTCAGGAGATGCTTGAGGCTGAACTATGACCAGGAGTGCTGAGTTGCAGACTTCTGCTTTTCCGAAGGACATACAGAGAAGACACTCTCTTGGGATGTGTGCTTCCCTGGACTCCACCATGATCCAGTGCAACATGGCATATGTTTTCCTGAACCACTACATGGAGGCTGAGAACAGCACACCCCAGATCCTGGAGGAGGGAGCTGCTACGAGAGGTTGGTGACTCTGAACCCACAAGGACACCTTCCAAAGAGGATGGAGATCTGTTTGCATGACTGGCTGATGGACAGATAAGGATATGGAGAACTTTTGGGCATGGTTTTGGCTTGTAGCTTTTTGAAGAGCAAGGGAAGTTTTGGGTCTTGCAAGACAGGAGGGCTCTAAGCTGGAGTGCTCTCAGCCTCCTAAAGGTTGGAACCCTGTTAATAAAAACCTGTTTCCTTCAACACTAATTGTTGGGTCACATGTAAAGGTACCAGTTGCTGAGCCCAGCTTGTTCGGTAACATTCTCATGTTACAGATTTCAGAGGTATTGAGTGATTTGACCTGGGAAAATGGCACTGGATTCAGAGGCCCCAAAGGGTAAGTACTAAATCTAACTAATCCTAATATGCTAATTACGCTGCACAGAAACTGACATACAGTGATTCAGTGGTAACAAATCATTTCATTTCATACTCTAACCCACTGACGGTGGCTGTCTTCAAATAGTGCATTGAGAAGGATTCTGAAAATGCCTCTGGACTTCTTGTGAAGAAGTGCTGTGATTGAGTAGTGTTGCCTAATGGCAGTTAAAGGAGTGGAGAGTAGCAGCACAGTGCTCAGTATTTCCATTCCTAGAGTAAATGTTCAGTAAATTTTCATTGAGTTAAACCAAACTGGCAGCCACAGGACTGAAAACCAAGTCACGTGACTGTGTTTGCTGGTGTTCTTTCCATTACATTAGACAGTCTCTCCTCCCACCACTAATATCCTAACCAGGAGACAGAAAACCCCAGCCCGAAGACCAAATCTGGCCTGCTGCCTGTTTTTGTGCATGACATTTTATTGGAACACAGCCAGGCTCATTGGTTTATGTATTGTCTCCGCATGCTCTGTGCAACAGTAAGAGTTAAGTAGTCACAGCAGAGACCAGGTTGCTCACAAAGACTAAAATATTTACCATCTATCTCCTTATAGAAAAAAGTGTATCCAATGCCATCCTTAAACCAAATCAAAGAAGTTCAGAGTAGCTCAAAAGAGATAAGTGTAACCCTATCTTTTCTCACCCACAGAAGAGAGTTGCCATGGAATCAATGGACATGGCCCTTCTTCCTCCCATAACTGAGGGGTGTTCAGGTGGTCCCTGGTCAGAAGGAATGTGTATTGTTTTGGGAATGGATTGTAATTGCCTCCTTATCTAATTTTGGGGGCACCTTCTTGTCCTGTGACTGCTTCTTGACCTTTCTTTCTATATGCTCACACTGAGGTAATGCAATTTAGAGTCACACACAGGACACATGCCAAATAACCCAAGTCTGGAACACACAAAATAGTACTGGTTTATCTTTTTAATGTTTATGTTTTATGCAGCATCACAGTAGTTAGGCCAAGGAATACAAAGAAATAAAATGTATTGAGTTTATTCTCTCTTTCTCCAATAGATTATGGACACCACACTACATAGTGAAATACTCATACTGGTGTTCACTAAATAGTTATGAGGAATAAGATAATTTATATGGAATCATCAACTGCAGTGGCAGGAAATGATAAACCATTCAACCTATATATCAGATATTACAGGGGAAATATTGTGTTAGAGACCATACTGGATTGCTTGAAAGTATGGTGTCTAATAATTACTCACACCCTCTGAACAAGTACATCTACTTTCTTACCCCTTGAATGTGGGCAGGCCTTGTGACTTACTTTAACCAACAGTATGAAACAGAAGAAGCATTCTGAGATTTTTCCAACCAGGTCTTAATAGAACCATGTCTGTCTTGCACTTCAGCTGTCTGGTTCTGAAGAAGCTCAGGCCAAACTCCAGAGTCAGAGAGGCCATGGGGGAGGCCCTCCCAAACCAAAGGCCACCCCAGGCATTTCTGCTGCAGGCACTCCCCCTGAATACAGCTGCCTACACAAAGAACAGAAGAACCACCCAACTGACCCTGCAAGCCTACAAAAATCAAGTGTGCCCTGGCTGGCGTAGCTCAGTGGATTGAGCTCGGGCTGCGAACCAGGCATCTCAGGTTCGATTCCCAGTCAGGGCACATGCCTGGATTACAGGCCATGGCCCCCAGCAACCACACATTGATGTTTCTGTCTGTCTCTCTCTCTCTCTTTCTCCCTCCCTACCCTCTCTAAAAATGAATAAATAAAATATTTTAAAAAATCAAGTGTTATCTTAAGACACCATATTTTGGACACACACAAGTAGACAGCTAAAACAGAGGCAGATGTTGTGGGAAAGATCATTTAGATTGGTGGTCAGGGAAGATCTTCTGAGAGTGCTGTTTGAACTGAGAAGAAGGACCCAACCCTGGACTCTGGTGGCAGGGCATTCCAGGCAGACAAATAGGAAGAGCAAAATCCTGAGGCAGAAATAGTATGGTGCACTTGAGAACCAATTAGAAGCCTGCCACTGCAAAGTGACAATAATGAGAGAAGTTGAGTCAGAGAGAAAGGAGGAGGGGCTAGATCGTAAAGGGTCTTCTAACTCATAGAGAGAATTTAAGGTTTACTTCTAAGCCAGTGGAAAACCATTGGAAGTTTTTAGGCAAAGAATTACAAGCTTATTTACATTTTAAAAATTCTGGTAGCTGTGTGTTATGTAGAGAATGAGGATGGAAAGGTGTGTAGACGAAAAGGAGCCACACACAAAACCTGACAAGCTCAGAGGAGGCCTATGTGGCAACCTTACAAACTCAGAAACCTAAGGTAACCACAAAGGATGGTCTGCAATTAAAACCTATTAACTAGAGACTTCCAGCCAACATGGAGGTGTAGATAGACACAATGTACCTCTTTGCACAACCAAAAGAAGGACAACAACAAATTTGAAAACAAAAACAACCAGATCTGCCAGAAAACTGAACTGTATAGAAGCCCAACAACAAAGGAGTTAACAAAGAAACATTCATCCAGACTGGTAAGAGGGGTGGAGACGGGCAGCTGGATGGAGAGGACTCCTGGCAAGGCAGAAGCTGACAGACTGGGTGGTCCCACATCCACATGCAGATAAACCAAGAGGAACAACTGGGAAGTGAGACAGACTGCACAACCCAGGGTTCCAGCGCAGGGAAATAAAGCCTCAAAGCCTCTGACTGAAAACACCTGTGGGGTTGAGGCAGCAGCAGGAGAAATTCGCAGCCTCACAGGAGAGTTCAGTGGAGAAACCCACAGGGTCCTAGAACACACACAAACTCACCCACCTGGGAATCAGCACCAGAAGGGCCCAATTTGATTGTGGGTAGCTGGAGAAGTGACTGAAAATTGGCAGAGAGTGGAGCAAGTGGCACTGTTTTCTCTCTGACTTCTGCCCCACATACAACTGAGACAAAAAAAAATATGACCCAAATGAAAGAACAGATCAAAGCTCCAGAAAAAATACAACTAAGCAACAAAGAAATAGCCAAACTATCAGATGCACAGTTCAAAACACTGGTAATAAGGATGTTCACAGAATTGGTTGAAAATGGTCTCAAATTAGAGGAAAAAATGAAGGCTATGCTAAGTGAAATAAAGAAAAAATGTACAGGGAGCCAACAGTGATGGGAAGGAAGCTGAGACTCAAATCAATAATTTGGAGCGGAAGGAAGAAGAAACATTCAACCAGAACAGAATGATGAAACAAGAATTCAGAAAAATGAGGAAAAGCTTAGGAACCTCCAGGACAGCTTTAAATGTTCCAACATCTGAATGGTAGGGGTGCCAGAAAGAGAAGAGGAACCCAAGAAATTAAAAGCTTATTTGAAAAACAATGAAGAAAAATTTCCCCAATCTGGCAAAGGACATAGACTTCCAGGAAGTGCAGGAAACCCAGAGAATCCCAAAGAAGTTGGACCCAAGGAGAAACACAACAAGGCACATCGTAATTACATTAGCCAATATTAAAGAGAAGGAGAGAATCTTAAACAGAGCAAGAGAGAAGGAGAGAGTTACCTACAAAGGAGTGCCTAAGACTGTCAACTGATTTCTCAAAAGAAACCTTGCAGGCAACAAGGGGCTGGAAAGAAGTATTTGAAAGGCAAGGACCTACATCCAAGATTACTCTATCCAGCAAAGCTATCATTTAGAATAGAAGGGCAGATAAAGTGCTTCCCAAGTAAGGTCAGGTTGAAGGAGTTCATTATCACTAAGCCCTTACTAGATGAAATGTTAGAAGGACTTATCTAAGAAAAAGAAGATCAAAAATATGAACAGTAAAATGAAAACAAATTCACGACTATCAACCCTGAAACCTAAAATAAACACAAACAATAACAAACTAAGCAGACAAGTAGAACAGGAACAGAATCACAGAAATGGAGATCACATGGAGGGTTTTAAGCAGGGGAGGGGCAGGGAGAGAATGGGGGAAAAGGTACAGGGAATAAGTAACATAAATGGTAGGTAGAAAATAGACAAGAGGACCTTAAGAATAGCATAGGAAATGTAGAAGCCAAAGAACTTACATGTATGACCCATGGATATGAACTAAAGTGGGGGAATGTGGGTGAGAATGGTTGTGCAGGGCAGGGGAATAAAGGGAGAAAAATGGGACAACTGTAATAGCATAATCAATAAAATGTATTTTTTAAAAAAGAAGTATAAATAAGTAGTTACAGAATAGCCATGGAAATGTAGAGTACAATATAGCAAATGTAGCAGCCAAAGAATCTATATGCATGACCCATGGACATGAACAATGATGTGCAGGTTGCCTGAGGGAGTGGGGGATGCTGGATGGAGGGAGGCAAAGGGGGGAAATCAGGACAACTATGAGAGCATAATCAATAAAATATAATTAAAAATTATGGAAGGTGGAAAAATCCTCAATGAAATATTAAATAACATGCAACAACATATAAAAAGAATAAAAACAAACAAACAAAAAACCTATTAACTAAAAGCAGGCCACGGTGGGCAGTTCATGGTCCTAGGCTCGAATCTTCCTTGACAATAGTCAGTCTTTACCTTAAGTGAGCCGATTTTCTTTTTGCATCTATAACATACCTTTGGAATGTCAAGGTAACTTCCCTTTTTCCAAATCCCTGGGACACAACGTTTACACCAGTGCAGAGACCACAAATCCCCTCGTATTGGTTATTGACTATTAACTATCCTGTGCCCATGTATATAAAAGAAGCATGTGTGGTAGGGGGAGGGGAGAAGGAGGGAGAGAAGGGGAAGAGTCTAGTCAAGGAACATGTATGGATGACCCATGGACATGGACAACAGGGTGGGGCTTGACTTAGGGAATGGGAGGATGGGCAGGGCAGTGGAGAGTAATGGGGAAAAACTAGAACAACAGCAAATTGTTTTTAAAAGAAAGAGAAGACAGACACTAAACAGGAAAAAAATAAAGGAAGCACAAATTGGTGGTTACAGTATAGCCATGGGGATGTACAGTACAGTATAGGAAATGCAGAAGCCACAGTACCAGTACTTACAGGCATGACCCATGGACATGAACAAAGGTGGGGGACTGACTGAAGGAGTGGAAGGTGCTGGGTGGAGAGGACTAAAGGGGGAAAAATGGGGACAACTGTAATAGCATAATCAATGAAATATAATTTAAAATTAAAAAGAAGCATGTGTTTCTCATTTTATTCTTTATCCAATCCCAGATGTTTCCCTGCTTTGCTTTTTCCCCACCTCTCTAATCTATCACCAATGGATTTCATGAAACCTCCCTATGCCTCCTCTTTTGATTGTAATGTATAAAACAAAGCGCATTTTTAATATATCTTATTGATTATGCTATTACAGTTGTCCCATTTTCCCCTTCACTCCCCTCCATCCTGCACATCCTCTCGCACCCACATTCCCCCCTTTAGTTCATGTCCATGTGCCATAAGTTCTTTAGCTTCTACATTTCCCACACTATTCTTGTCCTCCCCCTGTCTATTTTCTACCTACCATCTATGCTACTTATTCTCTGTACCATTTTCCAGAACATTTTCTCAGTCTGTTGAGGTCTTACTTCCAGGCAATTGTCATCAGTTTGACTCAAATAAACTTATAAAAAATTCTTACAAGTTTGGATATTTCTTACATTGACAAAAACATGCTGGAATAGTAAGGAAGTACTATTGGGGGAACCAGTCCTAGCATTGTGTGGAGGGAAGAACCAAAGCTTCTGGTAGCTTTCAAAAAATAGCATTGTTCAAAGTACTGACAGGTGACTCAAATGTTGGAAAAAAAATGTGTTTTAGGTAATAGCTAATAAGCTTAGTAATCAGTGTATGTAAAAAGCTATTGCTTCAGGAACAGAACTTATGACCCACCCTTACTCCAGGAGACCTTAAGAAAATCCGCCTTTGTGCCTCAGGACTGCAGGCAATCAAGATGGTGTCTGATCCTTTGTGCTCCAGGGTGAGATGCCACTTCCCAGGGCACAGCTGAAAGAATGCTGCAGGTTTTATCTGATTAACTTTTTCTCTGAATTCCAAACCCCTTATCTACTCTTTTCTTCTCCTTATTAACAGGGTCCATTTAAAATGTAATTTAAGATGGTCCATTAGGGTACAAACCCACCAACCATCTGAATAAATTGCCCATAAAGATTCAATCCCTGTCTCTGCTTATTGGGTCTGGTAGGTGACAGGCAGCATGAACACCAGCTTTCCAGTTTCAGTACCATAAAATCCACCCATTTTAAAGGAACAGTTCAGTAAGTTTCTGTAAATTTATTCAGTCATGCGACCCTCACCATGAAAGAATTTTGGCATACTCACATCAACATAAGAAGTTCATTATCTAATGCCCCTTTATAGAGTCAAACCCCACTTTGACCTCCAGCCCAAAGCAACCACCGTAACTATTACTTTCTGTGAAAATTTATGTCATAGCTTTGCCTGGCCTATAAATTTCATATAAGTGCAATCATGCAAAATGTAGTCTTTTGTGTCTGCCTCTCTTTACTTAGCATGATGTTTCTGAGATTCACACATATTGCTGTGCATATCACTATTTTATTTCTTTAATGCCCAGAGAGTATTCCATTGCATGTGCATATCACATTTGATTTATCCATTCACTGGTTGAGGGGCATTTAGAGTGTTTCCGGTGTTTGGCTAATACAGATAATTCTGCAATGAATATCTGCATACAAGCCATAATATGGACATATACTTTCATTTAGGGGGTAAATATCTAGGTAAGTGTATGCATATGTAAGGGTGTGTTTAACTGTTTAAGAAATGGTCAAACTATTTTTCAAAATGACTACCATTTTCCATTCTTAGCAGCAGTGAATGAGAGCTCCAGTTCCTGCACATTCTCATCAACACTTAGTATTGTCCTTTTCATTTAGACATTCCAAGTAGGCATGCTATGGTATTTCACTGTGGCTATGAATTACATTTCCTTATTAAGTAATGATGTAGATCCTTATTAACTTTAATGTGCTTCTTTGGAAAAATAGCTATTCAAATCTTTTGTCCATCTTTTTATTATTAAGTTATGAGAATTCTTAATTCTGGATACTTGTTCTTTACCAAATAATTATCTGAAATATTTTGTCCCAGTGTGTGACTTGCCTTTTTATATTTTCCTAATGGAGTCCTTTGAAGAGCTAACATTTTTAATTCTGATGAAATCCAATTTATTTTTTTTCTTTTAGGCTTGCTTTTGCATCTTATGTAAGAAATCTTTGCCTAACAGAAGCTCACAAAAATTTTCTTCTATGTATGCTTCTAGAAATGTTATCATTATAGCTATTATATTTAGGTCCATTATTTATTTCTTTGGCAGAATTTTATGTGCTTCCAGCTCACATTTTGGGGCCAACTCTGCTTATTTTAAGGAGCTTAAGTTTGGTGGGTTAAAATTTATTTTATAACTCTGATAAATAATAGGTAATCTTTGGAAAAGAAGGAATCTACCTTCCCATCATTCTATCTTGGCCAAAACAATATCGTTCCCTGGCCATGTCCTCACTTACTCTATGAAATGCATCTGGAACTTCCTCACACCTTCCACCCTAAATGTGGGAGGTGGGGCAGGGGGTAGGAAATATCCTTTCCACCCCTGATACTTCCTTTCATGTGATGGGAGGTCCACTAGCTTAAGGTCTCTGAACTCCTTTTGCTCAGTCACTTGTCTCCCAGGGAGGAAGAGATAGGTATCTATTTGTATATTTGTAGTGCTGCCCCTGGTCTCCTCCTTTACTTGGTAGGGGGTCCATATGCAGAGAATATGTGCTCCTGGCTGCCTTCTACCCTGCAGCAAACGTGGATAAAGGCCCCTCCCCTGGAAATGGGGCTGCAGAGGCCCAGGGCCGCCTACGACTGAGAGGTAAGTCTCCCTACACAAGAGATTATTATTAGGAAGTCCACTAGCACATGGATAAAAGCCACATCCTGCAATATCAGCTTATCCACAATAAAGATAACATTTAGCCTCTATTTGCTTAATCTTTTCTCTGGTTTCTCATTTGGCTCAGACCTCAGATGGGAAAAAAGGCTGTCATTTACTGGAACACCCTCAAATATCCCCTGAACTCTTATCCTGTGGGTTTCCTAACCTACTCCACTGACCTAGTAAATCCTTGCTTCTCCCTTCCTACCCCATCAGACTGAGAAATCATTTTTATAGACAGCCATTATTTTTACTTTTAAAAATTATTATGAAAATTTTAAAAATACAAATACACAAAAGGAAAAATGTTAGCATTGCTCATTCTTACCCCCTCTAAAACTGTGCATCCTAACAACATAAACACTTGCCCTACATAGATTTTTACATTTAAATTAATTGTAATTAAATTAAAATCCAATTTCACATTATACCAACCACATTTCCAGTGCTCAATAGCTATATATGGATAGAGTTACTGTATCTGGCCATAAAGTTATATAACACTTGTCATCACAGGAAATTGAATAGACTGCTCTAGAGAAAATTCTGGACTTAATATGGCCTTCCATATTACATACACACACACACACACACACACACACACACACATATATATATAAACAAAAATAGTATCAATTGTTCACATATTTGAAACCTCAGATTTTTCTTAATTTGTCATGAACATCTTGCACATCCATCCTTCCGTAATATCATTTTTGGTGGCTGCAAAGTATTTTTCTATTTCTATTTCTTTACTATAATTTCTGTAACCAGATGTTAGACATGGAATTTTTTCCAAATATTTTTCATTACAGCCAATAGTTCTACACTGAATATTCTTGAATATCTTCAAACTGTCTTAAATGCTTAGTCTAACTGACAGGGTCAAAGGGCACACACACTTTTAACACTTCAGAGAGGTTCTGTCATTAGAAAGAGTACCTTGGCTTGTAACACACATCCAGCTCTCTTTCTTGTCTGAAAGAAATGGAGCATAAGTCAGGAAGACTTTCCTCCTGAACAGAAAGCTGCATGAAAAACAGAAATTCCACACTGTTAGCTGTTAGTTAACATGCCGAGGGGTCCTGGGTGTTTGTTGACTGCAATCACAGGAGCACGTCTCTTGGAAGTCACTGCTCTTTTTCAGTCACACCCCAGTAATGTTTTTAGTGTTCCTTTAAAGAGTGTGTCAATTAGCTGTCCTTTTAGTGATTCTTAGAGCCTTTCTCGCTGCAATTTCATATTGAACTTAAGGCTAACAATAGGTGTGTTTTGCCACTGCTGTGTCCTCATTCTCCATGGAGTATTTCTGCCCCATCATATGTGATGCTGCTATCATCTTGGTTTCAGTAGGGTGGCAAATTGTGGCTTTTGAAATGGAAAGCACTGGAAGTACTTTTCCGGGTGCGGCTGGGACTTTGGGAGGCTTATTCTCAAAACACAGCCACCATGCTGCAAGGAAGCCCGACCGCCACTGAGAGCTGCTGTGTGTGAGTGTTCCAGCTAATAGCCCCTGCAGAGGTCCCTGACTCTCTGGACATGCGAAAGAAGCTGCAGATGCTTCCAGCCTTCAAGTCACCCCAGTCCTTTTGGTCTTTTCAGATGAACAGCCAGACATCACAGAAGAAATACAGCCTATTCCTAATGTGCCTTTTAGAAATTCCTCATCCATAGGATCTGGAGTGTAATGTAATGGTTGCTCTTTTATGCTACTAAGTTTGGAGTGTTTTATTTTGTAGCAATAGGTAAATGATACAATAATCAATGAGATAAGGCAACATTTCTTATACCCTCTAAGAGAAACCCTGGTGTCCTGGGAGATACCAAATTTTATGAGAAGCAACAAACAAAGGTGGGGTTGGGATAATAGTTGTGGCCACTCATACCAAATCTTCTTTTTTAAAAACAGTTTTTATTTCTTTATTTTTAGAGAGAGGGGAAGAAAAAGGAGGGGGGGAAGAAAGAGAGGGAGAGAAACATCAGCCTGCATCCCAGCATGCATCCTGACTGAGAATCGAGCCCATGACCTTTGGTTTGCAGCCTAGTATAGTGCTCAGTCCATTGAGCCACACCAGCCAGGGCACAAATCTCCTTCTTAAAGATTCCCATTGCATAAAACCTAATTAATGGTTCTGAAACATCCAGAAGCAACAATACAACACCTGCAACTATCAACATAGTGTTCACCAAATATATTTGCCAATGGACTCCTTTTGTCATCACACACAAAACATCCCCTGAAAAACTACTGTTTGTACAATAGTCTAAAAAACTGGGTTACATTAACTTAAGCTCATTAAACCAAACAAGCTCAAATACTGGCCAACTGGAAGAGAATTGTATTGTGTTTCTAAGGCCTCATACTCAGGCAGGAAGGCCTTAAATGACAAGCATGAAGCAGTCAGGTTATGGCTGGAAGGTTCATACAGTAAACTAGCTCCTCTGAGGTGATAAGCGCAGGGAAGGGAAGGCAGGTGACAAGACCCCACACACGTGTAAGCTGCATGGAGGGTTCAGGCCCCAGCTTCAGCTGCACTGACAGGAATGCAGCTGTCCCTGGCAAAGAATGACAGGTCTGAATGAATTCAAGGAAGGGAAGGACAGGACAACAAGGAGACACCTACTCAAAAGGAGACTATGTCTCCAAATGGGAAAAGAAAAAAAAAACTTGTTTTCCTTCATGGCTCTTTTTTTATTTCAAAATAAAAAGGATTCACGAGCATGAGTGGGAAAGTGATCCTCAGACAGTCCAGAACAGTTAACCTTGGTTGTTTGTATGGTGATAGGTGCCTTGGTATCAGGGAGTCTGTCTCAAATCTGGGGCTTGTGACTAAGGTGGCATTTCCAGTTCTCAGGTTTCCCATCCACTTATGTTATTGATAGTCTGCATCAAAACATCAGAGCCTTGCTCTTTCAACAAGATTTGAAGCTGATGAGGCAGGGTCATGGTACGTAAGGTTCACAGAAAGGGTTACTGGAGCTGTGGGTGTGCACCACTACCACCTAGTGGTCGCCTGCCTCTCCTTAGACTATTTCACCAGAGTCCTAACGGCTGAGACTCTAAGGGAATGAAGTTCTCCGGGACGTGAAAGACAACATAAAGTATCTTATTTCAGTGTCATTTTAAAGACATCCACTGATTAGCACCTCCAGAGTACCCCTCATCCAAAAGTCGAGAAGAGGCAAACCCGAGGGTGGAAAGAAAGTTCCTGGACTTTGTCTAAACAGAGATGACCTGGCAGGTTAAAGATGTGGGATTATGAACAAATCACTGTACCTCTCAGAGGCTGTATTTCTTCATCTAAAACTAAGGAAATACCATTTACTACAGGATATTGTAAAAATTGGTAAATATACATATATGTAAATATTCGGCACTTCAACAGTCAGGGAAAGGAGATTTGCAGCATATCTGGGATATATGCAGGCCAGGGGAGAGCCACTTTCAGGGAATTAGCTTGCTAAGAGAAACGCATGCTCTTCAGTGTATAGTGTGGGGAGTGGTTCAAGAGGAACTGGGCTAAGCAATGGTTAACCATCCTATTTAGTTGCCAAAATAGATCCATGACTTAGATATTATGTCCCCCACTTTAGAGATGAGAAAATTGTGGCTCAATGAGGCAGAATCACTTGCGCACAGTTTATAGTCAGTAAATGGTAAAACCATGATTCTAGGCTAAATTTGTCTGGTTCCACAGGTTACCTCCTAAAAGCACGACCTTCAAAAGTGTCTGGTATAAACTGCACTATAGTGTCCTAGTCAGTGAAACATGGTCAGAACTGGTGAGAGCTCAAAGCCTCCTTAGTGTACAGGTTTGCAATATGGGTTCCAGAGAGGAGCCTCAGTTGTTCCAATCACCTCACTCTTACCATTTTCTGTAGCAATTATTTACTGCCAATAATGCCAAGCAACAAATAATGACAAAGCCCCAGTGGCAAAACAAAAACGAAAAACAACAACAACAACAACAACAAAAAACAACCCACAGCATTTGTTGATCAGATGTCTGGACTTAACTGGCTTTGGCCAGGTAGTTCTACCGGTCTCGTCCGGGCTCATTCACATGGCTGACAGGGATGGCTGTTGGCTTATCTAGGATGACCAGGCAACCTGGCTCTGCATCATGTTTCCTCATCTTCCGGCAGTCTAGCCTTAACATCTTTTAAGCAAGAGAAGGGACAAAAAACCAAAGGCAAGTCCAATCATGCATGAGAAATGCTGTCATAGATTCCTAAGGTGGCTGTAACAAATACCACAAACTTACAACAACTGAAATTTATTGTGGCACAGTCCGGAGGCTAGAAGTCTGATATCAAGGTCTGATAGCAGGTTCCTTCCGGGTACTCTGAAAGAGAATCTGTTCCATGCCTGTCCCCTAGCTGATGGTGGCTTCTGACAAGCCTTGAGGTTCCTCAGCTTGTGGAAAATACTACTCCAATCCCTGCCTCCACTGCCACATGGTATTCTCCCTGTGTGCCTGTGTCTCTGTTTTCTCTTCATATAAGGACACCAGTCATTGCTTAGCGTCCATTCTAATCCAGTATCACTCTGTTTGAACTAGCTACATTTGCGAAGACCTGTTTCCAAGTTAGGTTGCATTTGAAGCTTATGGGTGAACATGGAGGGGATGCTCTTCAACCCAGTAAAATGACTAAGTGTGAGGATACAGGGAAGAATGAGGAATTAGACCCTTTTCTTGCATAAACTCCATCTATCACTGTAGCTGTAAAGGCTTTATATATTTCTACTTTATTTAAAAGAGATTTGCTTCTAAATTTTAGAAATTATTTGTCTAAGACAATGGTGTCCTTTGAGAGATGAGCAAAATGAAACCCGGAGATGGAACGTAGACAGCCCTGTTCAGTGGGAGACCCACAAACCAGACTCAACCCAGACAGCCTCTCCTTCTACTACACTGCAACCCCACAGAAGGCAGCAGTTTTATTGTTGCTGCTGCCTCTCATGTTGTTGTTGTTGCTGTTGTTCAGTAAGAGTACCATTTGGGCACAGTGGTAGGCGCAATAAAGCTCCAACCCCCAAAATGTCCCCATTTTCATCTCTGCAACCTGTGAATAAATCATGTCACATGTCAAAGGGAAATTAAGGTTGCAGTTGAAATTAAGATTGCACACCAGTTGACCTCAAAATGAGGAGATTGTTCTAGAGTCCAACGTAATCACAAGGGTCCATAAAAGGAGAAGAAAGACAAAGAAAGTCAGTCAGAGGAACATGTAACCATGAAAGAAAGTCATAAAGAGAAGAAATGTAGCTGGCTGACAGAAGAAACGCAGGCGGGCGCAAGTCAAGTCACATGGGTATCTTCCAGAGAAGCTGGAGAAAGCAAGGAAACATTCTTCCCTCCAGCCTCCAGAAACGAACGCAGCCCATTAGCACCTTGATTTTAGCCCAGAGAGATCCGTTTCAGACTTCTGACCTCCAGAGCAGTAAGATGATATGTTTGTGTTGTCGAAGCTTCTAAGTTTGTGGTATTTTGTTACAGTCACGGTAGAAAACTAATACAGATGCTGGGGTGGGGGGTGGGGCTCTCTATTCAGCCTTTGTTTCAGGTAGGAATACTTTTAGTTGCAATTTTTTAAAAATATGGATTCAATAAATATGGGCTTAGAGTTCTCAGCTACAACGAGGCTGGAGTTAGCAATGGCAGGGTGGTCCAGTTGCTCATCGAGGCCACAAAGGACACTCGAGTTCTCTCTTCTCAGATGCTTCCTCTGCCCCCCACCCCAGTAATCAGATTTTATGTTTTACTGGCCAGCACTGAGTTATATTAGCTATACCCAGCTGCTAGGGAAGGTGTGAAACCTACTAAATCTCTGGCAAAGAGTAACAGCATTGTCCAAGACTACATCAGCCCAGCCATGATGTATTGTATCGCTTGGGGCTAGGCATATTGCTGCCCAGAAACAAAGCAGTAAGGGTCCAGGGAAGATGGTATTGGGGAGGTAAATCACCTTCGACTCTACACAGCTTACAATGCACTGGGTGTCGGTACAGGTATTTATTGCTCTAAGCTCTGAGAATCCAGAGATGATATTGGCTTAGAGATAAATCTTGTATATCTAACATTACATATATATATGATATTCACAGTGCATTGACAAGTGAGAAAAGCAGATAAAGGACAGTATGATAGTAGCATACCATGTTTGCCATAAAAAATATATATATATTGTGTGCATGGCAGAAAGTTGGGAAACATTCCCAGGGTCCAGCAGAAATAACACCCTTTTTTATTACAAAATCTTTTATTATGAAATCATAAATGTGTAATTCTGTAACATAACAATGTCACACTCAAGCACACCATATGACATTTTAGGTGAAATGTTCAAATTAAAACTATAGGTTATTATACCCATATTATTACCCTACCAACCACAGTCGCATAGGCGTTACATCTGCCGGACCCTGTATATATGAATGTGGTGGGATTTCAGGTGACTTTATTATTTTTTTGTAGTTGCTAATCTAAATGTTCTTACTTTTGCCCTGGCTGGTGTGCCTCAGTGGATTAAGCACTGGCCTGCAAACCCAAAGGATGACAGTTCAGTTCCCAGCCAGGCACATGCCTGGATTGCGGGCCAGGTTCCCAGGTGGGGGTGTGCCAGAGGCAAATGATTGATGTATCGCTCACACATCAATGTTTCTGTCCCTCCCTCCCCTCTCTCTAAAAATAAAATAAGTAAAATCTTTTTAAAATATATTCTTACTTTTCTTTGATTGCTCAGACATTAATTCCAACTTCCAATACAATACTATTTCCAGTGAATCATAATACCCTCCCCATATCTGGCTGTCCTGATAAATGTTTGAGAGAGAGTTCTCATGGCCTAAGGCTAATTCTGAACTTCATGCCCTGCAAGGGTCTGATTTTCAGTGCCTGGAAGGGAGGCAGTGGTATGGTTTCATTTTAGCGTGATATCTATATTAGTTAGGACTCTCGTAACAAAGTACAGTACCACAGACTGAGTGGTGTGAACAACACAAATTAATTTCTTCACACTATTGGAGGTTAAAAGCCCAATGTCAAGGTGTCTGCAGGGTTGATTTCTTCTGAGGTCTCTCTCCTTGGCTTGTAAATGGCTGTCTTCACACTTCCCCACTGTGTGTGTCTGTGCCCTAATCTCCTCCCCTTATAAAGACACCAGATATTGGATTAGGACCCATAATTTAATTACCTCTTTAAAGAACCTATCTTCAAATATAGTCACATGCAGAGGTACCGGGGGGTTAAAATTCCAACACACGCATTGGAAGACGGTCAGGGGAGAACAACGCTTAACAAGGTCGCTTCAGGGGGAGATTTTTAGAGGTTGTTAGAAACACGGTTCTGCAGCCGAGCATAGCGCACTGGCCTGGAGGTACAGACCTGGGAGTCTTTCATGTCTAAGTATGAGTAAGCTCACCTTAGGAGAGCCTGGAGCATGAGGAAAGTCGATGACAGAGGCAGCCAGAGGGAGGGAAGCCTGTGAAAGAGACAGAGAAGTTGTGACCCATGAAGTATGAGGAAGACCAGAAGAGAAAGAGGACATAGGTTCAAGGAAAGTGAATAACATAGTATCAAACTGCAGGTCCTGAAACGAACCCTATAAACAATCCATCTAGGGCTCCTCCCGAATTATACCTCTACCCTCAGCTCAAGGCCACCACCATGGCTCCTGCTGGCAATAGAATAATTAATGCATCATCCAAGGCTCTCCATAGGATGACTATAATCCCCTTTAAACTTTAACTCCCTTTAGTGCCCTTCAAAACCCTTCCATAATGACAGAATTGTTCTCATACCCTTGCCCCAAATTCCTTGGTCTCTGTCCCTTTGTGCATGTAACCTCCTCACACAAGAATGCCCTTTGTATATATCCTGCTCATCTTTGTCCTACCATCCTTCAAAGACAATGCCACCCTTAATCAATCTTGTACATGAAGTTAATGTCTGTGTGTGTCTCTCTGTTGCACTGTGCTGTGGACTCTTCAGGAAAAACTCGACCTATTATTTATCTTTGATACCCCCTGAAGCCTGCCATGGTGCCTGGTACATAACAGGTGCTCAAAAAATGGCTTTTTGCACGAACGAACTAATTCTGTTTCACACCAAGCAGAATCAAATAAGAATCCAACAGCTGACATTTGAAAACGTTGATGCTACCGACACACCTGTTTGGGGGAAGGGATGAGTTTTTGGTGAAGACTTGGTGACTTTCACAGTTTTCACATGTAGTATCCTCTTTAAAATGATCACTTATTACAAGGAGAGACAGTTACTCAGGATTCAGGTATTTTCATGCAGTTGGATTATTATGTCTGGAATTTAATAGTGCTCTGTCCTTTGATATTTATCTCAGGGTCAGTAGAAATGTAACCATCCTCACTCTCTATCCCTGTTCAATCTAATCACTTAGCAGAAATATTAGACCCAGCACAAACTGGTCTTTTAAGCTTTAGGAATGACTTTTTAAAACATTTTGACACTATAAATGTTGTCCAAATGTATTAATAGGTAGTAATTATTCCTTAACATTTTAACCTTCTTAACATGTTAACATTCTTCTTAACATGTTGTTAGTCTCTAGATATTGAAGATAATGTATATGTTAGGTTGTAGGCTTGTATACCAAATTCTTCTACAACATTTTATTGTAATTATATGTGTAGATAAGGCAGGGTACTGCTCTCTTCAACCTGCATCAAAGTCTAATTGGAATTTCATTGTGGAGTAAAGATGTAAAGGCGCTCACTACTACAACACTTTATATAAGATACTTTTCAAAATCTTTCCATACACATCAACTTAAGTGACAGTGCTTTGAGATATGTTGGCTAATGTTATCGTCAATATTTTATGCATAAAAAACTCTTAGACACAAAAAGATTATTTAAGAAGACGTAGCAAGTTGTGAGATGCACGACAAGAACAGGTCTCCTTTCCTCAGCTGCAGGTGCTTGCCAAAGATCCTAACTAAATAAACCTCATCCCACCAATTAGTGATTGGATTAGATGACCCTTAAGCTCTCTTCTAATTCTAGGACTCTATGAGCACAGAGACAAAATACATTCCTTACATGAAATATACGACAACAGATCTTCAAATACCAACCTCTATTTTTGTAAACTCTCATGCTTAATGGTTTAGAAGCCTGTGATCTGAAGTGAATCAGAATCATAATATTCCAGCAAGACCAGTTATAAAATGTTTTAGGCAAGCAATATTAATTTTTCTGAATTTCAGTTTTCTCATCTGTAATTAGGGGATAATAATAGTGCCTACATTCCAGAATTGTTATGAAGTTTAAATGAAATTATGTGTGTGTGTGTGTGTATGTATGTGTATATGCCCTTAGCAAAATACCTAGACATATCAAGTACTCAATAAACATTAAATACTCTAAAGTTGCCCAATTGATCATTCACGTTCTAGAAAAACATGGAATTCAACCATGAATTAAAATACCAGGCTCCTCACTATAATAAAGATAAACTCTCTAGCATAGCAATTTTCAACTTTTTTCATCTCTGGCACACATAAACTAATTACTAAAATTCTGTGGCACAACAAAAAATATATTTTTGCTGATTAGACAAAAGGTATAATTTTGATTCATTTACAAGAAATAATAATAGTAATTACCTACCTTTTTTGCTCCAAAGTGACTTTTAAAAAATTTAGTGCTAAATAAACAAACAAACAAATAAAAGTCAGGTGCCTATGCTTGTATATAAGGATTTCTGGTACTAAGAAGTAACCAATCAGATGCAAACTTATTATGTGACATGACCAATAAGATGCAACTCTATTACATGGCCTATATAGTTATGATTCAAGACTGGGCATTCACACCAGATTGCTATTGTTGTGTTGACTGTTGTTATTTTTTATTTGACAATTTAAATGAAAAAATGTAGGTAAGTGCCCCCAACTAAATAGTCAAGTATTGCATGTTTTAAAAATTCTTGTGGCTCACTGGTTACACTTCCTTATAGAAGGAAAAGATTCAGAGGATTTCACTATATTCAAAGTAGAAAATATAAAGAATTGCAACTTAAACCTTAGGGTTTTAATCTTTCTCTTTTTTAAATTTTATTTTATTGTTGTCCAAGTACATTTGGCTGCATTTTCCCCACACCATTCCCCACCCCACACCCCAGCCAGCTTTAATCTTTGCTTATAAAATTCAATAGAAGTCCTTTCAAGAAGTGTAATACATTTAAATATTCGCCAAACCTTACTCTTAGCTGAAATGGGTGTCAAGTCTCAAATTAGAAAGTCTCCTTTTTTGGTTAACTCTCACTGGATTTAGCTGCAGCATTTTCTGTTATTTGCATTGTTGGGAGAAGAGCTTCAATACAAAAGCTTCAATATCAGTGATGGAAACTGACAAACCACTAGAAAGCAAAACATAACCACTGAAGAGTAGATTTCCTTTGTGAACTTAAAAAGGTAAAACCACTTCTTTGGTTATTAAGAATATCATTAAAGTAAAGCTTTATGACAACACTTCTATCAAAGATGGAAGAGATGAATACTAGGTCTCTATTATGAGGCAAATATACATATAGCCTATCAATTACACTTCACAGAACCTTATAAGAAAAGAACATTATTCCTTAGTAATCTAAAATGGTGCAGAGACTCAGAAATGTGTGTAGCCTGTGCTCACATAGCTAGTGAAATGCACAAGTGGATTCAAGACCCAGAGCCCAAGCCCCCTCAGCTATTTCAAGCTGTTCTTTTTTATTTATTCAACAAAAGTTTACAAAAGTATATCATTTTAGGTTGATTAGGAATCAGCTGGAGAAACAGTGGTGAATGAGACATAGTTCTTATTCACTGGGACTTTATAGTCCTGAAAAAGAGACAAACGAATGTACTAAGACATAGTGGGGCGGGGGGAGCATAAAAGAGAGGCCACTAACTCAAATTTCTCATTACAGTTCTCAAAGGGGGTTGCATTTACAAAGATGTACTTATGACACCACGTAGATTTATAAGGATGCAAAATGTGAGCACGTCATGGTTTAATTTCACTAGCAGGGCCCCGGCAATTCAATCCCTAAACAGACATCCAGGGTTGATCTCTAGGGATATTTCTAAATCTTAACCACTACCTCCAGAGTTCCCAACCCGGTATGGATTTCAGCACGAGAATGAGAAGAAGAATGAGAAATAAAGTAATTGAACGACTTCAAAGTACATCTTAAAACACAAAATCAACTTCCTGCTCAGAGATCGTTGTTAACTTTCAATGTCCCAGGTGAATTTTCAGGAACACTGCTCTGTTTTGGTGAAGGAAGACTATACAGACAACAAGGTAAAACCTATTAGAGTTAACTGCTTTATACTCTTTCACATCGGCACATCAGCTATGTTGAAACTAGAGAGAGCTCAAAATTACAAAAGCTCACACCTAATTTTCACAGTCTGTAAATTCTCTCTCCATGTCACACCTACCCCATACACAGTCATTATCTCCTCCCCACAGGAATCACTGTCCTTTGTGCCATGTGCCTTTATCTCAGTTGGGATGCTACATGTTCAACTCTCCTTTGTTCACTCATCATCAAAACTTTATCAGGCTCCTATTATGTGCAGGCAATATGCTACAGGCTGGGAATACCAGAAGGAGAATGGGGGACCCATCTTTTCCCACACACATATTAACAGCCTAGCACTTGGGCAAATCTGCCTGCTTAAATGTTGGCTAAGGCACTGAACCAGCCCAGCCCAGGAATGGCAAATAAACTAGCCTAGAAAAACAATTAGGGCAATAGAGTCAGCCCGTCGACACTCAAATATTGATCCCACTCAGTTTTCTCACCTTGAGCATGTAATTTATGTACTCTGCACCGCAGTTTCTCCATCTTCAAAATAATGATAGTTCCTAGTATATAAGGTTGTGTGAGGATTTATAAGAAAATACATATTGATTATCTAGAATAATTGCTGACACATGATAAGTGCTTGGTAAATGTTGGTGTGTCTTTCTTGCCCAGCTGGTTAAGTTATATACTGGATGGGGCCATTTGGATGCAGACATGCTATAGGGTTGGGAGCAATATCTGCAAAGGGAGATGGAGAAGAAGTGGGTTAGACAGAGGGAGCTATCTCTGCCAGCCCAGCTAGCAGCTCTAGAGCACGGATCTCCACTTACATGCACCCCAGATTGAGAAGAAATGGCAGAGCCCTTATACCATAGCCCTGCTCAGAAAATGAAAGGGAGCCACCCAGAGAAGAGTTCAACCTCAGCTCAAAAGCTGAGACAGACCTTGAAGGATCTAACAACTGAAGGCCTTAACTAACTATACTCTTGACAGATGGATAGCAAGTCCTTTATGAGGACACCTGAATAGTCATCTATGTGTTGGCCACAGCAGGCATTGTCTGGAGTGCTGGCTCAGAAGGATTCTGGGGAAGTGTTGGGATTCAACAGGCAAATGCAAATGGAGACAGCATGATTAATTAAGATACCAGCCATGGGTCTTGAGCAAGAAACAAAGGCCTACCTTCCAGGAACTTGCCCTACTCAAATAGATTGTATCAAAAGGCTCCTCCACCTCTGACAAACTCAGTTCTTTATTCCTTCCTCAGTGGTTTCTCTTACACCCTAAGGCTGGCAGGAGGGCCCTGCCCCCAAGACCCTGCTGCTTCCTAAACACAGCATTGTATATACCATGCTTTTGGTGGGGGTTGGGGGTGGCTGCCAACTGTTCAAAAGCTCCAGATGTACAGAATCATGGTGCATTGCTCAAGGCCCCACCCTCAACTTTGGCTCTGTGAGTCCTCCACAGAACCTCCTCCAAGGTCCAGAGTGTCTCAATGCATTCTGGCTGTCAGACCAGGTCTGGAAGAACGACACCTTGACTTAAAGCACCACTAATTATTTACACTCCACCATCTTCCAAAATGGACTTAAAGAATCTTCAAAATTGACATCTCTAGGCTACTTTTAAAATAGGCTTTTATCTAAAGTAATGATGTGCTAGTGAGGGAACTAACAAAATATAGACAGAGTACAACTGGGGGGAAAGTTTCTGCAGAAGAGAGGCCTGAATAAGAGTAAGCTGCTATCAGAGAACAAAATCAGTTACCAGCTCAAACAGGTAATGGATCACTTAGCACTGGAGTATTGTATTGTTTTGCAACTGTGCTTTCAAGAGGGGCATCTGTGATGTGGGAACCATCCATCGTGTTTTCATTTTATGGGTAAGCACAGTGAGGCTCTGGGCTGTGGTGGTGTGTGTCCAGCTGCACCTGGCAGACAGCAGGAAGGCTGAGCAGCTGATGCAAATATCTAGTTCCGTCTCTCACCCGGTGGCAGCCATGTGCGGTGAGCTAAATCTCCTAGGAAGAAACTAAAAGTCTCAACTGCAGTTTTAAAGTCTAAAATCTCTGACCTCCAAATGCACAAAGGAACCAAATCAGCCTCTAATGTTGATACCTGAAGTTCAGATTTCAAACTGTGTTTAAATTTTTAAAGATATTTCTCTGCGAAGCGCAACTGATGATCATGAAGAATCCTAGAATGGAACGGGTTTCTCAGTTCCATAAATGTGTGCTGACTGTTCAAGAAACAACAAGACAAAGCTGTGCTCCTCCCTGTAAGTTCATGAAACAGATTTAAGTTTAACAGCAAGATCCCTCATACACTGTATGTCAGTCATAATATCTTCTCTTCGATTACACATGATGGAATCATTGCTCTTCTCTCACTGACCTGTTACCCCTCCTTCCCCCAACATCAACTTCTCATGGTCTCTTGTGCCCTTTAAGATGCTGTGACTGATCCTTGTTCTCAACAGCCTGCAATAACAGCAGGGCTCAACAGAGACACCCATCAGAGCCCCTGGTTTGAGCTTCTTACCTTCAACTCACCTTGGAATTAAGACTGAAACTCATTTTAAAGGTCAAGAATGTAAGTAACCAAGAGGTGAACCTTGGGAAAGTTCCAACTAGACTGCTAATGAGATTACTCCAAAAAGCCACAGTCACAGCCAGGGATGCCTTTCCTATTTCCAGGCAACAAAGCACCAGGGAATACTCCATGACTCATCCTAGCAGCTGCTTCGAGGGCACCTGAGCTCTGCAGGCTGAAAAGGTGGTCTGTCTTCTCTCATTTGTTTGACAGAGTTTTTTGCATAGGCAAGTGTCAGAAGAAATGAAAATTACAGTTATAGATCTTAAGAACCTCCTAAAGAAACAGAGTTGACCTTGGGCAAATTTTGATATCAGGAAATTGGGCTTTTAAGGCCTTTCAACTTCATTTTTGACCGTCTTTTTGCTCTATGATATTCCTGATGACCACACGTCCTTTCCACTTCCTAGTCTCCCATAATATATATGCTACTGCATTTAGAAAATCTCTGTGAATACCTGAGAAGGCTGCTGTGAGCCTTGTTGGAACTAGCTGCTACCTTTTCTGCGATCTTATTGGAACATAGTGTAGCCCAAATCATATTGTATTATTGCCTATTACCCACGTATTTGTCCAACTTGATAGACTGTAAGGTTCCCAAGGGCAGGGACCTAGTATTACCATCTTATCCTTGCACAGGGTAAGCTAGTTGAATTATAACTGATTTGCTTTGATATAAATGAATACTTATGGAGTCAATATACATGGCCTTTCCTCCTCCCATGACTGAGGGCTAGTCACAGGGTATCTGGAAGTCACAGAAGGAATGTGTATTGCCTTAAGAATGGATTGCAACTCCCTCCTTATCTCTTTTTGGGAGCAGCTTCTGGTCCTGTGACTATTTTAACCTTTTCTTTCTGTACACACACATTGAGGTAATGTAGTTTAGAGTCAGATGTAGGACATGTGCCTCCTTTGTCTGGGACCCCTTATAACGAGCCTCAGACTGGAACCCACCTGTCACCATTAATCCACTATAACATGAGTAATAAATGGCATGTCCACATCTACTAGTCTTGTGGGTGGTTTTTTTGTGGGGGAATATCACAAACACTTAAGCAGCTCCCCACTTCGGAGCTCCTGCATTACAATCCTCTGCACTAAATCAATGGCGCAAGTCTCAAAGTATCAGCAGCCTAATACATGGATGCCACTAGATGCGAAGGGATAAAGCCCAGTGGCTTTCATGATAAGATGTGTGCATGTAACCACATTCCAATAATTGTGTCCAGACTAAATGGGCAGTACCTCAGAGGTGACATCAGGCATTTCCCAACTGTATGCTAACAACTCAGCCATCTCCCCACTGTGTGCTAACAGCTTAGGGCTAGCTTCCCCTTGGTCCATCTTCCCTCAGACCTGTTTTCAGCAGAGGAAGAACCAAGGCTCTGATCCCTAAAAACCATAATGCAGAAAGGAACAGAACTGCTTCTTCAGGCCACATGCTTATACCAATAGAATGTTTTTTGGGTTTTTTTAAAGATTTTATTTATATATTTTTAGAGAGGGAAGGGAGGGAGAAAGAGAGAGAGAAAGAAATATCAATGTGTGGTTGCTGGGGATCATGGCCTGCAACCCAGGCATGTACCCTGACTGGGAATCGAACCTGCGACACTTTGGTTCACAGCCCGCGCTCAATCCACTAAGCTACGCCAGCCAGGGCCTTAAAATGTTTTTTTAAACCAAGCTCTGGCCAGTTTTATTAAAGAGAAATTTTTCATGATTTACTTTCTGTTCTGGCAAGCCTCCAATGATACCAAAATCATCTGGATCAATGATAGCTAGTGTGCATACCCTGTAGCATTTTCCACACGCTGTGCCCAATACAATATTATTGCTACTGCAGTGATGGACACCCATCTTGACCAACATGGCGTAGTGCTCAATTTCAGATTTCCTCAAGGCTGGATAGTTGTTGGTGAGGACGACCCATTTCACTTTGCCTTGTCTGATCATCTTTAGAGTCTGCTCGTACCCCAGCATGTACTTTCCACCCTTCATAACCAGTTGTTCAACTCCAGCAAATTTTTCATCTTCTTTGCAGCCACAATCTTCCTGCCTTAGGTGCAAGATGGTCCCCAGCCAACAGCAGCCACCAAGATGGCTAGGAGCCTCCACCAATAGAACTTAAAAGCTTCAGTCAATTTGAGCCAGTCTCCATGAAGCCTCCCTCACCAAACATGTATATAGATAATCTCCCCACAGTCCTACCTCTAGGAATCTGAGCTAAGAATTGGAGATGCAGATAAAGAACTATATATAACATTTTTACACCTCCTAAGTTGCCAAACTGATATGCTATTCACTTCGGAGACTTTATCTTGCAATATATTTTTTTCTCCTTCTACTTCTGTCATCACGTAGCCTTCCCTTCTATGACCCTATTATAAAACTCTCACCTCCCTTTATTAGGACCCTGGTATTTACATTGGACCCATCCAGGTAATTCAGGATAATTCTCGCACCTCAAGATCCTTAATCGAAGCTTCAGTGTCCCTCTTGTCATGTAAGGTAATACAGCAAGCTAAGGGAATTAGGATGTAGACATTTGGGGGAGGGGGATGGTGGCATTATTAGCCTACCATGGTGACTATGCAGCCTCAGAGATCATTTCTAGCCCTGACTCCATGGGGTTGCTTATTGCAGGCTCATGTAGCAGAAATAATGCCTCTTCCTGGGCACACAAGAAGACAGTTCCTCAACCACTCAGTAGTTATGTTGGGGCCGAGTGAAGGATTCAGATGAATGGGATGTGCCTAGAAGGGAGGTGAGCCCTATCTTCTCACCATGTGGTCTGCAGGATAGTGGCATCACCATCACATTGGAGTTTGTTAGAAATGCTGAATCCCAGGCTCCATCTGTGACCTCCTGAGCCAAAATCCTCATTGTGTCAAGATCCCAGGTAATTCTGATGCACACTAAAGTTCAAGAAGCACTGATACTGGCCACTTCCAACCCTGGCACTTAAAAACACTGTGCAAAACCCAGTCCTCCAGCTGTCTCTTCCTCATGGCAACAACTTTTGAGCCAAGAGTTCTAGGCAGCGAAGCCACAACACAGAGGCCACCTACCCACAAGGAACTGTGACAGAAGCAAAAAAATAAACTTCTGATGTAAGGCACCAAGATATTGGACATTGCCTGATGCAGCAGCTTCAGTAAGATGTTAATTTGAACTAGCTTGGATAGATTTCTGTTCCTGTTAACTACAAAAGCTTTGCCCACAACAGTGGTTCTCAAACAAGCATGCATCAGAATCACCTGAAGGGCTGCTTTTTTAATGTAATGATTCTTTATTTCAATAAGTTTTAACAAACAATATATAATATATCCTCCTCCAAAAGCTCATTAAAAGGGCATAGGCAGATTCCTCCCCCATAGTATTTTAGTTGGGGAGGTAATCACAAAAAGAAAGAATTTAATGAAGGGCTTCTTAAATCACATGCTGCTGGGCCCCGCACCCTAGAGTTTCTGATGTATATGTCAAGAATGAGGGATAATGCTGTGCATTTCTAATGAGTCCCCAGGTACTGCTGGCCCTGAGACCGCATTTGAGAACCATTCACTGTTAGTTGCTCTTCATTACTATACAGTTCAACTCAGACAACAGAGAACAGGAATCTGCAAACTACAGCCCACAGGCCAAATCTGACCTACTGCCAGTTTTCACAAATAAAGTTGCACTGGAACTTTGGAACATAGACACACCTATTCATTTATGTATCACCTAGGGTTGCATCCTCACTATAGCGGTAGAGTTGCATCATTTCAACAGGGACAATATGGCTCACTGCTATAGCCTGAACATTTGTGGATTAGTTTAGGGCTAATCCACTAAATTGGTTATCTGGCACTTATACTAGTCCCTGCAAAAATTCATATGCTAAAACCTAATCCCCAATGCATTGGTATGTGGATGTGAAGCCTTTGGGAGGAGCTTAGATCATGAGGGTGGAACCCTTATGAAGGGGATTAGTGCTTTTATAAAAGTGACCCCACGGAGCTCCCCTACCCTATGTCCCATGTGAGGACACAATACAAAGATGGCCATCTATGAATCAGGAAGTGGATTCTCACCAGACAATGTGCCCATGCCTTGGTCTTGGACTTCTGGCCTCCCAGAACTGTGAGAAGTAAGTTTGTCGTTTATGAGCTACTCACTCTGTCATATTTTGTTACAGCAGCCCAAATGGACTAAGAAACCCACAAAACCTAAAACACTTACTATCTGTCCCTTGTCAGAAAAGTTTGCTAACCTCTGATATAGACTACGAGAACGTTAAGTTTTACTAATATAATACTAAGACTACAGAATACTGATTTACTTCAGTATATTCATTGATTGTTTTCAGCCTCTACTATACCTTTTGCCACTGTAGCAAAAACCAGAAGAAAATCCTTTGCAAACTGGTATTTACTATTACTACTATGTTCCTAGTAAGAGCCATTTGTTACCAAGTGTGCGTCTCTCCAATATGAAACTGGAAAGGTTCCCGGGGAACAATGAGGATTTTCAAAGAACCACTTGTTTGAAAGTTGGGTCTATTTCAGTATTCCTGAAGAGTGCTGAGGTAGAAGTTTGTACAGATGAAAACCAGAAGTTTCCAATGCTGTGAACACTCTCTAGATTACCTCATCTCCTATCTGTTCAAGTTACAACTCCAAATGGACTTTGATGTCTTTCACAATTCCAGGGTCAACTTGGTTTATTAAAATGAAGCTGCCTATCATCTTCCAAAATGGTGCACAAGACGATAATATATACTCTTTCCACCCACTTCAAAAACTCTATGACCAATTTGCAAAAGAAAAATCCTTTAGTGTGCCAACCCACACAAAAGCACTTTTTTAAAAAACTATTCTTTCAGGCTTGTACCTTTTAAAATAGTAATGTCTGCAGAAATGTCACATCAAGAGAAATTGCTCAGAGGTAGGAGTACTTAACTGAAACTGCTTTTATTAGTACATTGGAGGAAATTGGCCGGTTTGAGAATGGAAAAAGAATGGGTACTGAATAAAAACACTGGAAATGCCAAAAGGGAGATTTTTGTGGGGAGGGAGGGCTACAAAAGTCCCATCTCACAGTTTAAAATCTAAATAAGAAAATACTCTATTGACTGTAGCAGTTTCTTTTTGTTTTTAAAAATAATAACCCTTTCTGAGTTTCTCCAGCATTCTGATTCGTGAAGAAAGCTTAGGGTTAATCCATTAGGTCGGTTAGCTGGCACTATCTGTCCCTTTTCAGAAAAGTTTGCTAACCTCTGATATAGGCCACAGTAGAATTAAGTTTTTCTCATGTAATCCTGAGACTACAGAATACTATATGAAATCACAGTCTCTCCTACACAGTTGTCAACTATATCAATCCCCCATGTGTCCCTTTGAAGTTACTCACACCCGAGCTCTTACTAGACATTGTGTCCTCACTTTTCTCTGGGCTATGCGCTGACTCTTTCTCCTTGAAAAATCTTCAGCCCACTGTTTTGATGAATCCTCATTCTGCTACCTTATGATTCACCGTATGTCCAGATATTGATGACCTTTAGCCCCCACCCCTTTCCCACCATCTCAGGGAGAATCCTGGGGCCCCTGCTGTCCCCAACATTTAGGATGTCTGCAAAGAGCTTCCATGTATGCCCACAAACCAGCCGTTCCATTTCATTCTTTACCTAGTTTCATTCTGCCATGTCTTCTCTCACACTCTGACTCTCTCTGTCCAGGACTTGAGGGCAGTTCCCACTGCAGATGACGCCAGACACACCCAAGTTTCCGCCAAGGATACTGCTGCTGAAAACTGCTGAGATGGGAAGGAGGGGGATGCTGGCTTTCCTGCTGAGGCAGGACAATGTTCCTCTCTCTCAAACTCTGTGCCACATTTTGTTATTTGAACTCCAAAAAAAACCCATTTCTTTCATTTTCCTGGAGCAGGTCCCCAAACAAGAGCCCACACACCTTTCTCCAAAGTTGTCAACTATGCAACAAAAATATGCAAGTTCTTCCTCCTCAGGATAGTTTAAAACTAATTACTAAAAATATATTTCCCCAAATCCTCATTTTACCAACATGGCATATTCCCTCCAATCAGTTCCCCTCCACAAACATGTCCATTTGATAAGAAATGTTTGGCTTTATGTAACCCCTTCTTCTATGGTCCACAGCATTGGACAGACATAAAGGCAAATGAACATATTAGAAATAAACATCTTATTATTCCCTGATGAATACTCACAGAGAGGCATCTATGTATCTCTTCTCTTACCCTGATCCCTTTTGATGCGTACTGAGTCAGTCTCAGATGAGTATCTGGGGATCTTCTCTCTCCTAGATCTCCCTCTAGATTCTCTTATTTCCTCACTTCTGCTCCTGGCTGCTGGTTTTCAGGCTCTCTCCAAAAACAAGGCCATACATACCTTTATTTCTTGCTCTTCCATAGTTGTAGAATGAAGTAAATTTTTCAAATTCTTAATAGTTGAGCATCTATAAGTCAAACATTTCTTTTTGTCTTTAATAACATCACATTGATACATTATACCAAAAGACCCCTTTCCCACAAGCACCAGCAAGGAAAAGAATGAAGACAGAAAATTCTTCATGTCACATATGTGTTTGTCTAACTAAAAGTTTCAGCACAAAAGATGATTAAAATCTCCATATTTTAGAAGATGAAAACATGCAGGTATAAAATGGCAATTTCCCCAGTTTTGATATTTCCATGATCTAGTGCAAAGCTTAATCTCAGATTCATCTTAAATTACGATAGGCATCCTCTGCCTTCCACAGACTCTGTAAAAGCTAGTTCTCCCAAGCATTTGACCTAAGAATCTGAGCTCTGCCCTGGGATAACTCTTTGACCAAATTTACTGGTTAAATTCATTCAGCTTCAAGTAATGAGGACCCAAAATATCAGTGGCTTAAACAACATAGAGATTGTTTTCCCTTTCAAGTGAAATTCTAAAGTTCTACAGTATGGGGCTGGACTGGCAGCTCTGATCTGCAAAGCCCTCAGCTACTCAGGTGCTTTCCAGGTCACTGCACCACCAACTCAAGAGCACAGCCATCGCACCTTTGCCCCCAAAAGCCACATGACAAGGAGTGGAATGGTGGAAGGATAAAGAAGAAGAAAAGGGTAAAAGTTGCTTGCTCCCTGTCTCCTGAAGTGCCTAAAAGCTGCCACAGATTCTAGTTACATCTTTAAAATCTTCAAGTTAAATCATGACCACTCCTGGGTAAAAGGGAGGTGGGGGCATTTTACTCTTTGTTTTGGGCAAATATGGATGGTCATCTAAGAATTCTATTCCTATGGGAGAAAAGAAGAATAGGTATCAGGGGACAACTAGCAGTCTCTGTCACATTGTGCTCCAGAAACCACTACCTTTTTTCTGTGCTAAAACTGAACTCTGGAGTCACCTAAAATAGAATGCTTTAAATTCCATGTTTTTGTAAAAAATCAAGGCATGAGTCAAAATTCTGTCACTCATTGTAACTGTAGGTAACTGTGGTTTAACTCTCTGCCTTATCGTGATAGTGATGTCTGTCCTGCTACTTAAAAAAAAGCTATTCTAAGCACTGATTGAAAATAAATTCTGATGATAAAGGTTAAAGTAATTTTTGAAATGTGATATAAATAGCTCTTAACACAAAGTAGAATTCAATCAATCAATTTTTTGTTCCCTTTAAATTTATGACTCTCATTCAAATTATCTCCAATCTCTGTTTAGGTTTCTTAAGACAATGTGACAGGTAGATGTCAAGAGAGCAAAGGACCAGAAACAAAGGTATGTGGTCTAATATTAGGTGATTCAAACAGGGTCAATGGCCAATCAGAGGAAGAAAAGGAAATTCTCTAGAAATTGCCAATATTTATGAAGACTCACATCATCAACCTGGTCTCTCAACCATCTCCCTATATTTGTTATTGTTAGACATAGGATTGGATCTTCATAACGTAAGTCATTTTTTCTCAGGCAAAATTCTAGGTCCCAGCAATTATCACCCTAGCCATTTAGGACAAGCAAAGCTATGAAATCAGCTGGTGATTTTTAAAATAATTTTCTGGAATGTTTATTAATAAAGATTTTATTTATTTATATTCAGAGAGAAGGGAAGGGAGAGAGAAAGAGACAGAGAGAGAAATATCAATTTGTGGTTGCCTCTCACATGCCCCCCCACTGGGGAACCTGGCCCACAACCCAGGCATGTGCCCTGACTGGGAATCAAACTGGCAACCCTTTGATTCACAGGCCAGCACTCAACCACTGAACCACACCAGCCAAAGCGATGGAATGTTCAGTTTTGCTGCCATTATTTTTGCTTCTGTTGTTTGTTGAAAAACGGTAGAAATAGAGAATGCCTGCAAAGCCCTGATAATTCTAAACTGCTTCAAGGGAGAGAATAAATCCAGGCAAAGGGAGCCTGAAAATCATGTAAGAGCAGATTCCAGGCTTTGCATCTATTTTTAATCTCCCTGTGGTTTGATATGATACAAAGTCAAGCAGGCTGCTAACATGCCCCCAAGGTAACCTGGTAGAGACTTTTTAGGCAGAATAGGGTTATGATACAGTTCCAAAAGGACCTCAAATTCTCAATGATTTATCACAATAAAGGTTTATTTCTTTCCATGCTACATATCTAACATGAGCTGGAGGAGACTATACTCTACACATTTGCGCAAGAACATAAATGGTCTTGATTTCTAGCCATTTCTAGCCACACCACCTGGAAGATGAAGCCTACGCAGTAACCACAGAAAGGAGAAAGCTCCCTTGAAGAGTCACGCTTCAAATTTTTACCACCTCAGCCCACATATATTGTAATAAATACATTTCACTTATCCTTAGAGCCCACTGGCAAGAACTATTCACATGGCTTTAATCTAAATACAAGGAAGCTAGATAATGTGGGACAGTATATAACTTGATGATTTGTCTATGGCATCATGATGGTTGAATTATCTATGAAATGCTTCTTGCTTCATTTTTTCTTAAAGCTTTCTGAGAATGACAGGTTTTATTGGGAGGACCTTTCTTTTTTTGTAGAAGATAAGACAATATCTTGGTCTTCCAGCACAAACCACTTTACAGACACAGTGAAGGAATAAAAATTCATTCTAAAGGCCACAGAGGTACACACGTACTTATTCTAAAAATAGGCTGAATTATGTTCTGATGAGAGTGGCTAGTAGAATAGGGTTGTAGGTGAAAGTGCAGGCCCAAGAACCACAAAGATTGGATTTGAATATCAGATTCTCCATTTACCAGCTACATGAACGTGGTAAAGATATTCAAACTCTCCATGCCAGTTTCCTCATCTCTAACATGGAGATGGTTATAGTACTTGTTTTATTATTCCTGTGAAAATTAAGTCAGCTAAAATGGTGCATATAAAATACTTGGCACCAAGCTTAGCGCTTACATGTTCATTAAAAGTTAGCTCATTCTTTGAGCGTTCTGGCTCTTTATCCCAGTGACTAGGTTTCAGACTCCAGCTTTCCAACAAGCTTCCTTTAATTAATGATTCATTGTATAGGCTTCTTACCTTTTCTTTCTCTCTTCTTCTTAAGATGCTACTTCTCTTCCACTGGTCCGGTCTGTCTAGCAAATGGTTATATGACTAAAACAAGAGAGCCAGGGACTCTGGAGTCCCTTTGCATAGTCTGGAATTGAAGCTCTGCTACTTACTGTGACATTGGGCATCTTAATGCACTGCTCTGACCCTCATTTCTTTATTTATAATTTATACATAATAGAAATATGTACTTCACAAGGCTGCTGAGAACACTCAATGGTGTCATGCATATAAGAATTTACTGCAGTGACTGGTGTAGTGTAAATGTTCAATAAATGTTTGTATTCTGTAAAATGAGATCAATACTTTCCTCAAAGATATGCACAAGCTTAAGGAAGCTGTGACAGTACCATAAACTATTATTACATATCAGTGTTTTCTATGTATGTTTTTATGTGTATGTGCATGAGTGTGTATGTGTGAGTACACCTACAAGGTGGGGGAAAAGTAGGTTTATAGTTGTGGGTATGCAAAACACAAGAGTTTATTCTTGTATTATTATTTATTATTGTGTTATTTTCCATACAAACAACTATAAACATATTTTTGCCCACCCCTGAAGATAAGATGCTCTTTCCTAAAACAAAATGATGTAAAAACAAATGGAATGTGCATTTTTGGCTGTGGCTAACTCCTGGCACATGGGTAGATTATTATCTTTTCAGCATAGCCCATATCAAGTATCAATATATCGTTACTTGGATGTACTTCCCATTATCAGTGCTTTTTGTTTTAGTTCCTAGAAACTTGCCAACCAGCGTCAAAACAAAAATCAAATCCATATGTATTTACTGAATGCTTACCCTATGTAAGATACAACTGCTATAAAGCCTAGGAAATATTTTTAGCTCCATGCCTTATCAGTTGACTGATACAAATGTACTGACTTCTTAATGGAACATTATCATGGAATATTTTGAGTGCCATTGATGCTATTAACAGAGTTCGTATCAGGAGAAATCCATACCACTTTGCTCCATCTTTGAGGAAAGGAAACTACAACAGAGATGAACATTACATTACATTTCATTTCATTGTTCACAGTGTGTTACTGCATCATCTGATGAAATAAAGTTCCTTCTGACTGCTCCAGTGGATGAGAACACGCAGTTCATCTGCTAATATGAAGACTAACCCCCCTGATCCCTTCACTGAAAACTATACAGTACATGACTGTATTTTCCTATTAATAAACATTGGCAACCGGTGGCTTTTCATTTTATTATTTTTCATGGTTATATTGGCTGCCCTACCCTGGCAATGTACAATGCACAAGGGCTGGATATTAGGCCAGTAAGCAGGTCTGGTGACCTCTGCAAATTTCCCCATTAGCCAGCAAGTTCTGTGCAGTGCAATAGAAATATAATGCAAGCCACTTGTGGATTTAAATTTTTCTAATAACCACATTTTAAAGTAAAGTACTTAAAAAAGTAAAAAGAAAGCATTATGCTAAGCAAAATAAGCCAGGCAGTGAAAGACAAATACCATATGATCTCACCTTTAACAGGAATCTAATCAACAAAACAAACAAGCAAAATATAACCAAAGACACTGAAATTGAGAACAGATTGACAGTGACCAGAGGGGAGAGGGGAGGGAATTTCAGGGGAAGGGTTTGCAGGAACTACTATAAAGGACACATGGACAATAACAAGGGGTGGGGTGGAGACAAAATGGGGGAGGGGAGGGCTGGGGGGTGGGCTGGGATGGGGTAAAGGGCAGAAAACTGTACTTGAACAACAATTAAATTTTTTAAATGGAAAAGATAAAAATAAAAAAGTAAAAGGAATAGGTGAGATTGACTAAATATACCTTTAACCTAATATACCCAAAATAACATCATTTCAAAGTAATCAATACACAAATCTTGGGGGCAGTTTACATGCTTTCTTATTTTGTCTTTGAAATCCAGTGGATATTTTATATTTACAGTAAATCTTAACTTGGACTTAGCTGCATTACAATTGTTAATAGCCACAAGTAGCTGGTAGCTACCAAGTTAGACAGTGCAGCTCTATGCTATTGTTAGATCAGTTGGTAGGGTAAAAACAATAAAAATTTAGCACTTTCTATGGCAATATTATACATGTTATAGATTACTTTGTAATTTAAATAAAAGAGATGAATTGAAATGACTAAAATGGATCAATTTAAATTAGAAAAATCAAATATACTAAACTTTTTTCAAATGACTTGTTTAATTCCAGGTGATACAGAATTCAGGAAAGAACGAAGACTGAAGAACGCACTCTGGCAGGATTCTGGGCTGAGTTCACTCTGACTTCACGGCTAACTGAGGTTAAAATGGTTGAGCTAAAGAGATGAGCCATGGCAGGATTATTGTAACTTTTTGGAAAAGTTTATTCTTAAATGTATAAATGGCTCCAAGACAACACTTCATTCTAGGTATAGATGGAAGCAGACATTATGACCGGGAATCCAGAAGCTAAAACACAGATGGAATTAAGGATCACCATTGGCCCAAGCACAGCCAGCAGCTCACTTCTTGCCAGACATCTTAACTCCGCTGGTGGTCAGGGGGGCCCTTCCTAAAGCCTTTGCTTTTAGCCTCTCAGGTTTCTTCTCCTTTTTTTGCCCCTGCTTGAATGCCTTATCTCATCCATCTCCTTGGTCTGCTTCTTGGGCTGTGTCAGGGCTTCTTGCCACCTTTGCAGCTGGACATGGCGCCTGCTGCCCCTTCCACTGATCCTGCCACAAGCTGATGAACTGGTTTTACTTTTATATTACCAAACATACAGGAGTGAGCAAAATAGGTTTACAGTTATGAGTAACATTCTGGTTTTTTAAGATTTTATTTATTTATTTTTAGAGAGAGAGGAAGGGAGGGAGAAGGAGATGGAGAAAAACATTGATGGGCAAGAGAAACATCGGTCAGTTGCCTCCTGCACACCTCCAACCAGGGCCCTGGCCTGCAACCCAGGCATCTACTCTGGCTGGGAATCAGTTGCGACCCTTCGCTTTGTGGGATGAGGTCCAACCAATTGAACCACACCAGTCAGGGTTGTGAGTGGCATTCTTTTGAATTAGTAAAGTTATTGTAAAAATCATAACCCAGATGTCTTTTTCCATACATCCAACTGTAAACCTACTTTTGACCACCCCCGTACATAAAAACAGGCAAAAGAAAAAGATACCATACCATAAAAGGCAAGTAATTTATCAAGATATGAGTACATATTTAATATTCTACCTTTAAATCTGAACATAAAATATTATTTGAAAAAAACTCTTTATAAATGAAAGAAGGACATAGGTCATTGAATATATGTACAGGGAGAAAGCCCAGGGTATCCTCACACAGTTGAGGCCATTACTCTACCAGAATTCATGAGAGAAGTCTGCCGTGCATTTTAAAATTTTATTTTACAATTATAATATTTATATATTATACATATAATATTTATATCAACATGAATATTATACTTTATTATATTATTATTAATCCATGATGAATATGATTATATTATGATATTTATTGTATCTATATAAATATCGATAATATTTATAAGTATCAATAATATTTATATAAGTTTCAGGTATGCAGAATACTTGTTAGACAATCATATATTGAATAATTTATAAAGCGATCACTCCAACATTCTAGTTCCCACCTACCACCATATATAGCTGTTATAATATTATTGACTATATTTCCTATGCTGTATTTTTTAAGATTTTATTTATTTGGTTTTAGAGAGATGGGAAGGGAGGGAGAAAGAGAGGGAGAGAAACATCAATGTGTGAGAGATACTTTGACTGGGTTGCCTCTCACATGCCCCCACCCAGGGACCTGGCCTGCAACCCAGACATGTGCCCTGACCAAGAATCAAACCAGTGACTTTTTGATTCACAGGCCAGTATTCAATCCACTGAGCCACAACAGCCAGGTCCCTATGCTGTATTTTATAACTCTGTGACTATTTTATACCTACCAATTTGTACTTCTTAATCCCTTCACCTTTTTTACCCATCTCCCAAACCCCCTTCCATCTGGCAAACTCTCAGTTTGTTCTCTATATATGAGTCTATGTCTGTTTTGTTTTTTCACTTATTTTGTTCTTTAGATTCCATATATAAGTGAGTTCATATGGTATTTGTCTCTGACATTTCTTTTTTAAAAATACTTTACTTATTTATTTTTAGAGAGAGGATAAGGGAGGGAGAAAGAGGGAGAGAGACACAATCAGTTGCCTCTCACATGCCCCAAACCAGGAACTTGGCCTGCAACCTAGACCATGATGACTGTTACTTCTTCCTATCTATCCAACCCAGATGACTGTTTGGATAGCTTCCATATCTTAGCCATTTTAAATAATGCTACAGAGAACATAAGGGCGCATATATCATTTTGAATTGATGTTTTGGATTTTTTTCAGATGTATATCCAGAACTAGAACTGCTGGGTCATAAAGTAATTTTATTTTTAATTTTTTGAGGAACCTCCATACTGTTTTCTATAGTAGCTGCATCAAATGTAACTTACCAACAGAGCATGAGGCTTCACTTTTCTCTACATCCTCACCAACACCTGTTGTTTGTTGACTTATTGATCATACCCATTCTGATAGGTGTGAGATGATATCTCATTGTAGTTTTAATTTGCATTTCTCTCATTCTTATTAGTCATGTTGAGCATCTTTTCATATGCCTATTGGCCATCTGTATGTCCTCTTTAGAGAGCTGTCTATTCAGGCCCCCTGCCCATTTTTTAATTGGATTCTCTGTTTATTTGGTGTTGAGTCATATGAGTTCTTTATAAATTTTGTATATTAACTGTTTATTGGATATCATTGGTGATATCTTCTCCCATTCAGTACATTGCCTTTTCATTTTGTTGATGCTTTCCTTCACTGTGCAAAAACTTCTTAGTTTGATGTGGTCCTATTTATTTTTTCATTTCTTTCCTTTGACTGAGGAGATATGTCAGAAAAAAATATTCCTAAGAGAAATGTCAGAGAATTTACTGCTTCTCTTTTCTTCTAGGAGCTTTATGGTTTGGGTTCTTACATTTAGATCTTTAACCCATTTTGAGTTCATTCTTGTATATGGTGTAAGAATGTGACCTTTCATTTTTCGTACATATCTGTCCAACTTTCCCAACACCATTTATTGAATAGACTGTATTTACCTCAATACATGTTTTTGCCTCCTTTGTCATATATTAACTGACCATATACACATGGGTTTATTTCTGGGGTCTCTGTTTTGTTCCATGGATTTCTATGTCTCTGTTTTTATGCTAGTAACATGCTAGTTTGATTCCTATAGCCTTGTAATATAGTTTGATACCAGGTAGTATAATACCTCCAACTTTTCTTTTTAAATCTAGATTGCTGTGGCTACTCAGAGTCTTTTGTAGTTTCATATAAATTTTAGGATTATTTGTTCTAGTTCTGTGAAAAATGCCATTGGGATTTCGATATGAACTATACTGAATCTAACTATAGATTCCTTTGAGAAGTATGGACATTTAAAAAGATCTTACTTCTTCCTATCTATAGGTACACGATATAAGCTTCCATTTTTTTGTATCTTCTCAATTGGTTTTTTCAATGACTTAAAATTTTCCAAGTTCAGGATATTTACCTCTTGGTTAAGTTTATTCCTAGGTATACTTTGTGCAATTGTAAATAAGATTGTTGTCTTCATTCCTCTTTTTGATAGTTCATTATTGGTATATAAAAATGTGGCCAATATCTGAATATTAGTTTTGTGTCCTGCTGGTTTTCTGAATTCGTTTATCAGTTCTAGTAGTTTTTCCATAAGATCTTTAGGGTTCTCTCTATATAGTATCATGTCACCTAAAAATAATGACATTTTTCCTCTTCCTTTCCAATACTGAAGTCTTTTACTTCTTCATTTTTGTTTTTATTTTTTGGGTGTTTTTTTTTTTCTGTCTGATTGTTGAGGCTAGGGCTTCCAGTACTATGTTGAGTAAGAGTGGTAAAAATGGACATCCCTGTCTTGATCCTGATCTTAAGTAAAATGGTTTTAGTTTTTCTCCACTGAGTATGGTATTATCAGCAGGTTTGTCATAAATAGCCTTTACTATGTTATGGTATGTTCTCTCTATTCCCACTTTGGGCTCTGAGAGTTTTTATCATAAATGGATGCTAGATTTTGTCAAATGCCTTTTTCCTGCATCCATTGATAGGCTCATATGATTTTTATCCTTCCTTTTACTTGTGTTGGATCACATTAATTGATTTGTTGATATTGCACCTTCCTTGCATCCCAGAAATAAATGCCATTTGATCTTTTTAATGTATTTTTTTAATTCAGTGTCCTAATGTTTTGTTGAGGATTTCTGCATCCATGTTCATTAGGATTTGGGCCTATGATTTTTTTTCTTTGTAGTGTTTTTGCTTTAGGAGTCAAAATAATGGTGGCCTCATTAAATGAACTTGGGAGCACTTCTTCCTCCTAACTATTTCTGGAATAGTTTGACAATGATAGCTGTTAGTTGTCCTTTGAATGTTTAGGAAAACTCACCTCTGAAGCCATCCAGTCAAGGACTTTTGTTTGTTAGGAGTATTTTGGTTACTGATTTGGTTTTGTTGGTAGTAATTAGTCTATTCTCGTCTTCTGTTTGTTTTTCATTAAGTTTTGGAAGACTGTATGTGGTTAGGAATTTATCCATTTCTTCCAGACTGAGTAATTTGCTGGTATATCATACTTTGTAGTATTTCCTTATAATCCTTTGTATTTCTGTGGCATCAGTTGTCACTGCTCCCATTCATTTCTTATTTTATTTGGATCCTCTCTCTTTTTTTCTCTATGAGTCTGGTTAAACATTTATTAATCTTGTTTATCTTTTCATAAAACCAGCTCATGTTTTCATTGATCTTTTGTATTTTTTGAGACTCTATTGCATTTATTTCTGCTCCAATCTTTATTATTTTTTTCTCCTTGTATGCACTTTGGGCTTTTATGTTGTTCTTTTTCAAGTTCTTTAGATATAATATTAGATTATTTATTTGATATTTTTCTTGTTTTTTGAGGTAGGCCTGTATTGCTATAAATTTCCCTATTAGAACTTCTTTTGCTGTGATCCATAGATTTGGGGTCATTGTGTTTTTATTTTTATTTGTCTTAAGGTATCTTTTGATTTCTTTCCTGATCTCCTTGTTAGCCTATTGCTTGGTAACATGTTATTTAGCCTCCAGGTGTTTGTGTGTTTTTAAATATTTTCTCTTAATTGATTTCTAATTTCATACCACTGTGGTCAGAGAAGATGTTAGATATAATTTCAGTCTTCTTAAATGTACTGAGATGTGTGGCCTAACATGCAGTCTATCTTAGAAAATGTTCCACTTGCATATGAAAAGGTGTTTATTCTGCTTTTTTGAGGTGAAATACTCTAAAAATATCAATTACAATCATCTGGACTAATGTGTCAATCAAAGCTGCTATTTCCTTGTTGATTTTCTTCCTGGAACATCTATCCACTGATGTCAGTGGAATGTCAAAGTCCCCTACTATAATTGTATTACTGTCAATCTTTTCCTTTATGGCCAACAATATTTGCTTTTTTATTAGGTGCTCCTATCTTGGGTGCATCAAGGTTTCAAAGGTTATATCCTCTTGTTTGACTGAACCCATTATCATTATGTAATGTCCTTCTTTGTCTCTTATTATAGCCTTTGTTTTAAAGGTTATTTTGTCTGATATAAGTATTGGGACCCCAGCTTTTTTTCATTTCTATTTGCATGAAATATCTTTTTCCATCTATTTACTTTCATCTGTGTGGGTTTTTTTTTTATCTAAAGTGGGTCTCCTATAAACAGCAAATTAGAGGACAAGATAACAGTATCCATACAAAGAGAAAATGAAAAAGAAAAGAGACTTAAGAGAAATGAGGAAAATCTAAGGAACATTTGGAACAATACCAAGCATAATAACATCACATCATAGGACTACAAGAAGGAAATGTGTGTGAGAGAGGGATAGAGAACCTATTTGAACAGATAATGGCAGAGAACTTTCCTAACCTGGTGAAGGAAAAGGTTACACAAGTTCAGGAAGCACGGAGAATCCCAATCAAGATGAACCTAAAGAGACCCATACCAAGACACATTATAATTAAAATGGCAAAGTTTAAAGACAAAGAGAGCCCTGGCTGGTGTAGCTCAGTGGATTGAGCTCGGGCTGTAAACCAAAGCATTGCAGGTTTGATTCCCAGTCAGGGTACATGCCTGGGTTGCAGGCCAGGTCCCCAGTGGGGGGCCACATAAGAGGCAACCACACATTGATGTTTCTCTCTCTCTCTCTCTTTCTCCCTCCCTTATGGTCTCTAAAAATAAATAAATAAAATATTTTTAAAAAAAGACTAAGAGAGAACTTCAAAGGCAGCAAGAGAGAGAAAGTCAGTTATATACAAGGGAGTCCCTATAAGAATCTCAGCTTATTTCTCAATAGAAACACTACAGGCCAGAAGAGAATGATAAGAAATAGTCAGAGTGATGAAAGCTAAGAACATGCAGCCTAGATTGCTCTTCCCAGCTAGGCTCTCATTTAAAATTGAAGGACAAATAAAGAGCCTCCCAGAAAAAGAAAGGTTAAAGGAGCTCACTGCCACCAAACAAGCACTGCAAGAAATGTTAAAGGATGTTCTTTAAGAAGAGGAAGAAATAGGGAGAGAGAAAAAGACAGGTACAATAAAAAATGTCAATAAATAATTACCTATCTGTAATAACCTGAAATGTAAATGGATTAAATGCTCCAACAAAATATAAAGAGTAGCTGAATGGATAAGAAAACATGGCCCATATATATGCTATCTACAAGAGAACCACCTAAGAACAAAAGATTTCCACAGGTTGTGAGTAAACAGATGGAAAAAAATACTCCATGCAAATAGAAATGAAAAAAATCTCAGGAAGCAATACTTGTATCTGACAAAATAGACTTCAAAACAAAGTCCATAAAAAGAGACAAAGAGGGTCACTACATAATACTACAGGAATCAATCTGACAAGAGGACATAACCCTTGTAAACATACATGCACCCAATACAGGAGCAACTAAATATAAAAAAAAAATCTTGGTGGACTTTAAGGAAGATTTTAACAACAACACTGTCATAATAAAGAATTTTATCACCCCTCTATCAACAAAAGACAGATCTTCCAGAAAAAAATCAACAAGGATATACTAACATTAAATGACACACTAGATCAAGTGTATTTAATTGATATTTATAGGACATTTCACAAAGCAGAGTATACACTCCTCTCAAGTGCACACAGGTCATTCTCAAAGATAGACCACATGTAAGGTCACAAACCAAGCCTTAACAAATTCAACTAAATCTAATTCATAGCAAGTATTTCCTCAGATCACAATGGCATGAAATTGGAAATCAATCTAAGTAAAAAGACTCAAAAACATTCAAATAATTAGAGGCTAAATAGAATGTTATTAAATAACAAATGAATAATCAATGAAATCAAGGGGGGGACAAAAATTACTGGAAATGAATGAAAATGAACATACAACAACCCAAAATCTATGGGACACAGCAAAAGCAATCCTGAAAGTTCACAGACTATAGGCCTCCCTCAAGAAGCAAGAAAAATCTCAAATATACAACCTAACACTGCACTTAAAAGAACTAGAAAAACAACAACAAACAAATCCCTGAGCAAGTAGAAGGAAGGAGATAATCAAATTCAGAGCTGAAATCAACAACATAGAGACTAAAAATTAATACAGAAGATCAATGAAACCAGGAGCTGGTTCTTTGAAAAGATATATAAGACTGATGAAACTTTAACCAGATTCATCAAAAAAAGAGAGAAAGACAGGGCCCAAATAAATGAAATCAGAAATGAAAGAGGTGAAATAACAACTGAAGCCCCTGGCTGGTGTAGCTCAGTGGATTGAGCATGGGCTGCAAACCAAAGTGTCGCAGGTTCGATTCCCAGCCAGGGTACATTACCTGGGTTGCAGGCCATGGCCCCCAGCAACTGCACATTGATGTTTCTCTCCCTCTCTATCTCCCTCCCTTCCCTCTCTAAAAAAATAAATAAATAAAATCTTAAAAAAAGAGAAATAACAACTGATATCAGAGAATTATAAGGGATTGTGAGAAATTCTACAAGCAATTATATGCCAAGAAGTTGGTAAACCTGAGTGAAATGGGTAAATTTCTAGAAACATACAATCCCCCAAAACTGAATCAGGAAGAAGCAGAAAACCTGAATAGACCAATAATAACAAATGAAATTGAAGCAGTAATCCAAAACTCCTAGCACACAAAAGTTCCTGGCCAGATAGCTTCACAGGAGAATTTTGCCAATCATTCAAAGAAGAACTAACACTGATCCTTCTCAAACTATTCAAAAAAAATTCAAGAGGAGGGAAAATTTCTATGTTCTTTTTATGAGGCCAGTATTATCTTAAGCCCAAAACCAGGTAAATACACAGCAAAGAAATAAAATTATAAGCATCAATATTGCCAAAGAACATAGATGCTAAAATCCTCAACAAAATATTAGCAAACTGGACCCAGCAATACATCAAAATGATCATACCATGATCAAATGGGATTTATTCCAGGGATGCAAGGTTGGTAAAATGTTCATGAATCAATAAATGTGATACATCACATAAAGAAAATGAAAGACAAAAATCATATGATCCTATTGGTAGATGCATAAAAAGTATTTGATAAAATCTAGCACTTATTTATGATAATAACTCTCAGCAAAGTGGGACTAGAGTGATCATACCTCAACATATATATGCTATATATAAAAAGGCTATATCATACCTCAACATATATAGGCTATATATAAAAAGGCTATATATAAAAAGACACAGCTAATGTCATTCATAATGGGCTAAAATGAAAAGTGTTCCCCTTAAGATAAGGAACAAGACAGGGATGTCTGCTTTTGCCACTCCTATTCAACATAGTCCTGGAGGTCCTATCCACTGCAATCAGACAAGAAAAAGAAATAAATGGCATCCAAATTGGACAGGAGGAACTAAAGCTGTCATTATTTGCAGACAATGTGATATTGTACATAGAAAACCCTAAAAACTCCACCAAATATTACTAGACCTAATAAATGAATTTAGAAAGTAGCAAGATACAAAGTCAATACCCAGAAATTGACAACATTTTTACACACCAATAATGAGCTATCAGAAAGAGAAACCAAGAACAATACCTTGTGTCTTTAGATTAGAGTATGTAATCCATTTACATTGAAAGTGATTATGGATAGGTGTGCTGTCATTGCTATTTTATTATCCATATTTATGTTCCTTTTTCTCTTCCTTCATCTTAAAGAAATCCCTTTATATTTCTTGTAATACTGGTTTGGTGTCAATGAACTCTTTTAGCTTTTTCCTGTCTGGAAAACTATTTATTTCTTTTTTCCATTATAAATGATAGTATTGCTGGGTGGAGTATTCTTGGTTTTAAGTCCTTACTTTAAATATTTGTGCCAATCTCTTCTGGCCTGAAAAGTTTTGATTGAGAAATCAGCAGAATCTTATCGGAGTTCCATTGTAGGTAACTAACCATCTTCTCTTGTTGCCTTTAAGATTCTGTTTGTCTTTAATCTTTGCCATTTTAATTATGATGTGTTTAATTACAGTGACCTCTTTGGATTCATCTTGTTTGGGGCTCTCTGTGCTTCCTAAACTTGTATGTCTTTTTCCTTTGCCAGATTAGGGAAGTTCTCAGTCATTATTTCTTCTAACAGATTCTCAATCCCTTGCTCTCTCTCTCTTCTCCTTCTGGTACCCCTATAATGCAAATATTATGCTTGATGTTGTCCCAGAAATCCCTAAACTATTTTCATTTTTATTATTATTTTTTATTTTTGCTGTTTTAATTCGGTGTTTTCTACCACCTTGTCTTCCAAATCTCTGATTCAATACTCTAGTTCATGTAATCTGCTGTTAATTCCTTCTAGTATGTTCTTCATTTCAATTATTGTATTCATTTCTAACTGGTTCTTTTTTATTGTTTCTATGTCTTTTTTTTTAATGCTTACTATCCCTCTGTTGAAAAGTGTTCCCCTTAAGATGTCCTCTGTTGAAGTTCTGAGATCATTCATTCATTCTTGCCTTAAGTTCCTTTAGAATTCATATAACCAGTGTTTTTAGTCCTGTATCTGGTATATTGCTTGCCTCCATTTCATTTAGTTATTTTTCTGAAGACTTCTCCCATTTGTTCATTTGGGACATGTTTCTTTATGTTCTCATTTTGGCTGCCTCTCTGTGATTGTTTGTATGTATCAGGTAGATCTGCTACTTCTTACCTAGTTTTGGCAGGGTGGCCTTTGTAGTAGGTATCCTGTGGGGTCCAATCACACAGTCTCCCTGATACTCTGAGCTGGGTGCTCCAGGAGTGCCTCTTGGGTGAGTTGTATCCGCTTTCCTGTTGTAGTTGAACCTTGATTGCTGTTAATACATCAGTGGATGAGACTGACCCTCAGGCTGGCTGGCAGTGAGGATTCACATAATCACGGCATTTGAGCTACTGTGGTGGGGGCTAACCCCACAGAGTGGGACTCACCCAAGCAGGGTCTGGTGCCTACCAAGACCTCCCTTTGGATGTGCTGCTTATGGATCTATTAATATGGTGATCTAAAGCCAGCTACCAGGTGAATTGGTTCTGGGGCCTCTTCAGAGGGACTGTGGTACAAGTTAATGCCAGACACAGCCTGTATCTGGCCTGGGTTTAACTATTAGGAGCTACAGAGCAATCGGCTATTGGTAGCTGCCTTTGCTGGGCTTGGATGTGCATGGCAGGGGCTATCGAGGCCAGCTGCTACCAGTACTAAACCTGGGGAGGTCAGCAAAAGACCCACAGCACTCTGAGACTTGATGCTACCTGCCAGCTGCCTTTAAGACTCAGCTGCTAAAAGAGCCTCAGGCAATATACAAATTGGGTAAGGCAGAGCCTCAGGGAGTCACTATGGTGGGGCAAGTAGTGTTGACCAGATTATTACACATTCAGATTTGGATCCAGTCCTGGGCCTGAGGCCACTCAGCAAAAGCCACAAGATATACAAAGGCCGCTGCAAACTGCCTGGGGCATGTAGACCTTTGCAGTGGGGCATGTTCTCAGAAAAATGTGACATTTGAGCTAGTGGAATTCACCAGGTAATTCAGTATGAGTTTTAACTGTGGGTAGGGTGGGAGGGGTGAGGGGGAGGGCCACACTGGGAGAGCCTTGGGTGGTGTACAGGTCAAGTGGGGCATGGTGTCAGAGAGTACTCAAGGAGTCCTTAGCCCAAAGCCACAAAACTCAGTTTTTCCCTGTATGTCTCTGATGCTTCCTGAACAGCTAGCTGTTCCTCTGCCACAGCTGAAGGTGAGCGTCTATGAGTCAGAGTTTGTGAATTGGTCCTTTAAGAGGATGCCTAGGTCTCCAGCAGCCTTCAGTCTCACCTGGATGGATGGAATCCCTACTGATTTTCAAAGCCAGATGTTAAGGGGGCTCTTCTTCCTAGAACTGATATTCCAAACCGAGGAGCCTAGTGTGGGGCTCAGACCTCTCCCTCCTCAGGGAGGACCTCTGCTGCTGAGATAGTCCTCTGGATTCTCAATTGCCACACTGGGTGAAGGGCCAGCCCATTTAGTGTCTTTACCCCTCCTATCAGTTTCAACATGGCTTCTTCTTTACATCCTTAGTTATAGACTTTCTGCTCACCTAGTCTTCAGATGGTTATCCAGGTTCATCGTTCTATAATTTAGTTGTAATTTTGATTTGGTGATGGGAGGATGTGATTGCAGGATCTACCACTCACCATCTGGACCAGATCACTGTGTCCTGTGCATTTAAAATATAATGTGATGAGTGATAACACTGAGGTAGGTACTGGGAAGTAAGGAAATACAAAATTAAAGTACTAGACTGAGATTGAATACTGTGTAAGGTAGAATGAGTGAATGCCTCCTAAGAGAAGCCATATCCAAATAGAGTCTTCCAGAAATGCTTGTAGGAGTAATTTAAATGTAAAGAAGATGAGGAACATATTTCAGACCCAAAGAATAGCACCTCTTTCTAACCAAAGATAAGGAAAAAAAATACATGAGATTTTTGAAAGTGAAGAGGTGTTTTGAGCCAGTAAAGTAAAAAATTGACATAGGGTCTCACTGAATAGTTTTCAATATTTTGTTAAATATTAAGTTAATTAATATTACTGTATTTAAATCCAATGATAGAGAGATAGAAATGAAAGTGGGTATTATCAGTGAGTTCCCAACCAGGAAAACAGAAACCACTCCCAACATGTAAAAGAGAAGGAATTTAATCCAGGACACTGATTACCCAAATGTCAGAATTGCTGAGAAGCCAGAGAGGGGAAATAAGGCAACACGAAGATCAGCAACAGCAGAAGTCCCATGTACCCTCAAAACTGGAGGGACGCGACTGGTGTTTCCAGAGCCAGAAGCTGAGATCACTAGCAGAAGCTTAAGCCACGATAAGGATTTCCTCACAAAATCTGGAGACACTGGGGGAGAGCTGTCTGATGTAACCAGGATCCAAGAGAAGAACTTCCAAGAAAAGAAGAAGAATGTAAAGGAAATACTCTGACTTCAGTCCTTTCTTTCACTCTACCATTTCCCTCTACAGAGGCAAAAGCATTTGGACACTGCAGCTTGGGAAGGGCAACGTGCCAAAGTCCACCACAAAGCAGAGAGCAGAACAGAGCAGGAGTGAGGAGTGCAGGAGACAACCAACAGGTTATGGTCCAACAAATATAATTGGAAACCGTAAGTGATTTGTTTTTCAATCTCTTCAACAAAAGTGTGTTAGTGTCTAGTGTGTATTAATAACTCCATTCCTACTGGGGACATAAAGCTGAATAAGAAAGACCTCTAAATTTCCATACATAAAAGATTTCAACAGCCCCTGCGAAAACAATGACACCTAATCAGAAAATAAGATAATCAGATAAACTAGGCTACAAGAGGTTTGAACTTGGGAGAGATGCCTAGGGACCTCTGGACAGGCCAAGGAAAATAAGGTGATTGAGGCAGGGGCTCTCACCAAAATGTAAATGGAAGTATAAACATGAACATTTGGAATATCTGCCTACATTTTAAACAGCTTCTGTCTTGGTCTTTCTCCAACTAATGGGATTGATGAGAATTATAACCCATGAGGTCAGCATGGCTCAATGAGCAGCCCTCTGATTGGGAGTCAAACAGACCTAACTATAAATTCCAGTATCGCTACTTACAGGTTCAATAGTCTTGGGCATAAAAGATCACTAATAGTAAGTCCTTTAAAAAGTTTTTATAAAGATTATATGTGATTATAGATTTAAAGTATTTAGTTAAGTGTCTAGGATATAGCTGGGTACTCAGTAAAAAGAAGCTGTTAACATTTTTAAGTGAATATATAAGGAACTAATACAACAGTATAAAGATTAGTCGTAAAAATGTGTAAGTTTGCCCTGGCTGGTGTGGCTCAGTGGATTGAGTGCTGGCCTGAAAACCAAAGGGTCACCAGTTTGATTCCTAGTCAGAGCACATGCCTGGGTTGTGGGCCAGGTCCCTAGTAGGGGGGATGCAAGAGGCAACCACACACTGATGTTTCTCTCCCTCTTTTTCTCCCCTCCTCCCCTCTCTCTAAAAATAAACAAACAAATAAATAAATACAATATGTAAGTTCACATATTCACATATATATATATACTTTGGGAACAACATAGGTAACATAAAAAGTTAATTTCATAATATGAGATGCAATAATAATCATAACATTGTTGGTATACTTTTAGAAAATAAATGATTTATAATTTTCCAGGAATCATGATTATATTTCATTTAATACAAATTATATGAAATTTAATTATTCACTGTATAATTTTCATAATATGCTTACTTACATATTAATAACAGTATTCAAAATATTTCTTAATTCCAATATCACTTACATAAATGCTTAATTAGTACCTTCAGTGTCAGATACTTTACTAAGTTTTGTCTTTGTCACACACGTTTGAAAAAAATCATAATCCTGGATAAATCCAACTATTTGTCACCCATTTGCCTTAAGTTCTGCAGTTAAATTGGGCAAAAGAAAAATGTACATCCACATTGAGTGGTCTTGTGTTAAATGTTTTACCCTAAACCTCAGTGGACCCTTAATGCTGGTAGGCGATTATATTACACCTAACTCACTGCTGACTCAATCCCTCCGCCAGTTTCAGGCAGCTGTTCAAATCTTTTCCTCTCTCTTTAAACCCTGGGCTACTCACCCACCATCCTTATTTTCAGATGATGACCTTATATTTTACTTTCCTGAGCAAATAAAATTAACCAGGGAGGACTGGCAAATGGTGGCAGAGTGGGAAAATATATTGCATACTGCCTCCCAGACCAGACTGGAAATAAAATTAATGGAGAAGGACAATCACATAAGTTAAACCAAACACTACCTGAAAAAGCTAAAAAGAGACTTTTAACCAAAGATGGCCAAAAATCCACCCCTAGACCAGTAGGAAAGGCAGGGGCCAGGCCCTCACCTAAGGGGTTTGTGGGAGGAGTGAAGCCAGGACCACAGACCCGGCCCTCAGGCCCTCAAGCGCAGAGAGCTCGCCCCAAGATCAGCCCACCTTGTAGTATCCAGCCATGGGGCTGTCTGTACTGAGGAGAGACAAAAACCTCTGGGGACAAACCCCCATTTTTTTCCCTTAAAGGGGCAAAGCACAGGTTTTGTGTCAGCAGCTGCTCACCTAGGGCCCCAACAAAGGGACGGCTGGAGTGGGAAGCACTGCAGAGAGACCTGGGGGAGTGGCTGGGGCATGTTGGGAACCAGGACATACCTGGGCTCCACAGCAGCCATTCTTTCTTGAGCAGAGCGAGCCCCTTCCAGGGGAAAATCAATGACCTTATCCAGTGGGATACAGCTCCCTCCATCCTCCAGAATTCCACATGTCAAACCTGTTCACTCAATCCTGTAGCTTTTTTGTTCTTTTTTGCAGTTTTGTCCTGTCTTGGTTTTTTGGGTTTTTTTTTGGGGGGGGGGGGTATTTTTCTTTCTTTTCTCCCATCCTGCATCTTAATGCTTGCTGAGGAGACAGCAACATAAGCAGACTCAGGGGTTATCAGAGACTGGCTGTATGGCGCAGCTAATCCATACATTTTCCTGGGAAACAGATGGGTGCTTTCCCCTCATAGGAGAGCCACAGAAACGCCTTCCCAGGGTCCAACACACCCAAAATCTTGGCTCTGGAGGCCTACTAGGGGCCCGGCCCAACCAAATACAGGAAAATAAGCCTGAACAAACTTAGACTACTGGCTCGGGGCAAAATGAACACACTCACCATCTTCCCTGAAGTCTAAAAGGCACCTCCCATGGGAGATCCAGGAATCACAGCCCCTTGGTTTGGCCAGAAGCCCTCTCAGAAATAGTCAGGGGTCTACTGACAACACAACAGCAGGTGAACAGGCAGAAGCAAATCCTGCAGGGACATGGCACATTTGTTAAGACATCCCTGGACCCAATGCTGATAAAAGCCAGCTGTGCAGAACAGCTTGGACCATCCTAGGAGCAGCCAAGCCCAGAGGAACCTGTCACAAACAGTGGCTTTCTTGTAGCTTCAAGAAGGCTGACAAGCATCAGACGAGGATAGCACCGGACATTGGCTTGCACCAAACTCAGACATCAGAGCAGTACCCTAAGGAAGAAACCAGCAGGTAAGCCCTAAACTCCACTGAGATAAATCCACTTGGTTCTTTCTTCATTATTTTCACTATTCTTTTCTTTTTCATAGCCTTTTTATTATTTTTTATCTTTTTTTCTTTTTATTTCTGGGGCTCTAAGTTTTCTTTCGTATCTCCAATTTTATTTTTTCTTTGACTATTGTTCCATTCTTCTCTCCTTTTATTATTTTTGTTACTTTTTCTGTGTTCCTTTCCCCCATTTTTCTCTTTCAATTCATTATTAGTATTAGTTCTTATCCCCTTTCTCCTCCCACAATCACTTTTTGTTCCTCTGGTCTTCTCATATGGTTTGGGGGTTACGACTTATTTTGGTGATATTTTTGTGTTGGTTCGCTTTGTTCTGCCAGCACAACAGTGTATCTTATACACAACAGTGTATAAGGCATTGTGGGGGTTAAGCTTCTTAGCCAGCTGGAGGGGAGTCACCACCAATGAATGGGCCAACAACAATCGGCACACAAATACAACAGGAGAGTCCACACAAGGAACATTATGGGCTTTGTTTGTTGTTGTTCCTCTAGTTCTTTTAGGATTGGGTTAGGGTGTTGATTTGAGGTTTTTCTATCTTCTTTAGGTAGGCCTGTAATGCTATGAAATTCCCTCTCAGGAATTCTCTTGCTGTGTTCCATAGGTTTTGGTATGTTGGCTGTTCATTTTTATTTGTTTCCAGGTACTTTTTGATTTCTTCTTTGATTTCATTGTTAACCCATTTGTCATTTAATAACATGTTTTTCAGCCTCTATGTATTTGAATGTTTTTGAGTTTTTTTCTTGAGGTTGATTTCTAGTTTCAAGTCATTGGGATCTGAGAAAATACGTGATATGATTTCAATTTCCTGGAATTCGTTTAGGCTTATGTTGTGGTCTATCTTTGAAAATGATCCATGTGCACTTGGGAAGAATGTATATTTTGTTTCTTTGGGATGAAATGTTCTGTAAATAAACAAAATTGACAAATCATTAACCAAAATCATCAAGAATAAAGAGAGGACCCAAATACATAAAATCAGAAATGAAAGAGGAAATGTAGCTACTGATACCACAGAAATGCAAAGGATTATAAGAAATTACTATGAAAAACTATATGCTAAGAAATTAGACAACCCAGGTAAAATGGATACATTTCTATAAACACACAATCTTCCAAAACAGAATCATGAAGAAGCAGGACACCTGAATAGACTGATAACAACTAGTGGAATTAAAACAGTAGTTAAAAAAAAAACTCCCACCATTCAAAAGCCATGGACCAGATGGCTTTACAGGCAAATTTTACCAAATATTCAAAGAATAACAAACATCTATCCTTCTCAAACCATTCTAAAAAGTTCAGGAAGAGGGAAGACTCCCAAACTCTTTTTATGAAGCCTGTATTATCCTAATCCCAAAACCAGGTAAAGACACAACAAAGAAAGAAAATTACAGGCCAATATCTCTGATGAACATAGATACTAAAATACTAATAAAAAATACTAGCAAACTGGATCCTGCAATACATTAAAAAGATCATATACTATGATCAAGTGAGATTTATTCCAGGGATGCAAAGATGGTACAATATTCACAAATTAATAAATGTGACATATCACATAAACAAAATGAAAGACAAAAATCACATAATTATATCAATAAATGGAGAAAAAGCATCTGATAAAAACGCTCAGCAAGTGGGAACAGAGGGACCATACTTCAACATAATAAAGGCCATGTAAAAAAGACCTACAGCCAACATCATACGCAATGGGCAAGAACTAAAAGTGTTTCCCTTAAGATTAGGAACAAGATATGGGTGTCCACTTTCACCACTCTTATTCAACAAAGTACTGGAAGTCCTAGCTATAGTGATCAGATAAGAAGAAATAAAAGGCATGCAAGTCCTAGCTGGTGTGGCTCAGTGGGTTGAGCATTGGCCTGCAAATCAAAAGGTCGCTGGTTCAATTTCTTGTCAGAATGCATGCCTGGGTTGCAGGCCAGGTCCCTCATTGAGGGGATGCAAGAGGCAACTAATGTCTCTCTTTCATATCAATGTTTCTCTCCCTCTCTTTCTCCCTTGATGTTGGAATTGAGTAGACTCAACTCTTGGCCATTTTATCTTCTCCATTATGTCCACTCTTCTAGGCTCATGTCAATGACTCTTAAATTTATACCTTCAGCCAATATACTATTTCTCCCAATATTTAGATTCAGCATTCTACTTATGTCTTAAAGACACCTCGAGCTCAATATCTCCATAACAAACTCCTTATCTTTTCCCATAATTTCAGAACATATCCATAGTCAGATTATGTCTCACTACCTCCATTGCTATCACACTAGTCTAAACAAATATGATTTCTCACCTGGGTTGTTACAATAGCATCTAATGGGTCTCCTATTCTTACCTTTGTTCCCTTACATTAGCAATACAGCAGCCAGAGGGATACTTTTAGACCTAAATCAGATAACGTCACTCTTCTCCTCAAAATCCAACAACTGGTCCCCTCTTACAGTCAAAACCAAAGTCTCTTCATTGACCTAAAAGGCCCTGTATGATTTGATTCCTATTATATCTCTGACATCATATCCTGATATTTCCACCATTGTTCCTTTGCACTGGACATATTGCTTAATTAATATATATTTGTTAAATAAATCAATCCCAGTCTCCAAGGAGCTCATATTCTACTGGGAGAAACAGAGGTAGACAAATGATTACAAACAGAAGGGGGCAATTAAAATTCTCTTCTGTCACCCATTCGAAATTCTGGCAGGTGAATGTTAAAGGTTGAGCAATTTGCCATAAGTGGGAGTGGTGTTGGAGAACACAGGAAGGAAGGAAGAACTTTATAAGCAGGACAAACATTGCACATGCAAAGATCTACAGAAATGAATCAGCAGAATATTTAGAGAATTACAAGCATCAAAAAATAACATTTGAGCCCTGGCTTGTGTAGCTCAGTGGATTGAGTGCAGGCTGTGAACCAAAGGATCACTGGTTCAATTCCCAGTCAGGGCACATGCCTGGGTTGTGAGCCAAGTCCCCAGTGGGGGCCATGTGAGAATCAACCACACCTTGATGTTTCTCTTCCTCTCTTTCTCCCTCCCCTCCCTCTCTAAAAATAAATAAATAAAACCTTTTAAAAAAATAAATACAGTTTATACTTTAGATAGGAATCATTCATGAGAAAACTGTTTCTTCCCTTACAGTTTTCAATATGATCGCAGAGCAATTTATTAAATAATATCTTTTTTTTTTGGTACTTGAGTTCTGCCTAAGAAAATTCAGATCCAAAACTCAAGTGCAAGGAAAAGTCACAGAGGTAGAAGAAGTAAGCCAGCTCTACTGCATGAGCTCAGAAAACAAGTAAAAGAAGGATCATTGGAGCTTAGGAGAAAGAAAAGCAAAGGCAATGTCCCCTGAGGAAAGAAGAGGGAAAAGGCACAGATATACTCCAGAGAAAATGCACCTGAGAAGAGGGTAGAGAAAGGCATGGGTGTGCTCAACATTAACCATGTCTTTTTGATGCACCCCCTCAAGAAGGCCAAAGCAATATTTGGAAAGGATTATAAATTCTCCAAGTTAAAGATACAAAAGAAAAACTTAGAGTCACATTTAATTTGACAAGGTAAAGGTGTGGGTGTGTACTGTATCAAATTTAATTTGTGTAAAATCATCATCTCTGGTAACATTATTTTTCACGATCTACATCGCTTAGACTACTTTAGTAGGGCTTGATCTCTCTGTCTATCTAAACACTGATTCACTTACAGCAAGCTTCAGGCTAACATTGTTCTTATTAATACCTGACAAATCCACAAGGTGTTAGTTGCACACGATTTTGTATAAAAGGTGAAGTGAGGCTGAAATCAGTCTAAAGCTCTCCCCAGACAAGGCACTCAACCACAGGTGAGTCTCAGCATCTACAGTTATCAAGTGGTGACAGTTAATTTTGAGATTACAGATTTTTCAGGATCTGAAGAACAAATCTAGAGCTTTTGAACTACTGTTATGTAGGAAATCAGTGCTTGTAACCTGACTTCTTAAATATGGTTAATACAGTATTATCTCTGTTAGCAAGCAATTGACTTTACAAACCAATTGTCTGGTCTCTGAAATAGTCTTATCTTAAACAAAGATGGGCAATAGCAAGTGAAAATCTTTATGAGATGTTAAAAATAATGAACTAATTTTGTAATATAGAATTTCCTTTTTAAAATAAAAAATAGTATTTAAAATGATCATAAACAGACAAATATGATGACCACAATTACTTGCTTCAGAGTAATCATTTCAAGACAGTCAGCAGTAATACTCTCATCTGTATATACTACTCTACTTAAATTATGATATTGGAGTTCTGACCTATAATATGTTTCTACATTGACAAGAAAAATGAAGGAGGAGGAGGGTGGAAAGAACTATCTGTTTAAGAAACTAGAAAGAAAAGAGAAAGGAAGGAAAATAATTGCTGGAGCAAATGTGACTGGGGCAGATAAGCAGACCAACTCACTTTGGTTTGGTCAACTTATATAATGGTTATAATTCTTTGGTTTTGTGGTTTGTCATGGACCTCAATTGTTTGCTTCCCAGTCTAGGATGAAGCCAGTCCAGTTTTTCTTTCTCTTCTGTTGCTGGAAAGCAATTTGCTGCAATGGCTGTGAGCTGACCAATATCACCATCACCGTGGAGAAGGAAGACTGTCACTTCTGCCTCAGTGTCAACACCACCTGGTGTGCAGGCTACTGCTACAACAGGGTAGGAACTTTGCTGGAGGCAAAAGGCCATTCTGCCTCTTTTGCCTTCTGCAGAAGGCAATTTTCATTACTTCCCACTTTATCAGTATTTTAAGTTTGCCAAGTAGTAGCCATGAGTCCCTTAGCCAATGCTGTCTGTGTTATAATTAAGGTTAATTATATCAGTTAGATATTTGGGTTTGGGTTTGATTAGGGTAAATTTAGGGAAGCCTCATATTTAATATGATCAATTGGGTAATATGCCAACTCTGCATTTTTTAAAAATAATTCTATGCTAGTTTTTGCATATGGAGAAATAAACATGTGAGCATATAGATTTAGTAATAGAAGACCTACAATATTCCCAAAAAGCTAGTTTCTATGTAGATGTATTTTTTGTATATTAGGCATTTCTATTTCTATGTAATTGAATCCATATCTCTGCAATAGAGATTGCAAAATGGACCAAAGTATGTTTCTGAGCCACATAAAAGCACAAACAGCCATATCATAAAAACTATCACGTTGACTCTCCTGAGTACAAATGCCAAAAAGCAGCCCCAGAACACAATCAGTCCTTGCAGACTGTTAGAACCAAGGTGAATCTGCAAACCCACTCCCCTCTTTAGACTCTTGAGAAGACCAAGGCACAGAGGCATAAAGCCAATATTTTATAGTCATGCAGTTTCTTTGCATCGATCCAAGTAAGGAGGCAGCTTCTGCTTTCCCTTCATGTTTGTACCCTATAGTGCCTGGTTTCCTGGGCAGAGTTTCATTCTATAAACTGAAATTCAAAAGAGCAGCTTTTTAATGAAATATACCTTATTGGGTACTTTATGAATGTGATGAGTGTGATCAACTTCGATTTACTGCACAATTTATTGTAACTTCTTGGGATATAGACTTGGTTAGCACAATACTGAAATAAAGTAAACATCAGTGCCAATTTCTTTCCTCAGAAAAATAATTGTTTTATTAGAAAGTGTTAGGACACACTGTTCTGACTAGATTAAAATTTCTTATATGCAAATGATGTATCCCTTGAAACTGAAAACACTGCAAAAGCATTTAAGGGACAAAAACATCTACAAGAGAGCGGGATATTTGAATCTTATGTTTGAGCCTTCATAGTCATGTTAAGCATTAATATTTCATATTATGTCTCTTTGACCTTCTGTCAACACACAGGGACAATGTATTTGGAAACATTTTCTGAGAACCTAAACTTCAGTGTTTTATGGTTTAAATGGTCATTAGTATAGCTTTTAACTAAGTACAAAAAGTCAACTTAAAATATCATGTTTCCCTTGCTCATCATTTTTCTATATATATATTAAAGTTCAAAGGTTCTCTACAGCATGGGAAATAACAATATTTTGATATAAAGAGTAGGAAAAAGTGAATTATATTTTCTGTAAGACTTTGAGAACAATCAGGAATATGGTATAGCATACAGGTAGGTCATTTATGAAATCATATTTCCTTGGTTGGAAATTCCATAAGTGAGCTTCAATGGGTCAATGTTAGAGCAAGCAGTACTGAGTTTCTGTCTCATTTTGATTACACTAAGTCAAACCACCCAGAATACTATAACCTAACTCTACCCTTCCTATACTCCCCAGGATCTGGTGTACAAGGATGGACTCATGAGCAATATCCAGAAAATATGTACATTCAAGGAGCTGGTGTATGAGACAGTGATACTGCCTGGCTGTGTTCACCATGCAAACTCCACGTATATGTACCCAGTAGCCACTAAATGTCACTGTAGCACATGTAAAAAAGACAGTACTGACTGCACCACAAAAGGCCTGGGGCCCAGCTACTGCTCCTTCAATGAAATAAAAGAATAAAGACCAGTGGACATTTCAGGCTGCCTACCCTAGTCCTGAAGGACCAAGATATCCAAAAAGTCTGTGTGTGTACAACATGCTCAGGCTGCAAGCACTGTGGGATTGGAGAGCATCAGACCCCACTGATCCTGGCTTTCCAGAGCTAGAGAGTGCAAGGGTTGAGCATTTGGGAGGGGTGGCGGGGGGGGGCCTGGGGCAAGAGCCTGTCACCACTTAACTGTGTAACCTAGGTCTGGTTCTGTAAGTTCTATATAGCCTTAATTACAGACACATGAGTGCTTTCCTGCCTGATAATCTCAGAAATCCTTTCAGGCAATCCTTTCTTCCTTAGAGATAAGGATACCACCTACAGCTGGAGGGAGGAGGGAGGAAATGAATTGGGAAGGAGAGAAAGTACTAAATGCAGCATTCTTCTGATAGATTCTTGGGCCCTCAAAAGCAGGGCCAGCATCTTCTTCATAACTGCAGCCTCAATGCCTAGCACCATGCCTGCAATTTAGTAAGAAACTCAACAATGGCTTCCCTAAGGAAAGTCAGATCAGAAAGGCAGGGGGCAGGAAAACCCTGAAGGAGGATGGCTGATGAGGCTGCACCAGCAATGCCAGTCAGCACTCCCTTCTGTCGATCCATGTTCTCCCAAATCTATGACTTCTTTCAACAAGGTATATATTGGGACTATTTCATAAGCTGATTTCTTTTAAAGGTTTTACCTCTCTTAGTTACATACTTGTTTCACACTTATGTTTAACTAATTTATTTCAATCTTGTTTTTTAATAAAGATGTTAGCCACGATTCATAGACTTGAATTTTTTTACTGTTTGCTAACATATGTGCATGTTTATAATATTAGCAGAAAAAAATTTTAAAAGTATATTTCCTAGTGCTTCTGTAAATATTATCTATCCTCACCTTTAAAAACATTAAAAATGATTTGGTTGCATATCTAAAAGTACTTCTCTATTTAAATTTTATCTCATTTTTAAAAGTCATTTTCTGCCCTGGCTGGCATAGCTCAGTGGATTGAGCATGGGCTGCGAACCAAAGTGTCGCAGGTTTGATTCCCAGCCAGGGCACATGCCAGGGTTGCAGGCTACAACCCCTAGCAACCGCACATTGATGTTTCTCTCTATATATATCTCCCTCCCTTCCCTCTCTAAAAAATTAAATAAAATCTTTAAAAAAAAGTCATTTTCTGATATAGTAGGGAAACAAAGCTAAGAGAGAATCATAGAGTGGGTGGGGACACCGGAGATTCCCTAGTTCATTTCTTAAATTTTTGAGATGGAAAAGTTAAAGGCCAATGATATAAAGACCACAGCCAAGATCACAAAGACTGTTCACGGCAGCACCAGAATTAGGGCACTGGCTCCAAGCTCTTACCCCACTCTCCTGTGACTATACCACCATAAAAAGAAGTCACCGGCAAGAACTCATGCAAAATTGTAGGAATTAATAATCATTTCTGTCCATTCAAATCTGGTACTGAGTGTGCCTTATAGCTATATTCTCTACAATATTTTGACACAATGAAATCATGGACATCATAAGAAAGTTTAATAAGATGTTGAACATTGTCCTGTGCACCAAAAGGTTGCTGGGTTGATTTCCGGTCAGGGCACATACCTAGGCTGCATGTTCAGTCTCCAGCCAGGGTGCGTACAGGAAGCAGCTGATCAATGTTTCTCTGTCACATCAATGTTTCACTCTTTCTCTCCCTCCCTCTCTCTCTATAGTCAGTGAACATATCCTCAGGTGAGGTTTAAAACAAATTGTGTAGTAAAGAAAAAGTACTCATATTTTGATCATCGTTTAGCTGTGATTAAGGAATACAGTCATAAAAATAGTGAACATATTAAATAATTATATAACATTTATATAATTATATAATAGTGAACACATCAAATAAATTAAATCATTGTTGTATTGGGAATATAGAAGGCAAAAGGTTGAATATATGTGGGGGGAGCAGGGAGGAAAAAACATATACTTATATGTCATAGAGAGAAATCAGTAGCTTGAAAAAATTAAGAAGTATCAAAGAAGTCATGTTATTTAGAGACACCAGGGGGCACTACAGTAAAAGTGAAACTGGGTAGGTAGTATGTCTACTACCATCTAGAACAGAGTCTACACACTCCACATAATGTCCAAAAGGCAACACAGCATGGTTATGGAATAGCATTTGAAAGCTGAATTAATCTATGCTCTAGTCCTGACTCCACCATCAAACAGTTGTGATACCATGGGCAAGTTCCCTATCCTCTTCAAACTTCAGTTCCCTCATTTATAAGATGGGATAACAACAATACCTAAAACGTTATCAAGCACACAGTTGACACTCAATATGTATTCATTGAATAAATGTTAACAAACAGAAAGTACATGTAATGTGTCTAACCTGATATGTAATAAACGTTCAATAAAATTAGTTCTGTGTTTAGAGCTGGTCTGTTTAGGAGCATGTTCTAAATCTAAGCCCTTCTCCCTTCTCAAGTTAATGGGGGAGAATTAGTTATTATATTGACTTTATTCTTAGAAAATTTGGAGGTATATTTAACTCCTCTCTTTGTTGGCCAACCTCTCACAATGATCACTATATTCTTTTTTTTTTAAGTTTTTATTTATTTATTTTTAGGGAGGGAAGGAAGGGAGAGAGAGAGAGAGAGAGGGAGAGAGAGAGAGAAACATCAATGTGCGGTTGCTGGAGGTTATGGCCTGCAACCCAGGAATGTACCCTAGCTGGGAATCGAACCTGGGACACTTTGGTTCCCAGCCCACGCTCAATCCACTGAGCTACGCCAGCCAGGGCATGATCACTATAGTCTATTAATTCTACTATTATATTAATCTCCCACAATATCTCCTTCCTCTTCTGACTACCCTATTTTTTCCTGTTTGTCTTTGGTAAAAGTTTCCTAAGTGGTTTCACAGTCTCACATCTCTTACTCAACTACATTTTCCACCTTGCTCCTTGAGTTACTTTATTTTCTTTTTAAGATTTTATTTATTTATTTTTAGAGAGGGAAGGGAGGGAGAAAGAGAGAGAGAGAGAAACATCAATGTGCGGTTGCTGGGGGTCATGGCCTGCAACCCAGGCATGTACCCTGACTGGGAATCGAACCTGCGACACTTTGGTTCGCAGCCCGGGCTCAATCCACTGAGCTACGCCAGCCAGGGCTTTTTTTTTCTTTATTAAGTTTATTGCAGTGATGTTGGTTAATAACATTATATAAGTTTCAAGAGTACAATTCTGTAATACATCATCTATACATCTCATTGTGTGCTCACCACCCAGCCTTGTCTCCTTCCCTCACCATAAATTTGAACCCCTTTACCTTCTGCATCCTTCCCCCAACCCCCTTCCCTCTGGTACCCACCTTTCTGTTACCTATATCTATGAGTTTGTTTGTTTATTTTGTTTGTTTTGTCTGTTTTGTTTGTCTGTTTGTTGCTTTCTGTTTTAGATCCCATATGAGTGAAATCATATGGTCCTTATCCTTTTTCATCTGAATTACTTCACTTAGCATGATGCTTAGAGTTACCTTTCTAAAAAGAGAAAACTAATCATGTCACTTCCATGCTGATACTTTCTAGAGCTCTCTTCATTACTTGTAGTAGAGAGCCCAAGGTCTTCACAGCATGCCCACTAAGTGATTATACAATCTCATCTGAACGCACCTTAACTTTGTCTCCTGACATCCCTAAACTTTCTCTTCTCCACTGGCTTTCCTGTGCTATATTGTTCAAGCACATTCCATCCCACAGACCCTATATATGTCGTGTTCTTTCTCACATCTGAGGTTTTGCATATACTGTTCCCTCTGCCTGGAAAGCTTTCCCTTCTTCCCCTTTTCAGTTGGCAAACCTGATATCAATAAATTGCTTGTTGGTCTTCCCAACTATACTATGTGTTCCCTGAAGTTTGCACCATTTTACTTCAATTTAGCCTGCCCAGCACCTAACATAGGACTTGACCCATATTAGGTGCTAAATAATTGCTTATTGACTACAGAAAATATATACCCTATAATGAACAGACCTGGGGGCTTTTGTTTATCAATAATTAAGGGCAGTTGATTATTTCATGTTACAAAAATTATATTCCCTTTTTGAACAAAGCTTTCAGATGTCCAGTTTTCCTTACTTAATATTCAATATTTAGATTTTTAAGTATAAAAAATCTAATTCACTTACAGCTCTGTAAATAGAGAAGAGCTTCCATTGTGCCTTCTACCTCCTCTAGAAAACAAAGTTACCTGGTATGAACGTGTTCGTTTCAACAAATATAAAACTTGAAATTCAGGATAGCATTTACTTCTTTGAATTTTTTATTGGGTCAAATATATGGTAATGGAAGGAGATTTGACTTTGGGTGGTCAACACACAATGCAGTATTCAGGTGATGCATTATAGAATTGTACACTTCAAATATATAATTATATTAATCAATGTCACACCGATAAATTTAATAAAATTTTGAAAGCTAAAATAAAATAAATTTTAAAATTTTATTGCTTCTATTTCTACCCACTTCACTCCCTGGGAAACCCATGTTAACAACAAGCACATTTGCCATCTATAATTATATATTTCTATATCTCTAAATATGGAGATATGTAGGTACACATACATATGGCACACTTCTATGTATACACAGCAATCCTTTCTGCATGCTTTTCTTCAACCCACTTTTCTCCCTCAGTGGAATCTATGGAAAGTCCTCTAAGTATAATACTAGTTCATGTTGCATTGGCTACTGTGGATGAAAAAGGTACCACACACTAAACCTGATAAGTTCAGGGAAAGCCTGCATGGTGGGCCTTACAAACTCAGACACTGAAAGTAACCATATAGGATGGTCTGAACAATGAAAATTCCCAACCAAAAGCAGAGTCGTGGCTTCACCAGTGGTCATGTCCTGGGTCTGAAGCATCACTGAACGAGGTCAATCTTTATCTTTTTTTTAATTATTGAATTTATCGGTGTGACATTGGTTTATAAAATTATATAGGTTTCCATTGTACAATTCTATAATACGTAACCTGTATCTTGTACTGTGTGTTCACCACCCAAAATCTAGCCTCCATCACCATTTATCCTTCCTTTACCCTCTTCTATCTGCCCCCACCCCTTTCCCTCTGGTAGTCACCATACTATTGTCTGTGTCAGTGAGGTTTTTTTTTTCTCTTTTCACTTAACCCCTTATCTATTTCACTCAGCATCCCAACCCCATTCCCTTCTGACAACTGTCAGTCTGTTCTGTGTCTATGAGTCTGTTCCTATTTTGTCTGTTTATTTTATTCAGTGGTTTCCACGTACAAGTGAAATCTCGTCTACTGGGGGTTTTTTGCACCTAAGAAAACATACCTTTGGAACATCAGAGAAATTTCCTTTTCTAGACCCCTCAGGGCACAAGCACCACACCAGAGCACCAGAGCAGATCGCAAAATCCTCACTGTTACTTTGCTCCCCGACTACCATCTCTATGTGCTGTAAATGTTGACTGTTAACTACTTATACCCACCAATGTAAAAGAAGTATGTATCTCTCCATTTTACTCTTTCTCCAATCCCAAATATCCCCCCTACTTCGCTTCCTCCAACCTTTCTAATCTACCACCAATGAATCTCATGTAACCCCCCTTTGGTCTCTTTGTTTCTAATGTATGAAATAAGCTGTAAAACCATCATTCTTCAGAGCATTTTCTCAGTCATTGAAATTTATCTTCCTGGCAATCATCATCAGCTTGGCTCAAATAAACTCATAAAAACTCTCTACATGTTTGGATGTTTCTTATGTTGACACTACATAATATTCCACTGTCAACTCATATTTTTATGAAGATTTACCACCCTCTCATTTAAGTGTCATCTGGCCTGTTTTAGCCAGTTCACCCCGCTAAAACAGAATACTACAGACTGGGGGCCGATAAACCACAGAAATTTATTTCTCATCGTTTCGAAGGTTAGCAAGTCTAAGATCAAGGCACCAGCAGATTTAATGCCTGTTAAGAAATCATATCCTATTTCATAGATATTGTCTTTTTTTGCTGTGCCTTTGCATAGTGGTAGGGGAGGAAAGGGGCTTTCTGGGGCTCTTTTATAAGAGCATTTATTCCATTCATGAGGAATCTGACCTCTTAACCTAATTACCTCTCAAAGGTCCCACCTCCAAATGCCATCACATTGGGAATTACATTTCAACATATAAGTTTTGGGGGACATAAATATTGAGCCTATAGCATGGCCAGTGAGAATGAAACATAAACAGCCTTCCTGACCAACCAAATGGAAAGAAATCTATAGTTCAAAATGGTTGGCAATTTCAGATTTCTGTCAAAACTGCGAAGACATCAACAAAACCATAGCTGAATATAATTGAGTATAAAAGTTGGGTCATAGATTTATATACATAAGTTCCTAGAAACATTTTTAAACTGTCTTAGAAATTTGCATTTAATTCATTTATATTCACTACAACAAAAACAGTGCTTCAATTTATAAGTTACCTCCAGGCATTTCATTTGTTAGGCTGATTTACAGTAAATTGGCTTATTCCAGTATAATAAAGAATACTCTTTGCTATATGCCACTAAAATAAATTAATCAAGCAATTTAAAATTGAATTTTCACACTACAATCTTGTTTTGTTTTCTCATAAAGCTAAAATAATAGCATCTATCATCATTTAAAACCAATAATATGATTTGCGCTTTGCAGAAACCAACAACAAATTAAAAACCAAATCTTTGCATTAGTAGCAACAGAAACAGCCAAGAGTGTTTGAGAAATGAGTAAGATTTTTCCTTCACTGTTACTGTAGCACATAAAATCTGGGAGCAAATGGAGCCCTAGTGCAATCGTGTGATTATTTTAAATACTGTAACACTTCAGGACAATGCAAATGGCTTCTCACATTAAAAAGACATTAAACCACTCAGCAGCTTAAAAGAAAAGGCATACAACTGCTCTAAACTTTAAAATACATTTCTGTGAAAAATTACTTCCCAGCTGCAGGAGACCCCGAGGCTATTGTGAGGTACCTCTTCCTCTGTGCTGGAAGTGATGGGAGCCTTCTTCACCTTTTCAGGGTTGAGCAAGGCAGCAGTTCTGTTGTACAAAATGGTTAAACTGAGTGATTAATCATGAGCTGTGTCACAAGCACATGAAGCCATGGACGACAGGACAACTGAAAAACAAAACGGCTTTGTGGAGGAGGTATAATCAACCCTTGATTAATTCTGCTAATGGAAAGAAATGTTGTGGATAACACAAACATCATTAATGCCAAGTGAAAACTAGCCCGAGTTTGTCCCTTAAAATATAAATTAAAATTTTAAGATATGAAACTTTCCTCCTGTGGAACTGTTATCCGTGGGGGTGGGTCTACAATGTAACCCAAACACTATCTTTGAAAGAATGATGCTTTGCAGTGTTAAAGAAGTTAGAATAACAACATTTGACAAAGGTATTATATTCCAGATACATTACTTCTAGAGTAAGCGTAGTTCTCTGTATACTGCCCAATGCCTATCCACTAGCCAAAATAATAGTTCAACAATAAAAGTTCTCCCAAGGATTCCCCAAGTCACTGAGAATAGATGAGCCTCATCTATTAAACAGATGAAAGTAATCCAGGTTTTCTTTTACAGGTATACAAACAGGACTGCCTCACAAATACACTCACCAAGAGAGGGAGAATAGCCCACTATTCATCAACTATTTCTTTCCAGTCTTGCAGCATGGATGTTTGTTAAAACTTTCAAAAAAATAATATTCAGTGGACATTCTGTCCCGGGCAACATGCTAGATACTGAGCATGGATTGGTGAACAAAACATATCTGATGGAATGAAGCATTTAGAAACTCTAAGCACATAATAAATGCACAAGGAATATAACTATTTTTTCCTCTCAAATATTCGTTGATTCTGAAATCTCTCTGGGCTGAGCAGCCAGCTGCTAAAATATCAAATTATATTTTTAAAAGGAGGATTGGGGTACAGCATAAGTATTTAGGGCAACATGCCAGCTGTGACTTCCTCTACAATGGAAAGTACAAATAAGAAAAGAAATCAAATCTAGTATAAAATCCATGGGGAAAGACAGGACTGTAGGAGTTTAACTGATGGTTGTCAATATTTAAGAACATTTAAGAAGTAAACTGAAAGGGCATCAGATTCCCAAAGAGATTGTTCTAAGTTTAGAACCAACATAGAAGAGCCCAAAGAAAATTGGGAAAATGTCAAATAAAAAACATACAAAATTAAAAATGATACATGGTTACACCAAGTGAACTTTGAGAGTTGGGGAAGAAGGCAGGAAAATGCCTAGTCTATAAATCGGAGACTGTTCTTAAATGTTTTTACTGGATCACTGATTATTCACATTTACTGGTTGGTTTTATTGCAGTAGCAATAAGAAGCACAAGAATTTTGACAACCTACACAGAAACATCCATGCCTCTAGAATGTCACCTTGAGCGTTTTGCTATTTCTTGCATGGGACCACTGCATTTCCCAGATTTCAACAACCTGTCATTCTAAGCAAATCAGTTATATTCTAAATGGCCTAGTACCCAGTTGAAATAAACACATATAGTTGCTATAATTATGGGTAAAGAAACACAGGTGAGAGTAAGCAAAGGTTTCTTTTTTAAACTGGGAAATTTTTTAAAAATATTTTTTCAGTTACAGTTTATATACAATATTATATAGTCTCAGGTGTGCAACACAGTGAGCAGGCATTTATATACCTTACCAAGTAATCACCCTGATACATCTGGTACTCATCTGACACCACATATAGTTATTACAATATTATTGACTATATCCCTATGCTGTAATTTACAACCCCATGACTATTTTTATAATGGTCATTTGTACTTTGTAATCGCTTTGAACTTTTTTGCCCATCCCCCATCTCCCCTCCCATCTTGTGACCACCAATTTTTTCCATCTATGAGTTTGCTTTTGTTTTGTTTGTTCATTTACTTTATTTCTCAGATTCCACACGTAAGTGAAATCTTATGGTATTTGCCTTCCTCTGTCTCACTTATTTGATTTAGCATAATACCATCTCAGTCCATTCATGCTATCACAAATGGTAAGGTTTCATTTTTTTTTTTGCCAGAGTGATATTCCATTGTACATATGTACCACGTCTTCTTTATCCATTCATTTATCCATTGATGGACACTGAAGGTTGCTTCCATTTCATGGCTATAACAAATAATGCTATAATGATATCAAAGTATAGTACAAGACTATAGTAACCAAACAGCATGGTATTGGCATAAAAACAGACACATATAGAGAGCCCAGAAATCAACTGACACCTATACGGTCAATTAACCTATGACAAAGAAAGCAAGAATACACAATGGGATAAAAAGACCATCTCTTCAATAGATGACACTGGGAAAATGGGACAGATATATGCAAAAACTGAAACCATTACAGAACCAGCCAAAGCTGTTTCAGAACAGCAGTGGGGTTCAACTGCTGGCCTCCAAGAGGCCTAACTCTAGAGACAAGAATTTGGCGAAAAAGGAAAGGAGTTGTTTACTTAACGACCATACAGTTTTAGACTAATGGCAGATTTCTGCCATTAAGTTCCACTCCCTTTAAAACACCCAATAACAAATAACCTTGCCACCCTCCACCAAGCCAGACCAGTCTCAGAATATGTCACTTAAAAGTACCGTCCTTCAGGAAACACAGAAGTCTACAGCTCAGAATTCCTGGTCACAGTTCAGCTCCAAGCATCTCTCATGAGTCTCTGTGAACCTGCCTGAGTCTTTCACACAGCAGCTTCTCTCCTCTGAAGCTGCTTTTGCTCTGGCCATCAGCTCACCAGCGTATGTGTGCTTGGCCAGGCAGGTCTCCCACAGATCCGTCTTCTGTGCAGGAGGGGCGCTGAGAATGTTCCCAAACCATGTGGTCTCCAGGAATCTGTCAGGTCTCAGAACCCTGGGCTCCCTCTAGCAGACAGGCTAGCCAGAAGAATGGGGGAAAAAAGCTTTGTGCTTCTTGGCACGCTGGTTTTGAACTGGGCTTGGAAATCCCTGCATGAAGGAGTGTCAGGCCTTTTCTCAAGGTGTGTCACTCTGCCATTCTTGTCAGCTCTCCAGCATCTTTGACCCTCTTTCAGCTGCCATTTTATAGTAAGGGCAAAGTTTCCCAGCTGTGCACAGGTGCACAAGCATCTGTTTGTCTGGGGTGGGGAATCGAGCCCCCTCAGCTCAAGCAGGGCTGTATGAGTTACCCCCAGCTATATGACGAGGGGCTCCACTGCTGGCACATTTGGACAGTCACGTAGTCTTGGTGTACAGTTTGCCCCAGAAGCAGCCTCCTTCTGCAACCCCGCACTTCAGGAAGACACTGGCCAGGGTGCTTGGTTGCCATTTTAATCTGCCATCCTGGGCATTTCCTAACCAGCACTAATGTAACTCTCTCCCTTCTGAAGGGGACGTGCTGGCTCTACCAGATCTGGGGTCCCTTGCCTGAATTGGGGTCCCTTGTTTTCCAGCAATCTCTGGTCTGACCTACCCTGTTGCAAAACCAGACCATTTCTTACACGATATGCAACATCCCCATAGCTATATTGTAAATATCTATTTGTACTTCTTAATCCCCTCACCTCTTCACTCATTCCCCCACATCCCCCTCTCATCTGGCAATCATCAAAACGCTCTCCATATCCATGATTCTGTTTCTGTTCTTCTTGATTGTTTAGTTGTTTTTTTAAATTTGTTTGTTGATAGATGCATATTTGTTGCCATTTTATTGTTCATAGTTTTGATCTTCTTTCTCTCAAATAAGTCCTTTAACATGTTATATAAAAATGGTTTGGTAGTGACAAACTTTTAATTTTTTCTTATGAGAATTTCTTCATCTGCCCTTTCATTCTAAATGCTGTCTTTGCTGGGTAGAGGGATCTTGGCTTTAGGTCCCTGCTTTTCATGACTTTGAATATGTCTTGCCAATCCCTTCTAGCCTGCAAAGTTTCTTTTGAGCTGACAGTTTTCTAGAAATATCCTTGTAGGTAACTAACTCCTTTCCTCTTGCTGCTTTTAAATTCTTATCTTTAACTTTTGGCATTTTAATTATGATGTGTCTTGGAGTGGACCTCTTTGCAACCATCTTGTTTGGGACTCCCTGTGTTTCCTGGACTTACATGTCTATTTCCTTCACCAAATTAGGGATATTTTCTTTCATTATTTTTTCAAATAGATTTCCAATTTCTTTTTTTTAAGATTTTATCTATTTATTTTTTTAGAGAGAGGGGAAGGGAGGGAGAAGGAGAGGAAGAGAAACATTAACATGTAAGAGACATATCAATCAGTTGTGTCTGGCATGCCGCCATCTGGCCCACAACACAGGCATGTGCCCTCACTGGGAATTGAACTGGTGACATTTCAGTTCTGAGGCTGGCACTGAATCTACTGAGCCACACCAGCCAGGGCAGATTTCCAATTTCTTGCTCTATCACTTCTCCTTCCAACATTGCTATGATATGAATGTTGTAACATTTGAAGTTGTCCCAGAGGCTGCTTATACTATCTTTGTTTTTTCAGATTCTTTTTTCTTCCTGTTGTTCTGATTGGTTGTTTCTTGCTTCCTTATGTCCCAAATCATTGATTTGGTTCTCAGCTTTATCCACTCTACCATTGTTTCCCTATAAATTGTTCTTTATTTCAATTAGTGTATCCTTTGCTTTTGACTGGATCTTTTTTATGCTGTTGAGATCCTCACTAAGTAAGGATCCTTGAGCATCCTTATAACCAGTGTTTTGAACCAGAGTGCTTATCTCCATTTTGCTTAGTTCTTTTTCATTTCGGCCATGTTCCTTTGTCTTTGTTTTGGCAGCCTCCCTGTGTTTGTTTCTATGTATTATCATCTAAGCCGGGTCCTTGAGGTGCACTCTTCATGTGGACTGAGTACACCCCTTTTTGTAGTTGAGCTTTAATTACTATTAGCAGGTCAATTGGAGGGATTTACCTGGGACAGTCAGCTGCAAGGACTGGCTGTGACCACTGGCCACCCACCTCCACCCTCTGTGGAGCATCAGCTGTTCAGGGGCAGGATGGTGGGTGCTCCAGCATGGCCTATAGTTCTCCACTGGGTGTACAAGCTCTGGGGTTTCCCAGTGGTGCAGGCCAAGGTCAGCCCCTACTTGCGTTCTGCCCAGGGCCACTCTGACTGAGCTATAAAGCAATCTGGGATGGCTGCTACTTGTGCCAGGATTGGAGTTTCCCAGGTGAAGCCCAGCTGTGAATCTAAGCTGACTGCTCCAGTGCCAGGACTGGGGCCACTTAACAAGAGGTACAGGGGGCTAGGGGCTCACTGAGGCCAGCTATTGCTTGCTTGAGATGATTTAAGAAGTTATGAAGCATGAACTAAAACCAGCCATTCATATGGAGAAGTTACTTTTAACAATTGGGGTATGCCAGTAAGTTGGGTGGGACAGAGTACAGATTTCCAGGGTGAGTCAGTGTTAGCCAGGTTGATATAGTCTCAGATATGGCATCCACCTGCCAGCTCTGTGGCTCTGTTGGGGGGGGGGGGCGGTTCAGAAAGGGAACAATAGCTTCCACTTGCCTTTCTGTCTGGGAGAAAGCTGTGTCCCAGCTCTTACCTGATGCCAGATACTTCAGTTTCTCTCATGTGCCACTGGTGCCTTTCAAGCTGCTACCCTGGTGCTAGAGCTCAGAGGGAATGAGTCTGAGTAGGTGAGTCCATGAGTGTGTTCTTTAAGAGGATCTGCTTGGGACTCCAGAAGTTTCTTCCACCAACTCAATCCCCACTGGTTTTTGCAGCCAGGAATTATGGGAGCTTATCCTCCTGGTATTGGAACCCTGGGCTGTGGAAACTGGTATTGGGTTGGGACTCTTCACTCCCAAGATATCCCTCCCAAACTTTTATCCACCACATTGGGTATGGGATGAGACTGTTCCATGTCTCCGTCCCTCCTACCAGTATAGATAGATGTAGTTTCTTTAATTCTGTAGTTGTCAGACTTCTATTCAACTCGATTTCTGACAGTTCTGACTGATGGTCGTTCTATATTTTAGCTGTAATTCTGATGTGGTTGTGCAAGGGGGCGAGCCATGTTTACCAATGCTGCCATCGTGACCAGACTAAACAGACTAAGTCTTGACCTCATGGATCTTACATTCTAACCAGAAGAGACAGATAAAAATAAATAAATATGTAACTAATAAAACATGAAGAGCCCAAGAAAGAAATAAAGCAGGATAAAGAAATAATAAAAAGCATTGTTATTAGGAAAAGCTTCTTTGGTAATTGATATTTAGGTAGAATCTTGAACTAAGAAGGAATGAGCCTTTCCTATTTCAAATGTATCTCAGAGAAATCTAATAATTAATGAGGGAACATTTTTTGTTTGTAGAGATATTCCAGCTTAAAAATCAAAGTATCACCATTCTGCTACTCATAATGAAATAACGGAATTAGGCAAAACTCAATGATGACCTCTAACATCACAAAAAGAGATAATTAAATAGAATGTGCCTCCCATTGAGAATATACAACATACTCCATAACATATTTTTGGTTAAAAAAAATCTGATCAGCCCATTAGATTTAACTATAATCCATAGGAAATACAAAGGTACAGAAACATGACAAATAAGATTACAAAAATAAAAATCAGGAAAAAGTGACAGTCTTCAGAACAAAAACAAAATAGTATTTTTCAACAAGTAAATTGCAAGAATGAAAATAAAGAGAAACAAAGGAAAAACCACTAGATTAAAAGAGACTTAAAAGATATCTCCACTGCAGTAGATTACAAAAATTGCCCATTCTTCATCCTACCCTGTACAATGGAACTTCGTAGTGCTTTCCAGCATGACACTGTGACTTGGCATAATGACTTACTTTGACCAAAAGAATGAAACAGAAGCGATGGTGTGCTAATTCTAAGTCTAAACCTCAAGATGTTTGCATACTACTGCTTGCTCTCTCACTCCTTTGCATCACCATGAGAACATCCCTGGGCAGCCTACTGGATGATGACAGACGTATGGATTAAGACCAAATCATCCAAGTCACTCCAGGTGAGCCAGTATATATAGCCAGCCAAACTCAGATGTGCAAATTAGCCTAGATAAAATCAACAGGGCTACCATCCTGACCCCAGGTACATTAGCAATAATTTTTTTGTTGTTTATCTGCTTGTCTGCTTGTTTTACCTCCAAATTATTGTGGGTTTTGTAATACAAGTATTACTGTAGCAACAGACAAATGATACACCCAGAGAAGTGCAATATAAAGAGCTTATTTGTATTTTGATCTGAAGAAACTATTAAGTAAATGTGAGTGAACTGGGAAATCTTAAACCAGGAGTATCCAACTTTTTGGCATCTTTGGGCCACAATGGAAGAAGAAGAGTTGTATTGGGCCACACATTAAATACACAAACACTAAGGACAACTGATGAGCCAAAAAGAGATCCGTGCATAATTTTTGCGATATCTGCCACCACAGATAAGCAAAAAAGTCCTCACATAATAACCCTAATTATGCACCAGCCCTTTCGATAATCTCCTTCTGGCACCCCTATAATTCGGATGCTGGAACGTTTAAAGCTGTCCTGGAGGTTCCTAAGCCTCTCCTCATTTTTTTTTTGAATTCTTGTTTCTTCATTCTTTTCTGTTTGGTTGTTTCTTTGTTCCTTCTGGTCTACACTGTTGATTTGAGTCCCAGTTTCTTTTCCATTTAAAATCTTGGAGCAGGTCCCAAGTTAGTTATCACTAAAGTAGAAAATGTATATATCTAAATAATAAAATGTCATTGATTGTTCTTATATGTTTTTATTATAAAAGTAAAAGAAAAGAGGGCAACATAAAACTACTGGGATGTTGGACATTGTATCTGAAAAACTAGTGCATCAGTATCTGGTTTGATAGAAATAGTTGCAATTCCCAGTGAGTCCCCAAGGTGCTCATGAGATATTTTGATTCTAATTTTACTCTTAATGTATTGCATTCTTGAAAATATTTGCTTGCAAATGTAGGTGCTGTCAAGTAGTGATGACATGAATAAGGTGAGATTGTGAAGCCAGAGATATTTGCCTGAGAAGATAGGACCTCTAAAAGTTCAGTAAAGAGATACAATCAATTTTTTCTTTAAGTTGAATGTCAGATTGCACCTCAATGCATTCCATATGAAAATTGGCAAGTAACATATTTATGTCAATAATCATTTTAATTGATTTTATTGCAATAATTTAACTATGATAAAATTCACCAATTTTAAGTTTACAATCGGATGAGTTTTGAAAGTATAAAGTTGTGTGACCAGCATTATCATCAATATGAAACATTTAACTTACACCCAATAGTTGTCTCTTACTCCTTTGATATGCATTCTTTTTTAAATGTACCCTTAAGAAAGTTTGCCACCCTCAACAGTGAACTCCCATTAACTTGCATCAAAGATGCCAATTACACATCCATTACTAGTGATTGGTTCAGGAACTAATATAAAAATCTAAGTAATTCAGGCCCAGGAGAGGATTACTATAGACTTCTAGTAGAGAATGACCATCCTCCTTTGGTCCTGACAGAGTAACTGGTACAGAATAAACATCTCACCATAAACAAACAGAAAACTGGGCAAAATTAATCTAAGAACTATTTTCAGACTTTAGACAACAGTAGTGCAGAACTGTGATCACTTAAGGTTACACCCCTTTTCTTGCCAAAGGAACTGTCCAGCCTGCAAAGTGGGGAGGTATAAGCCATGCAGAGAAGGCTTACCTACAAAGCCAAAGAAACAGAAATCAGAGTTTGGGAGGCTAAGCAGCTGCAATTTTTGAGGCAGAGTACCAGAGAGAAGGGAACAGAACTAAGCAGGGAAAAAAACGCCAGAAATCTACATCCAACTCGAGTCTTAGCTAAATTCTGAGATGCCTTATGACTGATCAAATAGCAACTACAATGAAAAAGCAAGTATCAGGGTGCTATAAGCTGAATAGCTACTGGAAATGTTTGAACTGTGGCCAGACAGACCTATGAAAACCTGAGACATTCAACAGAAACCCCAGAAAGGCCACACACTTCAGTCTATTTCCCTTTGCTTCCTCTAATAGCCTTCCAACTCAATTACTGCAGGACATGTCTTGGTTCTTCCCACCAGAGAAATAAGCAGTATTTTTTAGTATCAAAAGTAATTCATCCACACTGAGATAAAATGGATAAATTCATTGGCACAAATTCCAAAACCAGTACAGAAAGAAAATGAAATCTGAACAGACTGATATCTATTAAGGAAATTTTTTTCTTCTCTCATGGCTTCATTTTATTTTATTAGTGTTCAATTACAGTTGTGCCCATTTCTCCCCCATCACTCTCCTCTGCCCTACCCACCACCCACCTCCCACATTCAGTCCTCCCCTTTGTTGTCTTTGTTTGCCTTTGATCTTTCAACAATGCTGTGTCTTGGAGTGGTCCATCATAATTGGGATTCCATGTGCTTCCTGGACTTGCATGTCTATTTCCTTCACCAAATTAGAAGTTTACTTTCACTGGTTTTTCAGATATTTTTCCAGCTTCTTGCTCTTTCTCCTCACCTTCTGGTATCCCTGTGATGAGACTACTGGAATGCTTAAAGGTCCCAGAAGCTGTTTATACTATCCTAATTTTTTAGGCATGAATTCTATTTATTTTTAATTACTTTATTCATGTTTAAATACAGTTATCTGCATTTTTTCCCACCCCTCCCCCAACCCCAGCCAAACCTACCTACCTCCCTTGCTTCCATCCTCCTCCTTGGTTTTGTCCATGTGTCCTTTGTAGTAGTTCCTGAAAGCCCTTCTCCCCACTGTCCCCTCCCTCCTTCCCTCTGGCTATTGTTAGATTGTTCTTAATTTCAATGTCTCTGGTTATATTTTGTTTGCTTTTTTCTCTTGTTGATTGTGTTCCAGTTAAAGGTGAGATCATATGGTATTTGTCCCTCGCCACCTGGCTTATTTCACTTAGCACAATGCTCTCTGGTTCCATCCATGCTGGGGAAATATAAATTGTATCAGAAACCTTCCTCCAAAGAAAATGGTGGTTTCATTTTCTGTTTCACCCAGATAGAAAATTCCATTACATATTTAGGAAGATATAATGTCAATCTTACACAAGCTATCCTAGGAAATAGAAGAGAGAACACTTCCCAAGTCATTTCATGGGGCCAAATAACCCCGATACCAAAACACATTACAAGAGGAGAAAAGTGCTGACCAATAAGCCTCAAGAATATAGATGCAAAAGTTAATGAAATACTAATAAATGGAACACATCAATGTAGAGAAAAAGAATATCATTGCTAAACTGGGGTTTATCCTAGGAATGTAAGATTGGTTTAACATTTTTAAATCAACCAATATAATTCACTATATTAACATAATGAAAGAGAACAATCATACAATTATCTCAATTAATGCAGTAAATGAATTGGACAAAAACTAACATCTGTGCATAACAAAGACTCTCAGAAAACTAGGAATAGAAAGAAATACAACCTGATATAAAACTCTTACCAAAGGACCCTACTGCTACATAATTCTTAATGGAGAATAAAAAGCATGCTGCCACTAAGATCAGTTTCTCGGAGTCATTTTCTATGCAACGTGATGATAAATTCATTGTTCTATCCAGTGCAATTAGGTAAGAAAACAACTGCAAAAAAAGAAATATACTGTCCTTAGTTACAAATGACACAATTACATAAATAGGAAATTCCATATTTTTACTTATCCATTCCCTTAGTGATGACCACCGAGGTTGCCTCTGAATTCCAACAGTGATGAATATCCTTATCGATGCACATGTAGAAAAATTTCTGCTTGATATATACCCAGAAATGTGATTGCTGTTTCATACTTATACTATTAGTTTAATTTCCAGAAATATTGCACCAGTGTCTATCCTAACCAGTAGTGAATTGTATATTTTTCTCTTAAACTTATTTTAAGTACATTCTGCTGTTTAAAGTGACAGAATAACCTGATGGAATAATAATTTTGCTTTGTTCCTGGATACTCTACATTTATACTCATAAGGAAGAAAGAAAAAAAGGAGGTATGGTCAGGCCTTGACTTCTAAGGCCTGGACTCTGCATAAGCTCTAAGCGAAAATAAACAATCATATTGGGTTTCAGAGCCAAAAAGAAGGAGTTACCAGGCAGAAATCCACTACCTCGAAGACAGCCCCTAAAAGAGGTCTTTATGCTTCAAAGGTCTAGGTCCATTTAGAGAATTAAAGAAGCTTTGGAAAAGAGCAAAGAACAGAGCTTTACGGAGTGTGACCTGGTGGACTCTTGGTTGCTGATTCTCTAGGACTGCAAATCTTCCGTGGGTGTCAGGGCTGATCCTCCCTAAACTGCCTGCAGTGAAAAGGCTACAGAAGGCTATAATTAGGTAAGAAGTGTTACACTCCTAGAAATCTAAGTGAGGGTCCCTCTGGTTAAACTTGATACAGTGGAAATGAACCACACACTAGAGTGATTAACCTTGAATAGACTGTTGTGTTGGCCTTTGAGGACCTTGTAAGTCCCCCGGGTTCTTGTAAAAGCCAAGCAATTGGAAAAGAGTCTGTGAAATAAAATGCCTGATAATGAACTTTCAGGCAATCTTAGCAGGTAGGACTAGATTTAGCCTCATTTAGAATGTCTCCCCTGCAAAAAAGTGAGTCCCTCAGAGGGTAGTCCAAGAATCTTTTTTCTTTTTTTTTTTTAAATCATTTATTTATTTATTTTTATTTTATTGATTATGCTATTACAGTTGTCCCATTTATTTCTCCCCTTCATTTCCCTCCACCCTGCACACCCCCTCCCACCCACATTTCCCCCTTTAGTTCATGTCCATGTGTCATACATATAAGTTCTTTAGCTTCTACATTTCCCATACTATTCTTACCCTCCCCCTGTTTTTTTCTCCCTACCATCTATGCTACTTATTCTCTGTACCTTTTCCCCCTTTCTCCTCCTCCCACTCCCCTGTTGCTAACCCTCCAGGTGATCTTCATTTCTGTGGTTCTGTTCCTGTTCTAATTGTTTGCTTAGTTTGTTTTTGTCTTTGTTTTAGGTGTGGTTGTTAATAATTGTGAGTTTCCTGTCATTTTAATGTATATGTTTATCTTCTTTTTCTTAGGTAAGTCCCTTTAACATTTCATATAATAAGGGCTTGGTGATGATGAACTCCTTTAACCCGACCTTATCTGAGAAGCACTTGATCTGTCCTTCCATTCTAAATGAAAGCTTTGCTGGATAGAGGAATCTTGGATGTAGGTCCTTGCCTTTCATGACTTCAAATGCTTCTTGCCAGCCCCCTCTTGCCTGTAAGGTCTCTTTTTAGAAATCAGTTGACAGTCTTATGGGAACTCCTTTGTAGGTAACTGTCTCCTTCTCTCTTACTGCTTTTAAGATTTTCTCCTTCTCTTTAATATTGGCTAGTATAATTATGATGTGCCTTGGTGTGTCCCTCTTGGGGTCCAACTTCTTTGGGACTCTCTGAACTTCCTGGACTTCCTAGAAGTCTATTTCCTTTGCCAGCTTGGGGAAGTTCTCCTTCATTATTTGCTCAAATAAGTTCTCAATTTGTTGCTCTTCCTCTTCTCCCTCTGGCACCCCTACCATTCAGATGTTGGAACATTTAAAGCTGTCCTGGAGGTTCCTAAGCTTCTCCTCATTTTTCTGAATTCTTGTTTCTTCATTCTTTTCTGATTGGATATTTCTTTCTTCCTTCTGGTCTACACCATTGATTTGAGTCCCAGTTTCTTTCCCATCACTATTGATTCCCTGTATATTTTCCTTTATTTCACTTAGTGTAGCCTTCATTTTTTCATCTAATTTGCGACCAAATTCAACCATTTCTGTGAGCATCCTGATTACCAGTGTTTTGAACTGTGCATCTGATAGGTTGGCTATCTCTTTGTCGCTTAGTTGGATTTTTTCTGGAGGTTTGATCTGTTCTTTCGTTTGGGCCATTTTTTTTGTCTTGATGCACCTGTTGCATATGAGGGGTAGAGCCTTAGGTGTTCACCTGGGCGGGGCAACCCAGTCACTGGGTTGTGACACTGTATGTGGGGCAGGGGTCTGAGAGGGAACAATGGTGCTTTCTCCGCTCTCTGCCGATTTCAGTCACTTCTCCCACTTCCCACAAGCAAATTGGGCGCTTCTGGTACTGATTCCCATGTGGGTGGGTTTGTGTATGTTCCAGGACCCTGTGGGTCTCTCCAACGAACTCTCCTGTGAGACTGAGAGTATCTCCTGGCACCTCAACCCCCACAGGTGTTTTCAATTGGTGTTTTGAAGCTTTACATCCCCATGCTTGGACCCTGGTTGCTGGGTTGCGTGGTCTGTCTCGCTCCCCAGTTTTGCCTGGTTTATCTGCATGCAAATGTGGAACTGCCCTGTCTGCTAGCCTCCTTGTGCACTGCAGCCTCCAAAATCTGCCACCTCACTGGGTCCACCAGCTGCCACCTTGTTGTGAGCCCTCTCTGCCCAGCCACCCGACTCTGTCCCTCCTACTGGTCTGGATGACTGTGTATACTTTAACTCCTTGGTTGTCTGACTTCCATACAGTTCAAATTTCTGTCAGTACTGGTTGCTTTTTGTTTCTAAATTGTTGTTGTCCTTATTTTGGTTGTGCGAGGAAGCACAGTGTGTCTACCTATGCCTCCATCTTGGCTGAAGTCAAGAATCTTTTCTTTTTTTAAAAAAAAAAAGAATGTTTTTTAAAGATTTTATTTATTTATTTTTAGAGAGGGAAGGGAGGGAGAAGGAGAGAGAGAGAGAAACATCAATGTGCAGTTGCTGGGGGCCATGGCCTGCAACCCAGGCATGTGCCCTGACTGGGAATCGAACCTGTAATGCTTTGGTTCACAGCCCACACTCAATCCACTGAGCTATGCCAGCCAGAGCTAAGAATCTCTTTCCTTGTCTCAGCAATGTCTTTCCCTTGCTGATTTCTAGATATCTAAAGCTTTATATGACATCTCTATGTTGACCTCTATTTGTATATACAATTAATGCATGTATACATTCACACTCCTCATATTCCCTATAACCAAATCCTCTTACTTTTTCTTTGTTAGACTTATCACTGTTTTAACATGTTTGTTTTCTGTCTTCCCAACTAGACTGTATATGCACCATGGCAGAAACCACACCTTTATTATTTACCAGATACATAACTATTTGTGCCCAGCCTAGGGCCTGATAGAGAGTACATGATTAATAAACACAAATGAATCAGCACTATCCCTAGAGTGATACAGCACTACATATTTTTTATATAAAAAATAAAAATACTTCTTAAAATCTCCCATTAGTCATGCCATCCTACTTTCTTTATTAACAATCCTAGGACATAGGGACTCGTTTCTCATTTACTCCATCATTTTCTTCTCTTATCTCTAATGCTCAGAGGACCTTCTTCCATAAAAATGAAGCTAAGTGAATGTTCTAATACTGACTTATGATTTTTAAAAAAATGCGTTTGCCTTACAGGTGGTCCACTTAAGAAAATAGGGATTCACCATCATCATTCAAACATGGAGTCTTGAAATACGTTTCCTGGGGCAGGAAAATTTCCAAGAACTATGCTGGGGGTAGGAGGAGACAGAGCAGAGGCAATAAAAGGACAGACTGAACAAGAAAATATTTCTTGGTACCCAACTGGACTGTTAGGACTGAAAGGTAACCCAATGGCACAGAAAAGATATATTTAACATCCTTCTCTCAACTATGAATATGCTTGTAATAAGCCATTCATAAGATCAGATTCTTTCTTGTAGTATCTGGACTCACCTTTTTCTAAATGTTTCTGGACAGAGTAGCAGTCCAAAACAAACACTCTGGTTCTGAATGACTTAGAATCATTCCTCAACTATCACTTTGCTAACATATGACTTAGGAACTGTATGGTATCCACAGTCATAATTTAATTTCCCACCATTCTATTTCAGATTAGAATAAACATCACAAAAAATGGGGTTAATACCTAGAGCACTGAAGAAGAAGGCTAGGGAATAAGAGGACAAGTGATGGGTAGTTCAGAATCTGTACTTAAGCAAGAAGCTGGGGAAAAAAAGTTTTCAAGTCCTGTCTACTTTTCAGTGTGGGTTCAAGAAACTTTCTTCCCAGACAGCAGGTAAGACAATAGATAATGTCCAGCATCTTCTACTTAGCTCAGTGTGATACTCCAAGCTTAAAATAACTACTATAGATAATGAGTGCTATAGCACTGCTAATTTACTTAATGAAAAGTGTACTCATCTGTAACATTTCTTTCTAGGCCCAGCCAGCTAAATTGCCTGAAGCAGAGAACATGCTAGTGGTTACTAGACTACTACTAATACTGCTACATTTAACTCATTAAAATGATTTTGGAGCCTTTTAGTATAGTAAACATAGCCTGTTTGTCACTATTTCTATTTTTATTTCTTTGGGATATCAGCTACAAGGACTAAATTGGACTACAGCAAATGACTGCAGCGTAAACTTTACTACCTTCTCAAGAACAGTGCAATGTAACACCGAGGATTTTAAGCTCAGTCAGACATGGATTTGCCAAGGAAAAGTCATTTTTACCATTCTGGGCCCTGGGTATCTTATCAGTAAAATTGGAATAATAATAAATGTGTTGCAGAATGATTATTAATATCAGAAGTAATATATACCCAATAATAAGGTATTTCTTAGGTGGTTCATAAATGGTGCTTGTTAATATAGCTCTCAGAAGTTTGCCAAAAATAAAAGATAAAATAAAACCCTCATCAAATCATATGAATTTTTCCAATATTTTATTAAAGGCTTACAGATACAAGCACCACAGCAGTCGTATTGATACCAAGAAAGAGCTATAACTACACAGAAATATTGCTTATAATAAAGGGATTCACCTGTCAGTTTGGCAGAGTTTACACCAGAATTAAGCATGAATGCAAGTGAAGTGGAAGGGATTCTATTTCCAGCAATAATAGCATAACTTGAAGCAAACCAATAAATGTTCACATCAAAAAAAACTAGAAAAAAAGATTTTTTAAAAAATCTCTGTTTGAAAACATTGAGAGCTACGGAGGCAGCCAGGACTTAAAGGGCCAAGATCCTGAAAAGAAGTAAAGCAGAGAACAGTGAGCTGAGAAGGGCTCCCGTTTGGGAATTTCCTAATACTTAGCTGGGGTTAAAAGGTGAAGAATCTGTGTCATTCCTAAGAGGAAATGTAGCTGAAACTGTTTCTGGTAATTGTACAGGACAGAAAAAAAAATAACAAGTGGAGTCCAGAATCGGTAAGAAGACATCACAGGCAGGGGGAGAGGCAGACCTGACACAGAGCCACATTTTTAAGATACGCAAAGCAAGAGACTTGGGATCTAGGTAGACTGCCACTTAAAAGCATAGCAGAGTTTTCAATGGACTGATCGTGCCAGGGAAACAAATGTAAGAGCATATGACCCAGCAATAAGAAGAGACCCTAATAAACACTGGGCCTTTCAGGTAGACCCTTGGAGAGTTAGACCCCAAGAGCGAGCACAAAGCAGTTTTACATTTGTCTTAATAAAATTACAACAAAGGTAATCTACGGCAACTCGGTTGCTGATCAAATTGAGGTAATCTGACCGCCCACCCTAGCTTCCTGACAGAGAACAGGGTGAGCCCTTTCTCAAAGAAGATAAAAGCATCTGGAATGTAAGCAATTTTTTCATACACAATATCCATTATTTGATTAAAGATGACAAGGTATACCAAGAAATAAGAGAAAAAGAAGACCCAGATGGTATAAACAGACCCTCACATTCCTAGATCAGTGCTGTCCAACAGACCTTTCTGCAATGACGGAAACGTTTCATGTACATGCTGCCCAATATAGTACTGGTTGCATACATGTGGCCACCTGACATGAAGAACTGAATTTTTACATTTTATTTCAAATGTCCTCTCCCCTCCCCCTAGGGCACTAGATGAGGAAACAACACACTATAAACCCAGAGGTGAGAGAAGTACTAACAGGTACTGGACTCCTGCCAGTACTTGTGGTTCTATCTAAACCACAAATCTGACTCTCATTCACGTATGAACCATTCTGAGATTCTTCATCGCTTTCAGGGTAAGTTAAACTCCTTAAAATGGCAGGTCTCCCTCCTCTTTCAGCACCTCTTCCTCTCTCATTTTATGTTTCAACAACACCAAACTACTTGTATTTCTCTGTACATGCCACTTTTTCATGTTTCTATGTCTTTGTTCCTCTGACCTTTGAAACTTCCTTCACCTACTCTCTGCCTAAGTAACTATAAACAGCTGGGATTCTTGTGGCTCCATAGAAAGCCAGCTCAAACTGACTTGGGAAAAAATAGAAATTTACTGTAAAAGTAATGAGGTGTCTCATGAAACAGAGGGGCAAAGAAGTAGCTGCATATCTATTATAGGTAACATTAGAACCAGAGGCTTGAATGGTTTGAATGCTAGGAGAATGGGTTCTCTCCACAGCTTGTCTCTGCTTCTCTCTGTGTATGTCAATGTAACTTAAGACCATTGTTATTATTGTTTTCCCCCTCCCAAATAGCAGAAAACAGGTAGTTAACAATTCTTAAGCTTTGCTGGGTCCTATATTGAGAAAAAAAAAAAAGAGAGGCAGGCCACAGCAATCTTGAAAAAAAGCACAGTTGGAAGTGTCATGCTACCTGATATCAAACTATACTTTGTAGCTACGGTAGTCAAAACAGCATGGTACTGGCACAAAAAAAGGTATGTGGATCAATGAAACAGAATAGAAAGCCCAGGAATAAACCCAAATCTATATGGTCAATTAATATATGACAAAGGAGGCAAGAATATACAATGGGGTAAAGACAGTCTCTTCAATAAATGGTGTTGGAAAAACTGGACAGAACATGAAAAACATGAAATTAGACCACCTTCTTAAACCATATATAAGGATAAAGTCAAAATGGATTAAAGATCTAAATGTAAGACCCCAAACCATAAAAATTCTAGAAGAAAACACAGGCAGTAAACTCTCTGACATTGCTTTTAGCAATATTTTTTCTGATATATCTCCTCAAGCAAGGGAAACAGAAGAAATAATACACAAACGGGACTACATCAAACTAAAAAGGTTTTGTGCAGGAAAGAAAACCATTAACAAAACAAAAAAACAATTTATCTATTGGGAGAAGATATTCACCAATGATACATCCAATAAGAGGTTAATATCCAAAATTCATAAAGAACTCATACAACTTAACACCAAAAAATCAAACCATCCAAACTGAAAAAAAAAAGTACAAAACCTGAATAGACACTTCTGAAAGGAAGACATACAGATGGTCAATAGACATATGAAAAAATGCTCAATGTCACTAATCATCTGAGAAATGCAAATGAAAACCACAATGAGATGTCACCTCACACCTGTCATACAACAAGTGCTGGTGAGAATGTGAAGGAAAGGGACACCTCCTGCATTGCTGGTGGGACTGCAAAATGGAGCACTCACTATGGAGAACAGTAAGGTGTTATCTCAAAAATTAAAAATAGAACTACCCTGACCCAAATTGGTGTGGCTCACAAGCTTGGGCATCATCCTGCAGATGTAAAGGTCAGTGGTTTGATTCCCAGCCAGGGCACATACCTGTGTTGCAGGCCAGGTCCCCAGTTGGGGGCGCGTGAGAGGCAACCAATGTTTCTCTCACAAATCAATGTTTCTCTCCCTTTCTCCCTCTCTTCCCCCTTTCTAAAAATAAATAAATAAAGTCTTAAAAAATAGAGCTACATAAATAGAACTACTTTATAAACAAGCAATTTCACTTCTAGGTATTTATCAAGAAATCCAAAAAATAATTTGAACAGATATATGTACTCTTATATTGACTGTAGCATTATTTACAATGGCCAAGATATAGAAGCAACCTAAGTGCTCTAAATAGATAAAGATGTGATACATACATGCAACGGAATATTACATAGCCATAAAAAAGAATAACTCAACATTTGCAACAACATGGATTGACCTAGAGGGTATTATGCTAAGTGAAGTAAATCAGACAGAGGAAAACAAATACCATATAATTTCACTTATATGTGGAATCTAAAGAGCAAAATAGACAAAACAAAAGCAGAATCATAAATACAGGGAACAAGCTGATTGTTGCCAGATGAGAGGGGGTTTGGGGAACTGAATGAAAAAGGCAAAGAGATTAAGAATTTCAAATTGCCCTGGATGGTGTAGCTCAGTAGATTGAGCAAAGGCCTGCGAACCAAACGGTTGCCAGCTGGACTCCCAGTCTAGGGTACATGCCTGGATTGCAGACCAGGTCCCCAGTAGCAGGTACATGAGAGGCAACCACACATTGATGTTTCTCTCCCTTTCTTTCTCCTTCCATTCCCCTCTCTCTAAAAATAAATAAATAAAATATTTTTTTAAATGATAGTATTTTTTTAAAAAATAATTTCAAATTGGTAATTACAAAATAGTCACAGGAATGTCAAGTACAGCATAGGAAATATAGCCAATAATATTGTAATAACAATGTATGGCAATATGTGGGTACTATAATTATCAGAATGATCATTTTATAAGTTATGTAAATGTCTAACCACTATGCTGCATACCTAAAAAAATTACAATGCAGATCCAAGAAAAGAAAACCCCACCTATGGAGGAACACTGATTGTCCCAGCATGTTGCAGGTGTCTGCTCTTGCCATAATCATATGAATGGGGACAGAAGCACCTAGAAAAGCTGAGGAAAGAATTCAGGGCAGACTGTAAATATCTTGAGTGGAATACATTCCTACTCAACCTCTATGACTGAGCTCAGGTGGCCCTCCTCCAGGTGGCAGTCCGCACAACCTGTGGGTTGGATGCCTGTGTTCTATGCATTGCTGCCCTGTGGATATGTCTAATTGTCTGATGCTGCCAATAAACTTTTCAATAATCTGTTTTAGCATCAGTGTCTTGTGAAGTCTTTGAGGACAAGCGTGTAGTATATTCAGTTTTATACCCCAAACTCTGAGGAAACAAAACAAACAAAGCCATAAAGAATATGTAAATATATTGAAGCTTTATGGGAAAATGAGGAGCTGATTACTTCAATTGGCTTTCACATGGATTTTATTTCTAAATCTCTAGCTCTAAAAAGTTATCATTTCAAACTTCCTTTGGAGTCAGCTGTATATTTATCCTCTTACAAGTCAAAATCAAGTGATTGAGATAATTCCAAACCTTAGTACATTATTACTTCTCTGAAATAATTAGAAGTAAAAGAATCTATAAAATTTGATTATATATATATATATATATATATATATATATTTAAAATCACTAAATTAACCTATTATGGAGAAAGAAAGCATATGAAAGCTACACAAATAAACTTCTACTATACTTAAGAACTTTCCAAATCCAGCTCATTTGATAGCCTATTGACCAATAAGTTAAATAAAACTCCAATCGTTGATAAAAGAATTCTCTGCCCTTCCCAAAAGTGCAGGAAAGTGTAGCATTTTACTCACTACTGTTGAGGAATGCATCAAATATGTGTGTGGGGTTGGGGGACAGCAATGAATAAAAAGTAAAACCGAGTAAAGGGAAGCTTGGTGAAAGCTAGCAAAAAACAATGCTCTGCTCTCCCCCTGCTGGCTTTTTGGCAGTACTGCTCTTCCAAGTCCGTGGAAAGGCCCAAGAGAGGGTTCTCTCAGGGAATCTTAAAAGTACTTAAAAGTGCTCATATTGTCCATATAGATAAGCCCCCTCAAGTCAAAGCATCCTAACCAAAGCCATTGATACCTTCTCTTCCTATCGCTAATAATGGCTAATATTGAAAAGACAAGACAGGTAGATGTTAATGGCCTAACTTCTAATTTTGAAGAGTAAGTCAATAGAGAGGTATCTGTAATATTTTCTGGTTTTCTGAGAATATGACCCTACTTACAGACTGAGATGAAGCCTGAGAGAATGAGGAAAAAATGCATTTTGAATTGGAATTGAAAGACCTAGGTATGAGTCTTGGCTTTCTCCATTACTTATTGGTTATATAACCTTTACTGTTACTTTTATATTGGTTAGGTAAAATTACCATTTTTGAAAGTGAGTTTCATCAGCCTCTGAAGTTATACAACAGAATTGTTGGGTACTGTGATGCAGCATCCCCAAACCGGGGAGCTGCTTAAGTGTTCATGATATCCCTAAAAAAAAACACCTGGTGGACTAGCAGATGAGGCATGTCATTTATTACAGTACAGGGCAGTTCACCGGCAAGTCAGTGAGAGGGAGACCACTGCTGGGGCCCACCCTGCCTGGTCTCAGGAAGCTGTAACCCCCCATGACTTAGGCTGAGTGAGAGACCTCCGAACCAGGAGCCACTAAGGAGACAAAACTTATTTCCCTGGCATGAATGCTGCCTGTTCTGTGCCTGGCCTCCTATGCTTGATCAGTTAGCCAATGATGGGTAAGATTTCCCATGGGGGTAATCATCTAAGACAGGCATGATCATGTGGAGGCCTCAGGGAAGAGACTCGGGGCTTTGGAAATGAAGGGGTGATCGACATCAACCCCTGCCCCCTCGGCTTTGTCAAAGCCTGAGTCCTTGTTCTTAGTTGAGAGAAATCCAAGTCTCTTGGCTGCCTTTGTCTCCTCTGCCTGACTCAGGCCTGCGGAAATAACAGGGGCAGTACAACCCAGACTAGAGTCAGCAGACCCCCAGGGTAATTAGGCCTGGGACAGAGAATATGCAAGATCCTGTGAGATCTGCTTGCTGGAGGATGCTATTGAATTAGAATATGAAGGCACAGACAGGAAAACGGGACTAGCCTTTTAGGTCCTGTAGTGATAAAACCCCAAACTCTGCCCAGAATCCCAGCAGGAGTTCTGTTAGCACCTTTGAAAATTACCTACTTGTTTGATCTTCCCTGTCAGACTGGAATCCACAAACTGTATCTATATTCTTAACAAAAGCACTATTCAGGTGGGAACTCGGGTTCCACTAGAGAGGGTGGCAGTTTCGTCCCTATTTCCCCACAAGGCTCGGTTGTCTCTGTGTATGTTTTTCTCATGTTTCGATGAGCCATCCACAGCATTCCGTGGTCACTGCAGGCCGGTGGCCCCATCAGACCACATCTCCCCAGTGTAAAGCTCCTTATAAGGAGTCCCAGACAAGGCATGTGTCTTATGTGTGACTGTAAACTACATTACCTCAGTGAAAGCATGCAGAAAGAAAGGTCGAAAAGCAGTCACAGGACCAGAAGCCACTTCCAGAAAAAGATAAGGAGGGAGTTACAATGCATTCCCAAAATAATACACATTCCCTCTGGCCAGAGGCCCGCTGACTAGACCTCAGTCATGGGAGGGAGAAGGGCCAGGTACTGACCCCACAGATACTTTTCTAATTCTAACATTTTATTATGCTAAGTGCTGTTGAATTATAAAAATTTAATGATTTATTTCTGCTTTTTCTTTATACCATTTGGGTCATTTTCAGACATGAGCAAAATGATTAAAACCATCCCTCTACTCATCACCTTCCTTCCTGCATATAGTGCCAAACATACTGTGCACACCCAAATGAATCTCAATTGATAAAATGATGACTATGATGGCAGTGAAAAGCCCAGGGGTTTCTGTATGAGCCAGATTCTCTCCAGGTTATATGGCTAGTATTTTGAGTAGCAGCTTCTGAACAGATCTATATTTCCTTCCCCATGCCACCTCCACAACAGTGTGAAATCTTTGCTCCAAATAAGAAAAATCAAAAGCTAAAAATGCAGTTTCCACTGTCCTACTGTCCAGTCATTAGTTAAATTCCCTATATCACATTTCTTTAAATAAGATGACTCTTAAATGTTGTAAGAAATGAGGATACAAAGTGGTAAAAGTGAAATCAGGGGATAAAGGTTCAAATAACAACTCCATGTCTCAGTTTAATATCCACCTTTCAAGATTAAAATATAGCACATCATAAATGAGAGAGCATGTGTGAGCTGATTATTCCAGTGTTCCTGGATATAATTGGAAGTCCACAAATAGTAGCAAGAATAATTATAGCTACCAGTTATTGAGAGCTTACTATGTGCCATTTATATATATACATATATATACACACACATATATACACACACACACATATATGGTGCCATATATATGTGCTTACTATGTGCCGTGTGTGTGGCACATAGTAAATATATACAAATATATTGAAGGGTATTGTGATCTTGGTTTTGGTCCCATTTTCTGACTGAGAGCCCCTAAAATCCTTGGAATTTCCTAAGAGGTAAGAGTCATAAAGCTGTCTTTGTTATATATAACAAGCTCTTTACAACACGACCAGAGTTTATGTTAATGAGGAGACTACTAAGAAGCCCCAAAGGATAAGGACCCACCCCACCTGTGAGAGGGGAAGGGGGCTAGAAATCGAGTTCAATCACCAATGACCAAAGATTTAATCTAACATGGCTCCTTAATGAAGCCTCCATCAAAACCTAAAAGTTCAGACAGCCTCCCAGGTAGAGGAACACATGTAAGGTTCTGGGAGTGCGCTGTACCCCAGAGAGGGCACGAACGGCTTTGAGACTCTTTCCACACACTTGTCCTATGCACCAGTTAGATCAGGCCATTCTTAAGTTACATCCTTTTCTAATAAACTAGTAAGCTACTAAGTGAAATGTTTTCCTGTGTTCTGTGTGCTCCTTTAGCAAATTAATTGAAGAGAGGGCTATGGAAAACGACAATTTATAGCTGGGGGGTCAGAAGCATATGTAACAATGGGGACTTATGATTGGAGTCTGAAGTGCGGAGGGGACATTCTTGTAGGACTGAACTCTTAGCCTTTGGAATCTGACACTATCTCCAGATACCGTCTGGACTGAGTTTAATATAGGACACTATACACAGTGTCAAAGAACTGTTCAATGTGTGGAAAGCCCAAACATCTGGTGTCAGAAGTAAAGGGTTACATAGTGTAAAGGAAAACACAGGAGGAGGTGTGTTTTTTCCATATATTATATATATGGAAAAATATCACAGAAGTGTGTGTGTGTGTATATATATGTTATATATATATATATACAGAATCTATTTCATAAAAAATAGTGTATTTATTCTTACATGTTTAAACTTCAGTCACCTTCAAAGTCCTCTCCATTTGATGCAATACACCTATTGAGACTTTCCACTGCCTCAGGCAGTTTTTGGATTTGTGATTTTGATGCCTTTTAGTGCTTCTGCTGTTTGTTGTTTCACCTCTTTCACATCAGCAAAACATTTCCCTTTGAGGACTTTTTCATCGGGGAAACAAACAAAAAGTCACTTAGGGTGAGATACGGTGATACGGCACAAGGGTCAGGCCATTTTTGGTCAAAAACTGCTAAACATTCAGCACGGTGTGGGCAGATGTACTTATAAGTCACCCATTATGAAATGGGCAAACATGTTGAGTCTTCAAAAAAACAATTCACTGAAACCAAATGCAGCCTCTGACAACAATGCCAGCTGACACACTCATACAGATGGGTTCCTAAAACACTCACCTAGCAGGGGAAGCCTATACTACAAGGGGCCTGCCCTCCAGAAGATAATTCCAGTTTTTTGTAGGCCTCCTCTCGTATAATCTAGCATAATGTATAATGCCTGGCATATAGCTAAGTTCTCAATAATGGTAGTTAGTATACGTGTATGCTAAATAACGAAATTTCACTGAGTACATTTTAAAGCTCTTCCTGGCTTTATTCAGCAATTCATGAATCAGGCAGTATCCAATCTAGCACACAGCAAGGAGTTCCAAAGAGCTGTATAAAATGAAAGTCTTTTACAGACAGAAGGGAACAAGAACAGAAAAACCATAGTAGGCATTTGCTAATTGGTTAAAGCAGAGTTATTGTCCTTATACAGAGCAAGAGGAAGTTAGGTAACTTACTGAGCAGTCAAGCACTGATTGGTTCTGGGCCTTTTCTGGAAGAGCAAACATAGAAACTTACTTGAATTTTGGTTTCCTAACATGTGGCTTAGCACAAGCGTTCTAACTTGGGCCTAAGCTAGTTACTATATTATATATATATGTAATATATATGTATATATATATATTACATATGTATATGTAATATATATATATATTACATAGTATGTATGTATATACACATACATACTATGTGTGTATATGTGTGTGTATATGTAATATTATAGTATAGCATTATATATTATATTAATATATAATATATTATATACCACATTTTGCCCTGTATAATGTGTACTTTTTTGCCCAAATTTTTGAGAGAAAAAATAATATATAGGTAGTACCTGAAATAACCTTGTATCTGTTCTTGTGTTTTGTAATTATTGTTACATAAAATTTCTAGTACCATAATATGTTCAAAAATAAATGCTCAAATTCCTTTATAATACCAAGAGCAAGCATCTAAATATAACTAAATAATTAAATTAAAAATTAAAGCGAAAGATTTTTTTCCCCAAAAGTTTGGCCCAACAATGTGGATGTGCATCATACAGGGCAAAATATGGCATTATATTGATATACACACACAAACATATAGAAGTATATATGCATGTTATCCATACACACATTCATTTATTCCCCACAACAACATTGTAAGGCAGATGATATTATCCCTGTTTTACAGAAGTGATTGGAAGTGTAGAGAATTAAAGTAACGTTCATAGGTTAGCCCACTAATAAGTGGCCAAGGCAAGATGTGAACCAGGCATCTAATTCCAGAGCCCACTTAGTTAGAATTCTCTTTTGTACACAAGTAATACCCTGAAGCAATTTAGCTTTAGAAAACAATTACTTATGCATCCTCCAGAATAACAAAAATGAAAACCATCAATAACAACTGATAATCCCAAGGGTTGGTGAGCACAGGTAGGAGTGTAAATTGGTGCTGGGAGGAGTGTAAGCTGATGCAATCACTTGGGGAAACTCTTTGGTAGTGTCTACTCAAATTACTTGCACATAGCCTGCGATCTGACAATTCCACTATCCACTATATACCAAATAAGTGTGAATATATGTGCACCACAATGTTCAGAGCAGCATTATTTGTAAAGCCACAAATGAAATCAACCCAATGTCCATCCACCACAAAACAGATAAAATAAAATACTGTCACTTTCATGTGATAGAAATGCAATTTCACAACGACAACAAACTACTGCTACATGCAACATGATAGACCTCACAGACTTAATGTTGAGCACAAGAAGCCAGACACAAAACAGTATACATGGTACAAGTCCAAATTTCAAACATAGACAAAATTAGTCTATGGTGAAAGAAGTTAGAATGGTGGTTACCTTTGTTGACAGGTGACAATAACTGGAGGGCAGTGTAAATAAGGCCTCTAGGATACTGGGAGTTTCTTGGCCTGGGTAGTGACCATACAGATATAAAAATTCAACAACCTATAGACTTAAGATTTGTATACTTTTCTGTGACATATTAAAATTCAACATGAAAGCTTACAAAAAGAAAAAAAAAACAACTACTAAGAATCCATCCTCCTTCGTTTCCCACATCCCCTTTCAGAGCACCACACCATCCCATCCCAAACTTGGGACCCATTCCATGCTGGTGTTCCATGTCTTCGTAATTCTCAGTTCCTTTGGACATCAGCAGGTCAGGTGCCTTGTATGTGGGGCTGAGATTTAGCCTCACAGGGAACTGCACCAGCAGTTGCTGTTTTAAACTTCAGCTCAACTCTCTGAACACAATTCTTTATTCTTCCAATATGATCACTGCTTTCACCTTCTATTTTGATTTTTGAGAGCCCAAGTTCTCTTCACATTCTCATAGCCAATCAGCTTTCTCTTACTTGTTTCCAGAGATTTACAGCTGTAACCATTCCTTTACTCAACTAACATTTGTAAGCTGTGGGAATATTATAGTAAACCAAACCAACGCTGTGTCTTCTTTCATAACTCTTAGATTTCAGGAAGAGTTATTTCCTTGACAAAATCCTAAACTCTGGTGTCCCTTGTCCTTCTGATGCACCTGACTGACAATTCTTCTCCATTGAATTAATCCAGTTGTCTGACTTCACTGGTCCCATACAAGAACACCTATATACTAGAATAGAAATTGGAATTTTCACATCATAGATTTATGTCTCTAAAATATTTGTGATGTCTGACTTCATGTAGGCCCTAAATGTTGCTCTTCTATGCCCCTAGTTATAGTTATCCCTTTATTTCCCCTAACCTCTAACTGAAATTGAGCAATTTACTTACTTACAATACAGGCAATAAATTATAGTATTATGAGCAGTAGCTATCAGTTCTGTTGTGGTATTAATAACTCTGTCTACAGTAGCCATTACCTTATCACCAATAAAAATCACAAATTTTTTTGTATCAAATTACAATTTTTACAGATATCTCAAAATATCATTTATACCCATCACCATTTTGAAATTATGGTAGGTATTAGAGTTGACACTAGAATATGCCATTTTAAGCATTTTTAAAACATATCTGCAATTTTTTTATACTTCTCCCACAAGAAGTGGAAGCTATATTCTTCTCCTTGAATCTGGGCCAAGTTCAATAACATACACATAACAGAACAGGTGGAAGTGACAATACATGACTTCAGAGGGTAAGTCACAAAAAGTGAAGCCGATTTCACCTTGTTTGCTGGAACATAAGCACTGGAAGCCCTGAGCCACCATGTAATAAATCCAGCTACCTCACAGCTAGCATACTGTGAGGAAGACCAAACTAGTCTAAGAGGAGAGGCCACATGGAGAGGCTTGGAGGACCAGAAGAGTGAGAGAGAGAAACAGAGAGATATGAGGCGGAGGGTGGGGAAAGATCATGCACTGGCTAGGCCCCAACTGTTTTTATTTTGATTGGTAAGGACAAAGTGCTTATTACAAAATCTCTCTACTCTGGGTGATGGGAACTATTCTCAGCATCAGACATTGTTTGAACTACTACTTTTTGGTGGTTCTTTCTCAAACCTCATGGTGTTTCACCCTTCCATTGCACAGATCAATACTCAGCCAAAGGTACAAGGGGAAAGGTACACCCTGGGCAGACCTTCAAGACTCTGTGCCACCTCCTCCTCTCTGATACCAGCCCATCAGCTTCCCTGAATTCTCACCTCTATCTCCTTCATTCAGTGAAGCCACTAGTGTCTGTTTAGGTTCCCCTCCCCTCCCCAGCAGTAAGCTGGGGTCACTAAAGGATTTACTTTGTTTCCCTTCTGTCAGTGATCATAATTCTGTTCTGCCTGTTGTCCAATATCTGAAACTATTATTTTCAGTTGGAAGGCAATCTGCAGAAGCAGAAGTCCAAATTAATTGGACCGAACTGTGTTGTCTGATCTTAAATTCACACTCAAAAGCACCAAAAAAAATAATAAAAGTAAAGCTTCTTGAAAATGTTCTGTGGTAGCTGTTATCTCTAACTTCCCACTCTTTAACTGGGTATATTCTGGCTTCTCCCCCCCCCCCCCCACTTCACTGAAAGAGCTCTTACCACACCATCTACAAACATCTCATTGCTATAACTAAAGAATACATTTTAGTTCTTTTCTTATTTCACCTTATACAATTATGCTATCCAATATGGTAGCTACTGACCACACGTAGCTACTCAGTACCTGAAATGTGGCTAGTCCAAATTGAGAGGTACTATAGATATAAAATACACACCAGATTTCTAAGATTTAGTATGAAAAGGGGAGAAAACATATTTTATTAATAAGTTTATATTACATGGTAAAATGATAATGTTTTAGATATAGTGGGTTAAACAAAATATATTTATAAAATTAATTTCACCCATTTTTTTTAACCTTTCTAATACTGGTACTAGAAAATTTACCATTTACAGTTACATATATGACTCTCACCATATGTCAAATGGCTGGTACTCTTCTATAGCAGTCTCTCGTACCATCAGAGCCCTGCTTTCAACTCTCTCCTTCTCTGGTATGTGGGACTCTGCTCTTCCCTTGTTTTCTGTCTACCTGGCTGTCTGCTCCTTTTCAGACTTCTCCTCTGAAACCCAAGTCTATTGTTCACAAATTTTATCATGCTGCAAAATCACCTATTTGCTTGCCAAAAATGTGATATTGAAACTTATCTGTAGAGATTCTGATCTAGTACTAATGTTTACCAAAACTCTGATGTTTAGCTCAAATTGTCATTGTCTGCCTCTTCTTTCTTACTGTGTACCATGTATCTTCATTCAGACGTCTTAGACTTAGCATACCCAACATTTAATTCCTTGTCTCCATTCTCAACCCTTTTGTCCTCCCAGTTACTCAAGCAAGTACCCTAAAATCATTTGCATCTTTATCTAAATTGTTACTAAATCCACTCGTTTAACTTCTATCTTAACTATCTAACTTCTATGCTGTCTGAATTCCCTTAGTTTGAAGTATATCAATCTTGGCACTATTGAAATGTTGAACCAGATAGTTCTTTTTGTGAGAATTTGTCTTGCACATTGTAGGATATTTAGCATATTCCCTGACCTCACACCACTAAATATCAGTAGCAACCCCTGGCTGCAAAAACAAAAAATATTTCCAGACATTATCAAATGTCTAAGGAAGCGGGAGGGGATCCCCTATCCTAGGGCCACTGAGTTGACTGAGGCCATCGTTATTAATCACCTGCATTAAGGCAAGAGATTCCACTTGGCTCTCCTGCCCAGTACTGTACCTCTTCCCTATTCTCCATACATCTTGCAGTTTTACAGTTTACTTCAGAATAAAATTTAGTATCTCTAATATTGCATAAAAAGGGCATTATCTGTCCTCCACTTACCTCTTTCAGCTTTCCACTCCAGCTATGCTGAGTTCCTTGTAGTTTCCTTAAGGATGGATGAAAGCCATAAGAAGTGTTCGTCAGAAAAAGTGACTGACTCACTAGTAGCTTATGAGATAAATGCAAAATTCCTAGGATGTTTTATACAGAGAATATGAGTAAGCATGTACTTTGTGAAACATAGAAGTGTGTTCCTATGAGTAAACTCATATGAGTAAACTATAAGGCATGCCTAAGCTAAAATAAAGTAAAAATACCATGAAACAGAGGATCAGTTAGAGTAAAAAAAAGTGGGGGGATGGAAAAACTAAGCTATGGGTTGAGAGCTATGTTGCCATTAAATTAGCCATCCATAGGTGATACCTAGCATAATCTCGTATGTGCCGTATTCTGAATGAATGAATGAATGAATGAATGAATGCAAGCAAATAAGCCCATGTCTGTCCAGGCTAATTAGTAAGTTCTGGTTGTGGTCCGGCACCTTTCCCTGCACCTATCCAACAAAACAGGTGTGTGCTATTGGCTCAAAGCACTTTCTACCTGTGAGACTCCTCATTGTGACTTGAACGCCGGTCCTCATAAGCATATCATTAAAGGAAAAAGCTGATGTGGCAGATAGAACATATGAACACTGCTTAACTCCTGATTCAGGTGAAGTCCTTCCACTTGTTTGCACCCTTTCCTAAACGTGTCAACTTAACTCCAATTCTTTCCCCTTGCTTTTCAATGGGTATTCATATTGATTCAATAAACCATGTTACTCAAGCAGCTTAATTTGGTCTGTGTCTTCCTTTTCATTATCTCTATCTAAGACAGCTTGCCTAGTAGTGTAATTGGAGGCCACCATTGCATCAAGTTAGTTTTCCATATGACAACTCAATTCAGGTAATAACCTCCTCTCAGAATCCCGCTTTGGTAACTCTCATTTCACCCTGTTCACATCCTGTGTTTGTTGTGGCATTTATTGCACCACAGTGATTAACTCTCCACTCCTTTGTCCTCTCTCTAGTCTGTGACCTCTTTGAAGGGGAGGGAGGGGATAAGTTTTATTCTCTTGTCTCATTATTACTTAGTAAAGTGCCAACCATAAAGTAACTACGGAAAGTAGTAACTATGGCATGTGACCTCCTGAAAGAGAGTTGAGCAGGTTAACTATTGTTTTGCCTTCCTTTCACGCCCCAGTTCTAAGACTGGTGTAACTTGGTGAGCAGCAAAACCCCGCCGGGCTGCACAGCAGCATGGAGGTTGTAGGAAGACCCATAGGCCCACTGCAGAAAACAAGTTACATTAAGTGAGTACAGAATTACCAGCAAGCTTGAGCCTTCGTGGGCTATATTCCCGTCTCACTTTTTTTTTTCACTTGGCTGGTTAAAGAAAAACAATAGTTGTGGTGTAGTTGGGGAGGGGAAAGCTTTTCCACACTACTCCCGCCTGAAAATTGGTTGAAGGCTGAGACCCCTTTGTCTAATCTTGAGTACTCAAAGATTCTAAATGAATACACAGAGCCATTTTTTACAGTTTAAAAGAGATGCATTTTGGAATATATGTAGCTTGAATAAAAGAAATTAAATAGAATGTGAGACCTTAAATAAAGGGTCTGCTCTTGAGGTTCTTTTAGCTCATTCACTTCTTCAGGAATTAGAAGGATCGCGGTGCGAAAACCTGGCTTCACCATCACACGTAGAGACTCGCGAAGAGAATCCAAGCTGGCCAAACCAGTATCTTGGGAGGGATGGCCCCTGGGACGCAACAATTCCCTAACCTCGGAGAACCGACAGGAAAATCGAGTCCGCGCCAGGAGCCCGTTTCCCCACTTTGAATCCTCCGCCCGCGGACGCCGCCCCGCCCCTTCCGCCCCACAGGGGCTCGGTGAGCTCCTGGCTGCTTCCGGGTCTCGCGCCGGGTTGGCGCCGAGGCGCTCTAGCTCCGCTCGTCGTCCACTCAGTGGTAGTGCCGGGGTTCGCGGAAGAGCGGGCCTCGGCGTTTGTTGTGCGTGGTTACGAGTTCTTCTCGAACCCGGGCGGCGGACCTCGCGCTAAGGTGGAAAGGGCCGTGGTGACTCTAGGCGGGAAGGAGCGGGAGCGTGGAGACGGGTCCCTGGATAGGACCGGCACCGGGGCCGTGTGATGGAAGCCGGTGAGAAACGGGGGAGGAATTTTCAGCTGAGGGTGGGCCTCCTGTCCAGCGGCGTCATCCCGCCCCCATCCCCGACCCCAGGTCTCATCTCCCCAGACCCCAGTTCATCTGCGGCCCGTGGTGTCAGGGCCCAGCTGAGTTTCTGCCACATCTGTCGCGTCCGCGGCTTGTCTCTCCTCCGGAGACCTGGAGCCCTCAGAGCTCTTGTACTATGTCGGGTGAAGGCCACTGTGGCCTTGAACCCCGTATACTGTGTCCCGCCTGTTTTGTTTCTGTTTTTGTGATCAGAATCTTCCCAGCCCTAGATACTGGTTGAAGCTGGAGGCGTAGTGGTACTCGTTTTATATACCGGGACCATGAATGTAGCAGGTGCACATTGGACATATCTGACGGCATGAAACATTTCTTACAGAGCCACGAACTAGAGGCCTTATGCATGTGACCAGCACAGGGGTGGGGTGGGACTAATTGCAGGATCCTGGGGCCTGGTCACATTGATGTGGGGAGATTCAGCCTTCTTGGTGTGCGATTCTGACAGCCTCTGAATTTGCATTTGTTCAAAAGACGTGAAGTAGTCTACTAAGTGTCTTGTGCTGGAGAAGTTTCAGCCATAAGTGGGACCCACGTGATTTCTTTGCCCTCGCAGAGCTTACTGTGGAAGTAACAAGCCTGTGATGCGTGCTGTGAAAAAGGAGGTTTCCGAAGTTATTACTGTTTCGCTTTGGGCGATACAGGAAATAACACTATGTAGCTCCTGTCTACCAACATCTGAGTAATAATAAAGATTTTCAAAATCACCGTGAAAGTCTTGTGCGAAGAGAGAGGAGGACCTATAACAACAGTATTGGATACGGCTCAACAGATTGGTGAAGACACTGGCTCTGTCTTGTAGAGTGAGTTAGCATTACGTGACAGAAAAAAGCCGAGTGCTTTCTAAGTAAAAAAGCCGAGTGCTTTCTACGTTTACAGGGTGAAAAGAACTTTTCAGATAGTGTAGTTTACCCTGAATATTGTGGCATTTAGAACAAGTAATGGCATGCTCACGAGCTCAGACTTTTCTACAAAGAGGTAAAAGTATTTTTAACAGAAAAAAGTACGATTTGAGTCACATCCAAAATAAGATAGAATGAGGAGAGTTTGTTCATTTCTCTTGGTCTAGAAATAACCTCTTGTTGAAATCTCAAGTCTTCAGTTAGTTCTCTTTGGCCTTTAAGGACCAAAGGGAATAGTAACAAATTGCAAAAGGGATTTGGAAGCCTGAAGGGTTTGCTACATTGCTCCAAAAATGATCTGAGGGTACACTGGACAAAGCATTAGACTATCTGAGGGGAGCCGTGCCTGGTGTGGCTCAGTGGATTGAGTGTGGTGTGCAGGCTCGCCTGTTGGATTCCCAGTCCGGGCACATGCCTCGGCTGCGGCCGGTCCCAGTAGGGGGCGCATGAGAGGCAACCGCACATCGATGCCCTCCCCCGCCCCCCACCCCGTCTAAAAATAAATTTAAAAATATATTTTTAAAAAATCTGAGGGGAGTGCATTAGCTGAGCCTAGAGTAAACCGTTAGGACCTAATTAACAGGAATTCTTTATATGAAGTAAAATTGTTTTTTTTTTAAATTCATTTAGCAAACACTTAAGTGTCTATGAGCCACTGTGCTAGGCTTGGTAATCAGAGCTCTAAACTTCAGTTTCTTCACCTGTAAAATGGGGATGATAGTACCTTGAAGTTGTCAAGACTAATGAGATGATGTTTGTGCTATTGCTGTACCTAGCCCTTACTATGTCTTTTAAGTGGTGCTGTGGACTATATTTTTGTTTAAATTCTCTTTACCTTATTGTCCTGGGCCTTCTTGAGGATTGAGACTATCTCATCTTGGCTCTTTCATTCATGTATTAAGGCCCATTTTTATATGCGATGTAGATAGTTAATATTTGAAGATAATGGGCACAAAAAGTCGACATTTGCAAAATGTATGCCTTGTATTTGTGTGCCCATAGCTAAAGCTGCTGATTTGTATAGTAGGGGTAGATGAAAATATTTTATTTTCATTATATAAGAGATAACCTGGTAAATGCTTTATAAATTATGAGACCCTATAGATCACCCCTCCCTGCAAAGGGCATTTTTCATGAAAGGGAAGGACTCTTGAATGAACCTAAAACTTCATTAAAATTTTTGTTCAGTTAAATTTCCACTTAATACTACTTTTGCCACTAATTAGGAGGCTGGTAACAAAGTGAAAAGCTGTATCAATGAGGTATCAACATATTGGAACATAGTATTGCCATAGCTCCCCTAAAAATTTGGGGGGAGAAAAAAATTAGTTCCCTTTTTAATCTGCACCTCCTGCTATAGTTTTAGGGCAGTTTTATTTTAAACTAAGCAGGTCCTATGATTTGTTTATAGGGAGTTCAGATTTAACAACAGGTAAGAGATGGAACATAATTTGAAGCTGGCACCAAAGAAAGATCTCTGCTACTGGAAGATGAAAAAAAAATTACATAGTAAATGAGGTTACCAGAATTAGCAAATAAAAATACAGGATGCCCAATTAAACTTGCATTTCAGACAAACAATAACTATTTAGCAATATTTGGGACATAATTAAAATAAAAAGTGTGTATTATCTAAAATTTAAGTTTAACAGCATTCTGTGTTTTATCTGGCAACTGCAGTAGTAAATAAATCTAACTCCACAGTGACACCTAAGGGTTGGATGCTTAGAAAACAATATAGGAATTAAACAGTAAGCGGTTTAATTTTCCTTCAAATGCTCCTACAAAAGTTATAGTACACCACTCAAAGCTCCAAATGTTTGGAAGCTACTATTTACCAAAAGGGAATGTTTTCAAAAACTGATAAGAGTTATGGCTAACTTGAAGAAAAAAACATTTTAACTCTGAATTTTCCAACTAAGAGTCCAAGTTCATAGTAATTTAAAATTAATTAAACAAGTTAAACAGTTGTGGAAAGAAATACCAGGAAAATTGATTTAATAGGAATTCAATTTCACTGGCACAGTTTATACAGTCTACTAATAAATTTTTGTGAACTATGTAGTAGTTTTAACCAAGATTAAAGGAAAACAAAGGGACAGAATCCCCCAGTAGCCAAGGAAAAGAATTCCCTACTGGGTAAAAATATTACTGTGGACAGATAGAATTTCTAAATAAGTTTTCTAAGTCAAGTTTGATATCCTCTATCAAATATGGTGAGAGTAGCCCAAGTCTGAATACTAAGAACTAGTCTTATGTTCCAAAAATCCTATTACAAATTAGTGCTACAAATTGATGATAGGTACCTACAAATATAAGAATCTGTGGCATTAATAAGACATTAAGCATTAACAGTTTCATAATGTGCTAAACAAATTTTTTTATTTATACTAACTTAAAAGTCAGAGCCAGATTTGTGTCCTATATCTGCTAAGGTACAGAACACCATAGTTTGTTGTATTAACAGTAGTACATTGCTTCTTTTTCCACTCTTAATTTATCTAAATCCACTTTTCTCCTTGAAAAAAATCTAATTATTTGTGTGATACAAGCTGTTTTATCTGATGTGATTGGGACCTATTATTGGGAATTAAATGTTAAAAGTTGGTTAAAATAGAATAAAAGAAGATAAATATACTTCATTTTAAACAGCTTCAAGTTTTTAAGTTAAAATATTCAATAACTTTTTGACAATTTAAATTGTATTTTTTAACATTTAAATTTAGTATTTTAACTTAAAACATCAAGGTATATATTTACTCTCCTTTTTTTTAATTTCAAGAGGCCAGAGTCTGCTCTTTGTATATGGTTTTACTGATTACAATTTCTCTCTGCATAAAACACATAAGAAAGTGTCTTCAGTATTTCTAACCAGTTTTTAAACAGGGAACAAAGCTTATAAAAACACTTGCAAGATTGCGGATTCCCACATTTTTTAAATGCCTCTCTACCGACCAGATTTCAGTTTTTCACATCTACTTTCAACGTAGACTTTCCCCGTTTGTTGAATCTTCTCTTAAGAATTAAATACTTTTTGTATTTGTTTTGAAAAACATTAGTTATGAAAAAATTTAAATAGAAAGTATGGGAAATAATGAAACTCTTAGGTACATGCCACCAACCATACCTTCTGTAACTCTCCAAAAAAGCAGTTACTTCTTTGAAGTATCATAAATTTGGTATCTGTTACTCTCATGTACATTTTAGTATGTATCTATGTTTTCATCCATAAAAAATTTATATTATGTGTTTAAAATTTTTCATAAATGATATGTCCTTTTTCAGCTTTTTTCACTTGGATTCTCTTTAAGATTTGTCCATGTTGATAAATATAATTCATGCAGTCTATTTCAACTGTCCTTATGAGTCCCCTCTATGAGTAACCCACAATTCCTTGTCCTTCACAGTTAGGTTATTACCACTTTTTCACTGTCAAAAACAGTGAATGCTGAATGTCCTTAAATATAACTTGTGCTCATGTGGGGCATGTTTCCCTAACACAGACACTTGGAACTGAAAGTGCAACAAGGTGCTGGCATGTACGCTTCTTCATTTTGTGAGAAATTGCCAAAAACACTCTAAAGCAGTGATTTACATTCCTACCAAAGTATAAGAAGTATGTAAATGTTGGCCACATTTTAGCCAGTGCTAGGTCAGCAGATTTTTCAAATTTTGCCAAGTAACTGTTTGAGAAATGGTATTAGTTTGCATTTTCCTGACAATTATGGTATTGAACATCTTTGCATGCATTTATTGTCTATTTTATTCTCTTTGGTGAGTTGCCTATTTATATGTGTTTAGTTTTCTAATGCTTTTGTTATTTTCTAATTGATTTGTAGAAGTCAGGATTTTTTTAGATATTTGCAAGTGTGGCTTTTTTCTCCTTTAGAGTTACACAGAAATATTTAATTTTGACATATGGTCAAATGTATCCATGTTTTTATTTGATATATGCATTCTTGTTTGAGAAATTCTTCTCCACCCCAGTGTCACAAAGTCTTCTATGTTTTTTTGTAAATATTTTTACAATTTTTCTTTTCATGTTTAATTCATTAATCCATCTGGAATTGACGTTTGTTTGTGAGAAAGAAATCTTATTCTTCCTTTTTCCACATAGTTAGGCAGTTTTCCAGACATCTTTCATTGCGTCCTTCTCCCATTAATGTATAATAACCATTGATTTATAATACTGTATGTCAGACACCTTCCTCTTTTCATGAATCTATGTTTTGTCTCTATTATGCCGATACCACAGTTTTAATTATGATGGCTTTATAGTAAATAAATATCTTACTTGTTTTTCTTCAGGATTCTCTTGGCTTACTTGAACCTTTACTCTTCCATGTAAACCAGTTTGCTAAATTCGAGAGGGAGTGAGCAGAGTACCTTATGAGATTTTGATTAGAACAGTATTGAATTTATACATTCCTGGAGAGTTGACATATTTACCATAGACTTTCCAAGACATATTTCTACATTTTTTAAAGTATCTTTTTGTCTTTCTGTTTGATCCTTTTTGCTATGAAAGTTTTGCATATCTTTTGTAAGGTATATTTTGTAAGGTATCTTAAAGTGTTTTTGGTTTCTAGTATCCTTGTTGAATTATCTTGCTAATGCTAATAGTTTCTTTGCTAAAACCTCTAATATTTTCCATGTAGATATTTAATCATCTTTGAGTAATATTCCTTTCTTTTCAATTCTTACATCTTTTAATATGCCATTAAATGGAAGCCGTGATAACAGATATTATGTAGTTCTAACTTCACAGGGAAAGGTTCTAATGTTTTATGTTTAAATATAATAATATTTGTTGTAGGCTTTTGGTAAATACCTTTCTTTTCCTTTTTTACTAAGAGTTTCTTTTAACCAGGCATTGAATTTTATCAAATGCCTTTTGAGTTTTCAAAATAAAAAGTTTGCAGCACAAATCTGACTCTCTTTAATGTTTTCTTTAGGGTGATCAGCACATAACTTATTAGAGAGAGATCCCTCGACAGAATTAAACAGGAAATTTGCTAGAATCAAGAATGATGGATCCGTGTTCAGTTGGAGTCCAGCTTCGTACCACAAATGAGTGCCATAAGACTTACTATACTCGTCACACAGGTTTCAAGACTTTGCAAGAGTTATCATCAAATGATATGCTTTTACTTCAACTTAGAACCGGAATGACACTTTCTGGGAACAATACAATTTGTTTTCATCATGCAAAAATTTACATTGACAGATTTGAGGATTTGCAGAAGTCATGTTGTGACCCATTTAACATACACAAAAAGCTAGCCAAAAAAAATCTGCATGTAATTGACTTAGATGATGCCACTTTTCTGAGTGCAAAATTTGGCAGACAGCTTGTACCTGGTTGGAAGCTTTGTCCAAAATGTACACAGATAATCAATGGAAGTGTGGATGTTGATACTGAAGACCGGCAGAAAAGAAAACCTGATTCAGATGTATGTATATCAGTTATTTTTTCCGCTGTGTTATTTCTACAACATGGGGTTTTGTTTAACTATAAGAAAGTCATATTTTCATTATTATTATACAGTCATACCTTGGTACTCGTTGGCTTCAGAACTCATCAAACCCTGTACTCGTCCCATTTTGATGAGGAAAAAAATGTTTTAGCATCCTCGCACTTGCTAGAACGTGTGTGAGTTACACCACCACCCTGCAAGAGAAAATGCTTCATCGTTTGGTACTCATTGGTTTCACCAGTCATCACGAGTTCCAGGGTTAATTAACGAGGAGTACTGAGGTACCACTGTACTAATTAGCATGCAGTAATATAAAGTAGGGGAAGTGAAAATAAGTGGTGTTTCTAAATATTTGCATATACCTAGATTAAATGACAAAGAAAGTAGGCTTGGGAACACATTAACATAATATGCCCAAGCAAGACTCCCAAACTGTGACTCCTAGTACTAAGACATTAGGGGAGTGGCTTTTAGAACACTCTGGCAAAGTCAGGACTTAACTATCTTAGTTTTTTTTCTGACACTGAAGTAACTCAGTAGGATATGCCAGCCAGCAAGGGTCTATATGTAGCAAGATGAATTCTCCTTTTCATGAAGGACTCGAAAATTACTGCTTTAAAAGGAACATCAGAGAAATGACATTTCTTATTTCAACTGTTCTCTCTCCTTTGGCACTATCCCATTCTTTGGGTTTTTGAGACGCATGTGAATTTTCTTGATTTCTAGCTCTGACATTCTAATTGGCTTGATTAAAGCTAATTTTAGGACTCCCTCTGGTCAAAAAGCAAACATTTTTATGTTGTAAGTGATAAATATTAGAACTCCCCTCCTTGTTCACATGGCTCCATTCAGATTCTTGAACCATATCAGAACACCTTAAGATTTCCTAAAGCGCTCTTTGGTGTAGAACAAGCGCAAGCATGTCAAAGGAGCACTTCTCCAAATTTCTCCTGATAGCCAATTGATCCATTCTTGCTGCTGGGATACTTTTTTCAATGTTATCTTTCATTATATTATTAAACCAAATTAAAAGATAGTTAAAGACTTAAATTTTATGTAGGGTTTTCCTTTTGCACTCCCCTCAAAAGCATATCTCCAACCCAGTGTTATCTTGCAGTTCATACTAGGCCCTTGCTACTGTCACCTAAGATGTCTTCTCCACTTTATTCATCTGCTGCTCTTATGGAATATATCAATCACACTGTCTCCCCTAAGTGACAAACTTAAACTCTTAACCATGGAAATTTTGTAATACATTTCAGAACTCAGAACCATATTTCTGCATTTGAAAACACATACTGTAGTAATAATAATAGAACCTTTTGTTAAGGACTCAGGATCATTATGAGGAACCTCAGTTACATGCCATTGGGTTGTAAAGCAGTTTTTCCGACGACTCTCCCATGTTGGCAGCAGCCATTTCAGTTTTCATCATTCCTGTCCTCCTCTCCTCCTAATATACCAGAAATTAAAACTACATAATAAAAATATTATATGTAAATTAACCAATAAATTTTGAATATGGTCAAAGTCTGTAGATTCTGTTGCACTTGGGCTCTAAAACCTTTTTTCTTTTTTGTGAGTTCCAGACTGTCTTCCAGGATAAGGAATAATTTAGATTAAAATTAAGTGAAATGTTACTATGACCTGATGTCAAGATTTAAGTTGATAATTTGTTTACCTTCATTCAGGGAAGAACTGCTAAAGCTTTGAAGTCATTACAATTTGCAAACCCAGGGAAGCAAACTGAATTTGCTCCAGAAACTGGTAAAAGAGAAAAAAGAAGGCTTACAAAAAATGCAGCCTCTGGTTCAGACAGGTAGGCTATCTGCTACTTAAGTCATATGTTAACTTTCCATTTCACATCTTTATTCTTCCCCTATCTTTTTCTTGGGTTTTGAATTTCCTGGGTAAATATTTCAAAGTGAGTAATCTGGAGTTGGTGAGAACATCTGAGGACCTCATAAATAATTAAGATGTCTTTTCAACTCTAAAAATTTGTTTCTAAGAAAGTATCAATGAAGTGAACAAGATAATTTTTTGGCATGAGAATTAAAATAATTTAAACAAATTATACTTAGAATTAAAATAATTGACTTTTTTGAAAAGCATTGATGTTATATAATTTGTATATCTGCTGTATGAGTGGCAGCTAAAAAGTAAATTTTATGAGAAATTTTATAGATAAGAAATTTAAACAGTTATGGTACATTCAGTAGAATGAAGGAGGAAGTTAAATTATTTAGAATATGACTTTAAGCATTTTTAGAATATGAATTGACAAATGTTAATATAATCAGTCAGAATTTTTTACAGGTACTGTCTGTCCATCTGTTAAGGTTTTCTATTGAGTCATTTAAGTATTTGTAGGCCAGTTTTGCTAGAGTCCATTAAAGAACAAGAAGCAGATTAATTGCAGCATAAAAACCAATAGGTTAGAATACTGCAATCAAAATAAAACTGTGTTCACAAAACAATAAAGAGATTGGTAGCCAAAAAAAAGTACCACTGTTTATTAGCCATTCTTTTTTTTGTTAAAGGTAAGGGAAGTTTTAACAGAAAAACTCTTACTTTTTTGGACAGGGTTCTTGTCCATTCTTATGCTAAGTTGTTTTTAAATGGACTTTGAGAGGTATATTCAGGTTTTTTGTATTTGTCTTAACATTTTAGAGTGAGGTCTTTTCTAGCATGGAGTTCATATACTATTCACAGTAGAGTAGCCTTGAATCTGGTAAGTTAAGTACCAGTTTGGTGGGACTTCATCCCTAATTCAGAATGTTTATCTCCTTAAATGTTTTCATTACCTTACTTTCAATTAATTATTCAAAAATAATGTATTTGTGAGGTGTAATTCACCTTGTGTTTATCTTACAGACAAGTGATACCAGCAAAGAGCAAGGTCTATGATAGCCAGGGCCTTCTGATCTTCAGTGGAATGGACCTGTGCGACTGCCTTGATGAAGATTGCTTAGGCTGTTTCTATGCTTGTCCTGCCTGTGGCTCTACCAAGTGTGGGGCAGAATGCCGCTGTGACCGCAAGTGGCTGTACGAGCAAATTGAAATTGAAGGAGGAGAAATTATTCATAATAAACATGCTGGATAATTTGTGCTGTCAATTTATGGGATCTTTAAAGTACTTTCTCTGTTTCTAAAATTCTGTCATTCTCAGATACATTTTCAAGTAGATTACCAAAAGACAGAAATTTGAAAACTACCCCAGCCAACATGCACTCAGTGTGCACTAACATTCTAAATTTAGATCGGCTATTTCAACAATCACTTTAAGCCTACTTGGGTCATTGTAAACAAATAAGGTATAGGCAGTCCTCAGTTTGCACAATTCCCATATCCACAAATTTTGATAATAGTGAATTAGTTAAATAACACCAGTTCATAACAGCAAGCTGAAATTTCAGTTACCACAGTATATTAACTATTAGTACATGATATACAAATGTGAGTAACATGTTTTTCATGATCAATGCCAAACACATTACTTCTCTCAAATTCTGCTGTGCATTGGTCACTGCACATCTTTTTAACGAGCTCACCCATAGACAGCAAAGCATACAGGTATATTTGTTTGTTCTGCATGCGACATCTTTTAAAAGTAGATAATGGAAAGAATGGGCAAAGAAATGGAAAATGGTAATGCTAGAAGTGAGATCTGAGCTGAACATTAATGGAGCTGTAGCAGAAGTCACTGATCATGGGAGCGTGGACACTGCTGCTTTTCTAGAGCCTCTAAGACAGGCAGCCCGAGAAACGTCAAGTGCACGCGACGGAAAGGACGACTGCCCCAGAGGAAGCGATGGTAAAAAACTTCACATTAAAGGGAATTGCAGAAACATTTCATGACATTGAAAGTACAAATGATGAAGTGGGGGAAACTAATCTAAATGTAAAGGAGTATGGCAATTTGTCATGGTGTATGTTATTTGCCCAAAAAAGGTAAACATTGTTTAAACTGCTCTTGATTTGTTTTTTACAATGAAATAACATTAATTGTCAGTCTACTGTTTTTAATTAGTGTACTAAAAGCATACTTTTTACAATTTTTTCATTTATGTTTTAACTGAATAAATAATTTCTCCAATTGATGATTCAGAAAGATTATTCTGAATAGCTGTTTTTAATGGTCCCATACTGTCACAGAAGGCCAAGACTGCCTATAACCGGAACAGTGCCTACTCCAGGAAAAATTAATTTTGATACAGCTAAGTAGGTGAGCATTAAATTATTTGGGGAATAATCTACATATCTGTAGTAAAATATACAATTTCTTCTCCCCACTTAATCTCTTAAAAAAGACATTTCAATACTGTAAATCTTTCATCATGTAGACCATGCATTCTTGGTGAAAATGGGTTCTTTGTGGCAAAAATCTTTATGTATAAAGCACAAATATATATAAATATATAGTGTTGATTAGGATTAAAAGAGCTAAAAAAGGCTCCTGGTGGAGCCTTTTTTGATAAAAGGCTCTTTTTTGATAAAATGATAAAAAAGAAAAGGTGGAGAAACACTGGTTGGAAGTAAATTATTTAGAAATTTACATGATGTTGGAATTTGGGTATTCTTTGGAGAACAGGAGTGGGTGATGATTTATCTCTGCTTTTTCTTTTTTAAAAAATGGATAGATGTTATTCTAAAATCTTCCATCTAGGATACTGCCACTAAACTAGGTTTTTATTTTGTTTTCCTTACATATAGAACTTTAATCAAATGAGCTTTAAACAACTTTAAATATATTTTAGCCATCGAAGCTATAAATTTATACAGCCAGTTTTATTACCAATAGAGGTTTATTTTTATTTCTGAACACTTTTAGAATCTCTTTAAAAGACTGGTTTTACTTTAATGGAATGCTATTTTCAACCACAAAATTAAATGTCATTTTTAAGTTACAATTGTTTGCTGACCTAGTTGTCAGTAAACAGTTAATCAATTCTTTGATTTATGTGTTTCAACAGAGCACTAGCAAAAAGAACATATTTTAGCTTTATATACTAAAATTGGATGGTAGATTTTCTTTCGGAATTAAGGAAATAATTTCTTATAAAGGACTTAAACATAGACTCTAATTTTACCTGAACTTCTAGGATCACTAGACCTTCTTAATTGCATTATTACCATCATTTTTATTCCTTCTACTTGTTATTTAGTATATTACATAGGCTCTTCATAGGGACAAATTAAAATCTTAGAGATTTTTTTTGTTTAAAATAGGAATATCTTCAACAGAATAAATGACTTGAAAGGTCAAATTGTTTCAGCATTACTTAGAACATTTTCTATTATTTTTCAAATATGATAAAGCTTTTCAAGGGAAAATTTCTTAGACAACTATTATGCTAATATTTGTTTGTTATACTTATTTAGGAGACCAGATTTTTAATGACCATGCAAAAGGTTTTCAGAGAAACACCTGATTTAGAGTAGGTTGTTAATAAAAGCTGTGTTTTGGAAAACATCACAAGCCTACTTATTGTTTTTTATTATAAAATTTCAGAAATACAGAAAACAATGAAATCATCTAGACCCTTTTTACATTTTGGTATGATTCAAGGTAGCTGAATTATTTTTAAATGCTATTACTCTAAAAAGCAAAACTAAAAGTTATAAAGATATAAAACTGCTGTGTGTGCCTCCTGGTGGAGAAGTTAATGTAGGGCCAGAAACATTGATCTTCCGTAATGTCTGTCACAAATGTTGAAGTAAAAATGCATGTATATATTTAGATCATATAAATGGCATTGCATGTGACCTTTTTTCTATTTGGCTTTTACAAATATAATAAAATAGGTCTGGAATATTACATGTAGATTCTTCTGTTTTCAAAATATTACATCTAGTTCTATATGACAACCTGTTCCACAGTCTTGGAAGCCTATTCTAAAACTGCTTGCCTGGTGTGGATTCAACTAAGTAATTTTTAGGAGATGTATCTTGAGACATACATACATACATACATACATACGTACATAGAGTGATTTATTAATACAGAGAATATAATTTTCTCAAGTCCTAGCACTCCTGTGAGAAGCTGATCAAAGCTATGAGCTATCTCCCCAGAAATGCATTCATGTACTCACAAATAACTTCATGTTCAGAATCCCTGAACCTGTGCTGGAATTCTTGAGTAATATGAAATATTCTGTAAACCAGCTGATTTTTTTAAACTGAAGATGGCTGTCAGCAGTGCTGTTTGGTTTGTAATATAGTGTTGAAGATGGTTTTTGTTGAACAAAATCAGAGCAGTTCAGTTCTTTGAAAGAGCTGTTGGGAAAATTAGTGCCCACTGTTTGCCACGTCCAGAATGATAGTTTACAAGTCAAGTAACAATGTGGAAAGCTGAGGTGTCTTATATGTACTAAGCTTTGGTAATTTAGAAATTTTCTAAGTCGCTGTGGTTAGCTAGAAATAGCTTAACATCCTTGTACAAATTCATGTGACACTGCCTTGGTTTTTGCTGACATCTGCTGGTATCTTCATGAAAATAAACTCTGCTGCTACTACTGAACACTTCATCTCATGTTCTAGATTGAACTTTAAACACTGGTAATTAAATTGAAGTGAGAAATTTTTTTTAAAGATTTGTTTGTTTATTTTTAGAGAGGGAAAGGAAGGAGAGAGAGAGAGAGAGAGAGAGAGAGAGAGAGAGAGAGAGAGAGAGAGAGAGACATCAATGTGCGGTTGCTGGGGACCGTGGCCTGCAACCCAGGCATGTGCCCTGACTGGGAATCGAACCTGTGATGCTTTGGTTCGCAGCCACACTCCATCCACTGAGCTATGCCAGCCAGGGAAGTGGGAAATTTTTAAAAATTAAAGTAGAAAGGTTTCTCTTTTTAGCCTTCTTAGGCCTTGCCCATGTTAGATTTTATTTTTCAAGAATATGAGTGAGGATATGAAAATATGCATAGGCACTTTTGGGCTCCTTTTCATTTATTTTTATAAAGTGGAGAGACTTGGAAAAATAATACTCTTTTCTATGTATTTTTAAAAAAATTCTCAAACACTTCATCGAACACTTAGTTTGAAAGGTGTAATAGACTTGTGTAGAATATGTACCCCAACTTGCGGATTTGTGATGGCATAGTTCTCAGGATTGATTCATTTTACTGAAATATTGTAACTTCTAGAAGATGAAGTAAATTAACCAGGTGAAGCAACTGGGTTAGTAATGCTACATCTTTAAACGCAACTCCAAAATATTAAACTACAGCCCCATGGAGTGGCACAACTAAAATGTATTGTTTTTCCCCTTGATTGAAACCATGAGGGAACTACTTCTTTGTGAGACACCTAATGATTAGAAACTTCAATTTTCTAATTTCATATCATTACAAACAAACAAATATGTTTTATCAAAGAGTTGCCATAATCGTCCTAGGCTATGGTTTTGAGAGAAATGGACTTAATAAAATGTTGGCAAACTGCAAAAACTGCCCCAAACTCCCCACCTTGACAGCTACCCCAGAAACAAAAGTTTTAGCCTTGTGATTTTCATTGTAAATATGCTGGATAATACTTTTTTTACCCAGTTCTTGTCAGAGGGACAAGTTTGGGTGAGGGCATATTTTAATGAAATAAAACAAAAACCAGACATTGGCTTAGGGTTGAGGATCTTTGCCTTGTCAAGGGAAAACATCTGCCCTGGCCAGTGTGGCTCAGCTGGTTGGATCGTCATCCAGTAATCAAAAGGTCACCAGTTTGATTCCTGGCCGGGGCACATGCCTGGGTTGTGGGCTCAATCCCTCATTTGGGCGTATATGGGGGTGGGGAACCAATTGGTGTTTCTCTTTCACATCGATGTTTCTCCTCCCTCCCCCTCTCTCTCAAATGAAAATAAAATAAACCTGGCGGGGGGGGGGGGGGACATTGAAAATCAAGTTGAAAACCTTAAGTCAGGCTTTAAGAAGAGAACTGGAGCAATTCAGAATATAAATACTAGCTCTGTAAATATCCCTTTGTTACCAACAATCAGAACAATTTGGTAAATCCAAATTAAATTGGTTTTAATTGTCATAGTCTGGTAGCTGAAATGTATGATTTACAATACTAGGTAGCATTGTAGTTATCGGTGGCATAAGATAAAGTGAATGGCAATACTGATGCCATGTAAAAGGATTTTACAAGATTTGGGGTAAAGTACAAATTTAATTTAGGCATTAAGATAGGTAAAATGATTCAGGGTGCTCAGTGAATTGTGGCATCGTTAAGGTTTTTAATCCCATGCTTTCCCCAGAGTTTAGTTAGCCTTTTGATTTGGATTGGACTTTTATTGTTTTTCAGTTTAGCAAAATATGTGATATCAGATCACAAAAAGAAAGTTTAAGGCCGCCAATCTGAAATAATCTGGAAAGAACTGTCACTTGAGCTTTTCTTTCTTTTTTTTTTTTTCCCTTTTTGGTGAATGAGATTTTAAAAAATGCCAACAAGTTTCTAGTCACTTATGTCTTAGTGAATGAGATTATGCAAAGGGAATTTCTGCATAAAATACAGGCCCTACAATTTGGGGCATGCAAATCAGATTTTTGTTTTCAAAAATAATTTGGCTCACAGCCTCTCTAAATTGGGCCACAAGAGGCCTTCCCTATAGGAAATGTTAAAATGGGAAAGAAACATTTCCAAAAATTTTCAGTACAAGGTTCCAACTATGCCAAAAGTTATGCTTGAACAAATGCATATATTCTCCTTGATGTCTTTTTGTATAAAGAACTACACGTAGATTTAAGGGTCAGAGAATAGCTCAAGATCCCTAAGGGACCAAGCCTCACACTGAGTGACACCCACCAACCCACCTTATGAGGCTCCTTATTCCTTTTAAAAGAAATGGCCCTTTGAGATTCTTAACACTGAATTTTGTTTCACTCTGGTCCCAACGGATTGGGTTTGGTGGGAGACTTGGCCCAAGGAAAGCTAATCTTTATATCTTGTCCAGACACTAATACGTTGAGCAAATGTAAAGGAAACACTGCTCAAATGACAGGTGATTAACTGCACCAATCAGATTCAGGAAACGGAAGGTAAGGGAGAAAGCAGTCAGTCTGTGTAAGGAGAAATGAAACGACAGAATAGCCGAAGCACTGTAATGGAACGTGAGGGCTCTATACTTAAACACCTGGGAGGTAACAGTTGCTGGATCTGCCACTGAGTCACCAGAGCTTTTGAGGGATTTGTGCATCTGTTTGGTCTTAGAAATACCCAGTCTCAATAAAGCCCGGCCATGCAGTCAAGATCTCTCTTAGTTTTGTATGTATTCTTCCAACAAACAGTCCACTACTAAAGAAAATCTTAACGAGGAGTTAGTTTGTTCACCCATAGAGCTCTACTAATATCCTGCCCTTCTGGGTTAGAGAAGAGACTGGAGGTGTAATGCTATGCTGCTGCATAGCATTAGTAGGTCTGGAGTAGGGGCAGAGAATTTGCATTTCTAACATGTTTGCAGGTGAGGTTGAAGTGGCTAGTCTGGAAAGCGCACTTGAAGAACCACCACAGTACCAGGGTGATTCTCAATCTTGTATACACATTGGAATAAGCCGTGGAACATCAAAACTACCTCTGCCTGGGCTTCACCCCCATATATTTGATTTAATTGGTCTGGAGTTTGGCCTGAGCATTGAGACGCCACTTCCCTTCTGGCTCAGTGTAGGGATCACTCAGGATTCAACTAGGCAACTGAAGGTTGATTTTGTCTGCCAGCCAACTGGATACCATGACCTAGCCAAGGTCAAACATGACTCTCAACATCTCTGTGGAAGTATTTTTTGTTGTTGTGATTATCATTTAAATCAGCAGACTTTGAATAAAGCAGATTGCCTTCCATAAGAGGAGCAAACTTCATCCATTCAACCAAAGGCCTTAAAAATACTGAAGTACCCCAAGGAAGGAGGGATTCCACCTCCAGACCTCCTTCAGACTTGAGCTGCAACATCAGTTCTTTCCTTGGTCCTCAGACAATAGATTTTGGGCTTGCCAGCCCCCACAAATTTGTGAGCCAATTCCTTACAATAAAACTTTCTCTCTGTATATCCATCTTGCTTTCATTTCTCTGGAGAACCCTGGCTAATACGATAACCTAATTAGTCTCCATTCCAAATTGGTTCCCAGAAAGGCTCTGGCTCTCAATCAAAGAATGTAAACCCTTCACTAGAATTTTTTTTTTTGCTATTTCTAGCTTTAGGCGAGTCAATGAATATATAGCTCAGTCATTTTTTTACTTCTTCATCCAGCTCCTATTATCAAATCTAGTTGGTTCCTCTTTGGAATATTCTTGAATCCATTTTAGCTTTTTTTGTTCATTTTTATTTTGTCTCTACCACCCCAGTTAAAAATCAATGGTGTATCGTATGCCAGTATTCATTCCCCTTTTTGGTGTTAGCAGTAAATTTAACTTTGAGCAGCCCCCCTTATACTCCCAGACCACATAGTTCAGGTCATGTGTTGACCTCACTTTGTGGCCCCAGGGGTGGGCACGTCACCAAGCCCTGGCCTTTGAGGGCTCGCCGCATCTCCCGAGCTTTAGAAAATGCTTTCAGGGCAGGTACACCACTAGCCAGGCCAATCAAAGCCAATAAACATCAGCTGTGATGGGGTTAGAGCAAAAGAGACGCTGTTTTTCTATGAGGTTTGCTAAGCTTACAGATTTAAGACTGGACCAACTGGTAGCTACCCTGAGCGAGATTTGAGAAGAATCTGCCTTAGAATGAAAACATGGGTGAAAGCAGAAGCCAAAGTCCAAGCAGACAGGACTGGAGTGCCTGGATGTAGCTGTGTCTGAAGTCAACCCTGGACTTTTCAGTTATATAAGCCAATCATTTTCTCTTCTTTCCCATGATTGTCCATGAAGTGAATGCAGGTAGCAACCAGAGGGAGAGTAGCTCTATTTGTATGAGGATAAAAACCACCAAAGTACAAAAGTAAAATGACCTGTTTAAAACTTATGCCCTTGGATCTTATATAAAATAATGTCCCCCCTTATCCACAGTTTCACTTTCTGCAGTCTCTGTTATTGGAGGTCAGGTGCAGTCCAGATATATGTAATGGAAAGTTTCAGAAATAAATAATACATGTTTTAAATTGCATGCCATTCTGAGTAGTCATGATGACATCTCTCAGGCCACTCCTTCCTGCCCAGGACATGAATTGTCCAGTGTCTCCACATTGCATAGGCTCCTTGCCCATCAGTCACATAGTAGCTGTCTGGGTTATCACACCAGCTATTGTGGTATCGCAGTGCTTGTGTTCAAGTCACCCTTACTCTACTTAGTAATGGCCCCACTGTATGAAAGTAGTGATGCTGGAAATTCAGATATGCCAAAGAGAAGCCATAAAGTACATCCTTAGGTGAAAAAGATGAAAGTTTTCAGCTTACAAGGAAAGACAAAGAATCATATGCAGAGGTTGCTTAGACCTAGGATAAGAATGAATCTATCCATGAAATTTTAAAAAAGGAAAATTTGTGCTACTTTTGCTGTCATCCATCAAACTGCAAAAGTTATAATCACAATGCAATTTAAGTGTTGAGTTAAGATGGAAAGGGCATTAAACTTTCTCATAGGTATGTTGTATACAGGAAAAAACATAGTATGTATGCCTGAACTATCCACTGTTTCAGGCAGCTGCTGGGGGTCTTGAAATGTATGCCCCAGACTGGTGGGAGGGGACTACTGTGTATTCCAAGGAAGGAGAGCAAGCAGCTGTGACCTATAGTCACATCTTTACTCCCCCAGATCCTTGCAGAATCTTGTCACTCATGGAGATGTAGCATGGGCTGAGGTAATTCACCACTAGGGAGGGTCTGAGATTCTATAATTAAAAATAAGAGATGTCTAATTAATAACTAATATAAGAGGCTTACAGTATCAATGTTTGGTATTTTGGTTGGTATTACTTGCTTTCAAAGCACTTAGAGTGTTTGAAAATAGAGTACTCAAAGCATTTGCTCTGTGATTCTATGTGTCATAGCTGGGATCCAGTTGTGGGTGAAGCGATCAGAAATTTTTAATAGCTAAGTCTGAATTAATTGACTTGTCAGGCAATTAAAGGTATATAATTGCCTCCAATTTGTGATTTATAATACATCAGTACGAAAGTTAAATTTAAGCATGAACAGCTCTGGCTCCTCTTCCCTCTGCCCTTGCGAGACACAGCGTGTGACGGACGGGAGGCCGTGGCTCTCCCCAGATGGAAGGGGACTCGGCACAGGGCGACGTTCCTTGTGTGCCGCTTCAAGCGACAGCGGGGCCAAAGAATTGAACGTATGGTGACTTTCTGGGACCTGATATTATTTTAGAAAGCTGTAATTCTTACTTGTGAAAGGGGTATTTAGATATTTTCATCTCTTTTGATGTTCTACTATATTGGTGTATTTTTAAACCTTTTTTCCATTTTAAAATTAGATAAAAGAAAGGATACATTATCCATGCCATGAATTTCATAGGTTCATCTACTTCTAAGGTTTCTGTGCCAAACACGTTTATATGGATAGCATTGCTTTCCTTGAAAAAGTGTATGCCTATAAAACATAGATAAGTTAAGGAAATATTTGGTTTGCTAAACCTTTGCTGTTAGCCAAAACTTCTGTAAAAATAAAGAGACTTCAGGAAAAGAAATTATTTTTGTATTTCTACCTTGTTGACTTTTGTGCTTTAAAACTTAAATGAGCTGATTTATTCCTTTTTTTTTAAGATTTTATTTATTTTTATTTATTTTTAGAGAGGGGAGGGAGGGAGAGATAGAGATAGAGAGAGAGAGAGAGAAACATCAATGTGCGGTTGCTGGGGGTTATGGCCTGCAACCCAGGAATGTACCCTGGCTGGGAATCGAACCTGGGACACTTTGGTTCCCAGCCTGCGCTCAATCCACTGAGCTATGCCAGCCAGGTGATTTATTCAATTAATAATTGGGACAATCTAATAATAATATACCAGCCACACGTACTGAGTTTAACTCTTCGCAGTGTGTTACCTTTGTTTGTTACCTTTGTGTGTTACCAAAGGTAAATACAGCTCGCCTCCTCACACAACCACAGCAAATATTAACTACAAAACAACTATCATTAGGTGTTATCTCATTGCACTTTCATAGGTGGCAAAATCTATTAGGTCTACTCTACTGCATCCTACTTAGCTCTTACTTTTCAGTTTTATCATACAGTGTTATCAACTGTAACCACCAGGTTTTACATTAGATCTGAAGAACTTATTTATCTCATAGCTGAAAATCTGTACACTTTACCAGCCTCTCTCTATGTCCCCCAACCACCAGCCCTTGAAAACCACTTTCCCACTCATTGTTTCTAAGAATTTCACTGTTTTGTTTAATTCCACATATGAGTAATATCATGAAGTATTTGTCTTTCTCAGTCTGGCTTACTTCACTTTAGCTGCTACTTTTATTATTATGATTTAACAGAACAAGAAACTGAGACTCAAAGAATTTAATAACTTGACTAAGGTCACATAGCTTATAAATTAAAGGGAAGGAAGTCAAATGAGGTCTACTGACTCCCAAGCACAAATGCTGAGTAAAAGGCAGCAAAGACTGTATAATTAAAAATAAGAGATGTCTAATTAATAATTAATAATAAAGAGGCTTACAGTATCAATGTAAGTCAATGCTTGACTTCTGGTCAAGATGGAGACAATGTAAATGCAGCTTGCCTCCTCACACAACCACAGCAAATATTACAACTAAACTACAAAACAACTATCATGCAGAACTGTCAGACAATCGAGCTGCATGGAAGTCCAAGAACCAAGTAATTCAAGAAATCACACTCATTCAAACAGGTAGGAAGTGTGAAGACACAATGATGCAGAGACATGGAGATACAGAATGGGCTGGTCCCACACACACATGTGGTGGATAAAAACCAGGAGGGACACCTCAGGAGCAAGGGATGTGGGCTCCACAGCAGACCATCCAGCCCAGGGTTCCGGTGCCAGAAAGGTGAGTCCCCATAACTTCTGTCTGTAAAACCAGTGGGGGTTGGGGTGGTGGAAGAAACTGCAGGATTCTCAGGTGTCTCATTTTAAAGGGCCTGTGACAGACTTAGGACTTATTCGGACTCACTCCCTCTGGACTCCAGCACCAGGGCAGCAGCTTTCAAGGACAGTGGAATATGGGGAGAAACTGAAGTGTCTGGCATCAGGTGAAATACTAGGGAACAGCTTCCTCCTGAACAAACACCTCTGGCAGTGGCCATTCTCCCTTTTCTGAGCCCTCCCCCTCCACAGAGCCACATAGCGGAGATTCCATCAGTTTAGTTTACAGGGGTTGCCTTGCCCTAGCGATTACCTAAGGCTCCACCCATCCACCTTATGGGTGTGCTTGTCTACAATTAGACCGTGCTACGGAGGCTGGGGGGTGGGGGGTGTCAAAGCAGCTCTACCTAGAAACAAACACAGGGCGGCTGCCAAAATGAGGAGACAAAGACACATGTCCCAAATGAAAGAACACATAAATGTTCCAGAAAAAGAACTCAGCAAAATGGAGATAAGCAATCTATCAAATGTAAAGTTCAAAACGATGGTTATTTGTTTTGAACTCCTTGAGTTCCCTGAGTTCCTTTGATGCTCAAGGAACTCACTGGGTACTTCAACAGCATAAAAAAAGACCCAGGCAGAAATGAAGGTTACATTAAGTGAAATAAAGAAAAATTTACGGGGAGTCAGCGGTAGAGTGGTTGAAGCCAAGAATCAGATCAATGATCGGAACATAAGGAAGGAAAAAACATTCAATCAGAACAATAAGAAGAAAACAGAATCCCAAAAAACAAGGATACGGTAAGGAGCCTCTGGGACAACTTCAAACGTACCAATATTTGAATCATAAGGGTGCTGGAAGAAGAGGAAGAGCAAGAAATTGAAAACTTATTTGAAAAAATAATGAAAGAAAATTTCCCTGTTTTGGTTAAGCAAATAGACATGCAAGTCCAGAAAGCACAAAGAATCCCAAACAAGATGGACACAAAGAAGACCACACCAAAACACATCATTATTAAAATGCCTAAGGTTAAAGATAGAGAATCTTAAAAGAAGCAAGAGAAGAGCAGAGAGTTAACTATGAAGGAGTTGTCATAAGACTGTCAGCTGATTTCTCAAAAGACACTGCATACTAGAAGGGACTGGCAAGAAGTATTCAAAGTGATGAAAAGCAAGGACCTACAGCCTAGATTCCTCTATCTCTCAAAGCTATCATTTAGAATGGAGAGGCAGAGAAAGTGCTTCCCAGACAAGGTAAAGCTAAAGGAATTCATCATCACCAAGCCATTATTACATGAAATGTTAAAGGGACTTATTTAATAAGAAGAAGAGGAAAACTGTGAACATTAGAATGGCAATAAATTCACAACTATCAACAACTGAATAAAAAAACAAACTAAGCAAACAAGCAGAACAGAAACAGAATTATAAATAGCATTTGCATGGTTACCATTTGGGAGGGGGAGGGAGGAGAATAGGGGACAAGGTGCAGAGAGTAACAAGTACAAATTGGTAGGTACAGAATAGGCAGGGGGAGGTTAAGAACAGTATAGGAAATGGAGAAGCCAAAGAACTTACATACATGACCCATGGACATGAACTAAACACGGGTGACTGCCAAACGTAATGAGGGGTACTGGGTAGAGGAAGACAAAGAGGGAAAAATTGGGACAACTGTAATAGCATCATCAATAAAACTTATTTTTAAGAAGTAATGATATAAAGTAAAAATAAATAAAAAGATGAAAAGCTAATGTGTGAAGGTGGCTGTATGGATACATAGAAACCCCCTGAATACTTGACGATGTGATACCACTGAGCTGCTGCATCAAGCTGGAAATCACCCGTCTCTGGACTTTGTTGTGTGAGATAATTAAAAGGTTTCACTGTCTAGGAAAAAACAACAGCAACAAAAAAACCAATGCCAATCTCTATTCATCGTGTTCTTTCTCCAGTTATCTTATGCATATGATGTTCTTCCTACTCAGGGCTCATTGGAGCTATTTGATTCTGATGGTTTAGGTATTGTTATTATTATAGTTTATTTCTATAGTATTATTATAGTTAGGTTATTATAGGATAGTTAAGGCGTTCCCTAATAGTTAAAACTTTTGTCTACTTCTGTACCCAGCACTCAGCCACCTTCATAAAAATGGAAAATTACTGCTCTGCAAGTTCCAAAATGTTTTTCTTATTCCATTGTGAGGAGTCACTTTGAGCAGTAAAGCGTACATATGATAAGTGATAACAACAGCTGTTCATTGTCATTCGGCACAATTGTGCTTTAGCTCTTTCAAAAATACTTTGTCCATCTTCATTGTATGATGCCCAAATGTCCAGAAGAGGGCGATGTTTCACTACAAACTCCCAATGAAGCGACTCTGACCTGCTTTGGAGAAGAGAACCAATTAGAAAGCAAATTTCTTAAGGTATTAGAGTGCTATTTGCTTAAGTGCTTTAGGAAGAAAATGTTTCTTAATGTGGAGAAGAAAAAAATTTTCTTTCTCAACCACCTCTGTTTTATGTAAGTTGTTCTTTCAACTGGGAATCAAGTATTCTATTGAAGTGCAGATCGTAGTGAAAATATCCCAGAATCAGTCAATACTTCAATTATAATTATTTACAACCCAGAGCAGAGCGCATGGTCTTTGGTGTTAGACAAATGAGAGTTTGAAGGCTGTTTCCACTACTTCTTAAGCTCTGCAACCTCAGACAAGTTACGTGGTTTCTAGAAGCCTCCATTTCCTTGCATGTAAAATGTGAACAGGGGTACCTCCATGGTAAAGATATTGTAAGGATTAAATGTGCCAGGTTGAGAGCCTGATTCAGACACGTGCTCAATAAACGGAAATATTCTAAATTTCTGAATAAGCAGTCCATCTGAGCAAAATTATACGAGATTTGCCCTTAAGGTGAGCCTTGGTCATTTCTACTATGCTGCATAAAACACAGTGCTTGGCACATATTACACAGTTAGTCAATTTCCGTAACTAGAATATTTTAAAATGTGAAAAGAAACCACGAAGCCCGAGATAAAACTGGTATTGGAGTCTAACAGATGTGTTTCTACCTTCTTTCTTTTCCTTTCCTTCCTTGATTTAAAAAAAAAAAAAGTCAGGTCCCTCCTTTCTTCGAGGGGGGAAAGTGAGTCGGACCAATTAAGAATAAGGTGTTGGGGCTGAAGGCAGAAAAGTGGGAATAAAAGGAAGTGTTGTGTTCACTGTCCTCTGTCTTCTTGGTGGGCAGGAAGCCAGCTACGGAAGCAGGGCAAAGGCCTGGGGCCACAGGAGGGCGGTGTTTGTTCACAGCCTGCACCGCGATGGGCCACAGCCATAGAGGTCAAGGCAACAAGTCCAGGGTCACCGTGCAGTGGCTCTGCGGTGGCCAGCAGCGCGCTCTCAGAGGTGCAGGACAGACGAAGACACCCTTGTGCTCTCATTGGTCTCTCCCTTCCGCTCATCCCCGCCTCCTGCGCCTCCTCCGGGAGATCCCCACCAGACTGAGCCCCGAACAGCACCACGAGGATAACGACCCATCCTGTCACTTGGTCGGTCCTCAGCCTTTGGTCTGGGCACTCGCAATGGAGGTCCTCATGACCCAACAACCAGATAATGTAAATGATGACACAGCTGTCCAGAGGGAAGTCACCTCTAGATGACAAACATGGCTGCCATTGGGGCTTAAAAATAGAAGTTTTATATAAGTATGTTTGTCACATGACAAAAAATTTGTGAACTAATTTTCCAGCAAGAGAAAAATAGTTGAACAACTAAATGGTATAATATTTATCAATATAATGTAACCAAATAAGTTTTTTGGAGAATTTTTAATGACCGGGGCAATATTTTGATATAATGTTAAATTCTTTTAAAGATAAATAGGACAATTTCAATTTTTTCAAAAAGCAAAATAAAGTGGAAAAGCAGAGCGAGAGATGTACCATGATGTTGAGAGCATTTACTTTGATTTCATGTCATTTTAAATTTTGTCTAGCGTTTGTTCTACAATTTTCAAATTTCCTATACTGAATGCTCTTGTTCTTATAACCATGACTGCGTAGCACTACAACAAAAAGGTGGTGGGAGTTGTGATGTTAACGATTTGTAACCCTTTCTGGTCACCTAGAGGACATGACATATAATTCCGTGGTTGAAGGACCTCGGGCAACTCTCTTGACAGTTCAGACCCTCCGTTTCTGCTGCCTTAAAATGAGAGTAACTTCGTGGGGGAGAGGGGCCTTCATGCAGCTGTCGTGACGATTGAGTGAGATGATGTTCGTAAAACTTTGTTCAGCCCAGGGCTTGGAACAGAGGAAGCCTTCACTCAACTCTAATAATTATTAAACAGCAGAATAAATGACTTAATTACCTAATTTCATCCCCAACTATGCTGATTGTTTCATCTCAAAATTTTGGAGGAAGGAAATGGACATCAGACCCTACTGGGAAATGGATCCCCGATGATAAAAAGACAAACGCAGGAAAGTGTGATTCTTTGGGAGTAGGACAAAGGACAGCCCACGTGGTTCTCAGAGTGGCGCTCTGCCTGCGGCTGTGTTCCGAGGAGGAATGGACCAGCACACAGACTTTGGGTCCTCGTGTGTCACAGGGATGCAGGGACAGCGCAGTGCCCAGACCCGCACAGGAGTGAGGCTCTCTCGGTGGAGCCATCCAACCCACCTCTGACCACGGAGGCCTGGAAGTCCTGTGAGCCACATCATGAGAGATTTAGGCTAAATGCTTCATTTAAAAGCTTATAATAGTGCTCTAGACAGACAGAAACTCCAGAGGTAAAATAATATCAGCTGAGTGCCTTCAGAATAAAGCTGGAAATGAAGAGCTCCTGTGAATATCAGTGCGAAAGCCACCCCAACAGAATGTGGCCATGGTCGGATTTACCAAATGTACTTCATCTTCCTGCACCCTTCCTCCTGCCACCGGCTCCTCCCTGCATGGCCCGAGGCACCAGAAACTATGTATCAGGCTTCCTGGGCCCCATCAAGAATTTCCTAAAAAATAGGGTTGGAAGAATATAAATATAAACAAACAAACCTGCCTTGTTGCTTTCGTTTTAAATCTAGAGTCAAGGTAAAAGATTGTTGAACTCTTCTTTATAATATAAATCTGAGTCAGGTCCCAGGCTGAATCGTTAGCCTTAAACAGCCGTGTGAGCTCACGGCTTCAATTATTTCCATGTTGCAGACAATTGGAAATGCCAGGAGATAGTTTTGTTCACTCCTTTGTCTCAGTGCCTACAATGCTGGCTGGCTCCGTAACTATGTGTTGAATCAGTGAGTGGAGCTAAGCAGTATGCATAAACCTCACTGCTGGTTAGAGGTGGAGCTGGGGTCACACCTAGGCTGGCCTAACTCCAGAGACTGAATTCTCAGCTGGTGCCTCTGCTTACTTGCCTCTTTCCCACTGGCTGCTGAAGCCTGGGAAAGAAGACAGGGCCTGTTGGTAGAGGTAGCTCCCTGCACAACACTTAGAGTTGGCATGTCCTTGGAAATGACTGGCTGTATGGTGATTTCTCCAGGGTCACTGTTTAGACGTTACTAACAATCCAGGGCTCCTCTGGTCTTGGAATATGTCTCCATATTCCAAGCTGTGAAAGTAGGATAGTTCTGTATAACATAATTCTTTAGGCTTTTGGTAATACAGAATAATAAATTGTAGGCTACTCACCAAAAATCTCTAGATACAGGCAACCTTAGTTCTAGGATCACTTAGCAATTGCTTGAGGGATTTGAAAGTCTCTTGCAGACAGACAGTTGAGGGAATTTCCCCTAAGAAATTATCAAGATTAGGACTTGGAAGTTAAATGCAATTCCCATATAATCCCTATACCTCTTAGGCTGTATCTACTCAAAGGTGACAGATGGAGTTTGCATCTCTTTGTGTGATTAACATCAAGCACCCTGCGAGGGTTGAAAAGATTCATTATCTGGAGAACTTAAAAGGCAGGATGGACAACTTCAATTTAGACCATTGCTGGATGTGATGGAGTGCCTTTCAGAGGGGCCCGCAGGGGGCGGGAGTGGGGAGGAGCACCACCCACTAGGCTCTGGAAAGGCTGTCAGAACCCACAGGCAGCAAGCACCCAAGTGGGGGATGCATGACATATGGGATCAGAAACCCTGAGTTTTAGCTCAGGCTCCACTACTAGCTGAGTAGCCTTGGGCAAAGTCAGTGCCTTGGAGGTGATTTTTGTCATCTGTAAAAGTGGCAATGACCATGCCTGACTTTCACGTTGTACGGACGCAGCAAGATGGCTGCCAATGCCTTCCTTGTAAGTGCTCGGTACAAGGCTTGGAATCATCATCATCATCGTCATCATCATCACTACACAAGGGTTAAGAGGACTCAAAGATGAGCAAGACATTGTATTTCCACCCAGTCTTACAGAACCTGGGGCTAGTACAATCTTGAGGGACTCTTAAAGGAAAAGAATACAACATTATGAATAAGAATTCAGTACACTGCATTTGAAAGGCCTTTGTTGGGTTCACACCAGATGCACCTCTGCCTCCACAAGAAGTGGTATAATAATTGTCAGGAGCATGGACTCAAGGAGGCACACTACTTGGGTTCAAATCCTGGCTTAGCTGTGTGACCTTTGGCAAGTTGCTAAACCTCTCTGTGCCTCAGTTTTTCATCTGTGAAAAGGATGGTTGTCAGGGTTATATAACATGTAGCAGTGGTGGCACATAGTATGAAATATAATTGCTTACAATCCCTATTTTTCTTCACCTCCTTTCAAGGATCTTTTCGCCTGGAAGAATGCCCTATAACAAGTGCAAGTGTTACTTAAGACAGTGTGGGGAGTGCTGTGAGGAAGTACAAACCTTGAAGTCTGGAGCAGAGGAGGACAAGATCTATCTACTTGGACAAACCAGGAAAGGTCTCAAAGGACAAGCAGGGAAGGTTTCAAAAGGTAACACATTCCAGGCGGGGGAAACAGCCCCCACACAGGCTTGGGGACTCGACATATTTGTGACAACAGAGGTCTACACTTGTAGACTAGAGAGGAACAGGGAGAAGAACCGGGGAAGGCAGATTGGGGCCATCGTGTGAGCGCTTGGGTGCCCGGAGGAGGAGTGGCAGGCAGTGCAGAGAGGATTAGAGTACGTGGGCTTGAGGGAGATGAACGCAGCAGCAGGAGAGGTGGCGTGGGGTCAGGGCCCGCAGTCACCCTGGCAGTGGGTAAGGAAGGCCCCTCGAGTCCTACATTAACAAGCCAGACCATGTGAAGAGGGCCACCAACACCATCGGGAAGGACAATCATTTCTTTCAAGTCTGATGAGCGAAACTCCAGTTTGTAGTTTTTACATTTCTCCCACTCATATTAGTGGCTGGATTGAGTTTCTCCTTCCTATTCCATCCATATGAAAGGCGGAAGGGCTTCTGCCTATGAGAGAATGCAATTGTCACTCCTCCCAGCCCGAGGTCCTGGACTGCTGGGCTCTGGCCACGGGGCTGAGAAGGGCTGTTCTGGCAAAGGTGTATTCTCTCTCCTAGTGGAAACCTGTCCCATCCCCTCTCATTAGGACGAAGACTTTCCAAGATATCTTTTGCTGTCACCTTTTAGAGTGCATTTTCTTGGGAAATGAAGTGCTTTCACATGGCTGCCAGTTACTCAATTTTCTCCCCAGGCAGGTGGGGCTATTGTATACAGCACGCTGCACAACCTACACAACTCTGTGGGACAGCCCAGCCACCAGTCAGGGCCTCGTTACAGAGGGCACCTGCGGGGCTGCTCCCAGGTGTTATCACCCCTCCGGGCAAGGCAGTTGCTGTGTGTCTCCCTGCGGGGTCTGCCTCCCTGGCCTTGGTTAGTCCAAGCCAGCCAGCACCCTTCCCTGGAAGGTTTAGGGTCAAAATTAAGGAGAGGATCAGCCTCCCCTGGGTGGTGGGAGCTATAGGATTTGACTATGGGGAACCCCCACCAGCGAGGGTCCCAGTATATGGAGGAAGATGTCTACATAGCAGAGAAGGATGCTCTCCCAGGAGGAAAGTGAAATGCTGGTTAAATGTGAGTGCCTTTTCCTATTTTCCCTGAGGACTGACTCTACCCTTGTTCTGCTTTAGGTTACATGCGGTTCCCTTGCAGAAATTTCCTTCTTCTTTTTCCTAAACCATTTTGAGTTGAATATCTTTCCCTCTGGGGCATATACCCACGCTCTCACCCTGTGCTCGTCAATTAAGCTTACTCAACGTGTTTGCCTTCTTTCCGGTGTGCTACGGGCTAAACAGACGACCTCATCACTGCTAACACAGAGAACAATGCATTAAACCTTAATAATCACAGTAAGTGCTTACCTACTGCTTTTCAAATTTCAAAATAATTTTTCAATCAGTAGTTCACTCGATTTGCATAAAAATGCCAAAAGACAGTCCAGCTACTCTCTTCCTCACTTTACAGAAAAGTTAGGCCCAGAAAAATTCGTTGACTTTTCTAAGTTCCGAACCTCAGTTCTTTTCTTGCAAAACCTGAATTTCAACTTACATCTCTCCCTTCCAGATCCCATATACTCTACCCAATACCATCTTGCTTTAGGAGGTGACCCAGTTCTTAGACCTCCAGATATTGGTGAAGGTGAGTGAGGAAGGTAGTGTGGGCAAGAGCACTTTCACAGGGTCCTCAGAGCTCTGGTTAGGCAGCTTTCTACTCTGCCTGCAAGGAACAGGGCAGTACAGTTGCTTATGTTCGATGGGACCAAGGGAAATAACACAGAGCCAGGAGTTAAGGTGAGGCAAGTGAGGTGTGAAGGGTGAACAACTTAAAGAGATACTTACTCTCAAGGTCATGCAAGGGCTTGCCGTGGTCCCGCAACACCATTAAGGTCATAGCTGCAAAATTCAGACTTGAAGGGCATGGCAGAGACCTCCTGAAATAAAGACACCTGTTCTGGGCTAAGTGTTAGGAGGTGTGCTGAGTAGAAGAATCAAGAGACCAGAATCAGGCACCGGCAGCCAGCCGTGCCCTGCCTGGCCTCTAGACATCATCACCTGAAACCTTTGCTCCGTGCCTGGTTCGCTCGGCTAACTGTGCTCTTAAGAAACAAAAACACTCACCAGACACACTGACGTCCTTGCCAGTAGACTCTGAGGTGAAGGAAAATTACAGTTACGTTCTGTTGGAAACCTAGGAAGAGCCAAACAGATACTAAATACCAGTGTTTTTAAATCGACAAAGGAGATCCTAGAGAGAATCTGTCTCAGGTCAGATTTCTGTCACTTTTGACAAAGATTCCCAAATATTATTGCTGTACACTTTTAGCCTGCTCTCTTAGATCAAAACATGCTTATTCTTTTTTATTCTCCCTTTCAGTGTACCGAAGGGTTATCAGATCAGGAAATGGAAACTGATGGAGCTTGTGTGGCTTTTCTCAAGGTCGTACAGCCAGTCCCTGGAAAAGCCTGGATCGGAATCCAGGTCTACGGGTGCACAGTGCTCACGCCACTGTATCGTGAGTCAGAGAGAGTACTGGACCGAGGGAGTGAGTGTCCAAGGGAAAAAAAAAATGTTAACACTAGTCATTTCACATATGTGCGGTACTTTAAAACTTTTCGGAGTGCTTTGGTATTTCATTTTCAACTCATGAACATTGCTAGGGTAAGCTATATCTCCGATAAGAAAATGGAAGCACAGAAAGGTTATATGACTTATCTGAGGAAACACACTGAGGTCAGGGCATGGATGGTGTTTCCCCCCACCCCCGCTTCCGTTTTTCCCTACCAGACTGCAGGAGGAGCCAAACGTTATCTGACATTCTTTGTTTCCTTAACGACCACTCTTTCCCACCCTGTATTAGTTATCTGTTGCCACAAAAGAAATTCACTCGCAACTTAATGGCTTAAAATAACAAGCACGTTCATTCACTCACTGTTTCTGGGGGTCAGGAGTCCAGGCGCCACTCCTCTGGGTGCCTCCAACTCAAAAATGTGCCCTGAGGTGGCAGCCAGGTGCCAGCTGGGGCTGCAGGCTCATCTGAAAGCTCAACGGAGGGATGACTTGCTTCTCAACTCTTGGGAGGCTTTGGCTCCTCCCTGGTTGTTGGCTGGAGACTTCCCCCAGGCACCACACAGCTTTCCTCAGAGGGAGCACCTGAGAGAGCAGGACCCAGAAGCCTGCAAAGGCACATGCCCCAAATCTTGTGTGTAACCTGATCTTGGAAGGGGCATCCCATTACTTTTGCCGCGTCCTATTCATTAGAAGCGAGTCAAAAGGCCCAGCCCACAGCCCACCGGAAGAGCTGGCAAAAAGGTGTGACTATCCTCAGGCCGCAATCACCGGAGCCATTCCGGAGCCTGCCTATCACCTCTCACATGCCCCAAATTAAAACCCATCTCCAAGAAGCCTAGGGTGAAATAACTCTAGGGTTTAGTTTATTACCCTTCAGTCTTTAAGGAAAAACAGGTTTGGTGTGTTTTTTTTTTTATTGTAAAGCAAAGAGGGTTATTCATCCAAAAATTATAGCTGGCAGCTTGTTTGATATTTTGAAACCGTTGTGCAAAGAGGACACGTATCCCAGAGGGACCAATCTGAGAGTCGGCCATCCATCTCTCCCTCTCTCTTCAGAGCATGCTAATTTCATAGTTGGGACTTTTTTTCCATCGGAGCTGAAAGTCTTGCCTTCCAGACAGCGCGAGTGAATGACACCGCCTGCATGTCAGAAATTGCTACTGACATTTCAATTTTGCTTAATTTTTCCTCTTTCTTTGATAGTATTATGGAGAAAATTTACATTTGAATAAAAAGCAAATAGTGCATGTCAGAGTAAGCATCAGGGAATGTCAAATTGTTTTTTTCCAATTACAACTCTATTTCAAATAGGGTAATGCAATTAAAGGATAATTACTAGAAGCACAAAGCCAAGGTTACGATCAGAAATGGTTACCCTTTCACTTTAAGTCCTGTCTTGCTAAATAAAATATTCCTGAGGGGCAAGTTACTGTTTGAAAATAGAATACACTCATCCAGGAACAACCAAACACTTGGCAGTATTGACCAAAACATCTATTTGTGCATAAACACAAGTGTTTTAAAGAGATGAAAAGACGCTAAAGGTGAGCTGCATTTTCCTGGGCTTCATCACTCTGATTAATAATGTGATAAAGTAGCTGTAGGATGCAATATTAATTAACAATATATTAGTTGCATTTTATTGCCAATAACATAACAAGCTCTGAAATAGTAGTCAGACTAAACTGCTGACGTGGGCTTTTCTGCAAACTGAGCTGTAGTTTGATTTCTCATTTGTCCAAGTGAAGCATCAGCAGCTGAGTAAAACCAATTACCACAAAACCCACCAAGCCTTCGGCAGCAACTTAGTGCATCTGAGCTTTGCCCAAATATTATTACTTTCAAATTAGAGACTGGCCTGGGACGGGGAACGGAAGAATTTCCGCTGCTGAAAGTAATTCAATATGGCAGTCTCATTGTGTAATTCTTTGCAGAGGCAAATAGAAAGCAAAGACTCCCTTCAACTTCGAGACATCTTGAGTCCGTGGCTGTCCACTTCCGGAAGGCAAGCCTGGACGTAGGAAAGTCAGGCATGAAAAGAGAGGCATTTTCCTGACTCCCTCAAGTAAAAAAGGGTGTAGGGAAACTTTTGGGTCATAGTGTTCGTTTTTGAAGGGAAGCGCTGATTTGGGTGTGGAGCACTTTAAGAAAAAAAAAATGCAAGGCCAAGAATGGAAAGGAATAAGGAGGCCTAGACAATGGGTGGCATCTCACCTCACGGTGTAGAGAGAAACCCTACAGCACAAAATCCATCAGGTAAAGAGAGAATGCTGAGTTAACATAGGATATGGAGAATTAAGACAAGCATGGCAGATGCCTGGAGAAACTTGTGTTCCCAGCATCCCTTCACTTCCTAGCCCCTCTCTGTCTCTGTCTGTCTGTCTGTCTGTCTCTCCCTCTCTCTCCCTCTCACACAGTCATTTCCTATCCCCTTGTCTTGCTCAGTTTCTTTCACAGCACTTATCACTACCCTAAATTACATTCTAGGTAGTTGATTTATTAATTTACTTGTTTCCTGCCTGTATCCCCACCCAAATGTAAACTCCATGAGGTCAGGGATGTGTCTGTCTGTGCATTGCAGAACAGTGCCTGGCACATAGTAGGCATAGAAATCGTTGGATCAAAGAATGAACCCATTCACTGAACTTACAGTCACCAAATGCCCAGTGTCTAAGTGCAAAGGATTCAAAGGTGATGATCATCCTAACTATCGTTCATTGGAGTTTACTCAGTGCCCTCAGTGAGCTAAGAGCTTCACATACAGCAGCCTACTTAATCTCACAACAACTCAGCAAAGGATGTGTTTTTTTTATTTTTTATTTTTTAAATAAAGACCTAGAGACCCAAAGAGACAGGTGTACTTAATGCCACATAGCTAGAAGGAGGTAAGTCCAGGAATTAAGTGGTGTCTGCCATGCTGACTGCAGGCATTGTTGCTTTCAAAGATGAATAAGGTACACATGTCCTCCTCGAGAAGCTCCCAGATTGGTGCTTTGGGTTTGAAGCATCATTGTCTTAGAAGCATCTTTGCCTTGCTTGGCCAGAGGGAGAATCCAGCAATGAGTCCTAAAGAACTGAAGATGGACATGTGCCACTCTGGGAACTTCGGGAATGTCCTCTCTCCCGGCAGGATCTGGGATTGCACACCGCTTTGCCTGAGTGAGGTCAGATGCTGCTGGAGGTTCGTGAGAGCACCGTATATTCTCACATTCCTGGTTCCATGTCTGTGAGATGGGAGCCCAGCAGCTGTCAGGGATCCTATTTACTTTTAATAAATCTAACAAATGGATGATAAATAAGTGATGAGTCTTCTGCCTCCGAGAATCCAGCAGGGGCAGGACCAGCCAGGTGCCTGGGAAGCCAAACTCTTTTCCAGCATTTATAACTGAATTCTAAACAGCCGACACCAAACTCCGCAGTCAGTTCAGATCACAGAGTTTCTATGTATTTTACAGGTCACACAACTATTCCTCTCTTTGGTCCTCTGGAATAAAGAAAGTCCCTCAGCCTATTCATTCCATGAATTAAAAAAAAAGATTTAAAAAGGTCTCTCTCAGTTACAATGTTGTTCATGTCCTTTGACCAGAAAGAGTTAGAGAAAAACTTCAGGATTGATCTGAGGGACACTGAGCCCAGGTTCCATTAAAGTATATTAATGCCAAGGTCTGTGCAATTAGTGAAAAGTCAATTCCCATTACTAGTTAACACTATTGAATATCTGCTTTCTTTAATAAAAAGCCATGTCCAGTACAAAGAGAATAAATCAATAGGTTGGCTGCATTTAGATCTATTCTGCTTTCTTCTAAATGCACAGAGAAACTCCCTGTCAGAGCTCCGCTGTCTGTCTGCCAAGCCCCGTCTGAGAGCTGGCAGCCAGCCCTGACGTCTTTGCCTGGAATCTTTCATTAGCACGATCTTGCCTTAGCCCTCATTTCTCTAATCAGAAAATTTGAGTTTTACCCTGTGTTTAAAAAGTCCTCTATTTGAGCTTACCCTTGATCTGTCTCTGATTTGGACTTGTTCAGAAAACAAGCCACCGGCAGCCATGGATACACGCTAAACCCCGGCACTGGCCGGCATCAGCCCTCCCTCCAGCGAGGGGACTGTGGGGCGGGAACAACCTGTTACAAGGGGCCGAAGAACCTTCAGGGTCTGAAAGAGTTTTTTCCTTGCAGGTACACCCTTTCCACGGTTTTACAGCCGGTTAACCCTATCTGCTGCCAACTTTAGAGGCAGCTGAAAGGTTCCAGATTTTCAGGTGTAAAGAGCAAAATAAGATACACCTGTCCCTTGAAGTGTCTAAGTTCTCTGTTTTCCCAGGACCACGTGCAGAGGAAGGACACATTCACCCCTCTGCATGGAGGCTGCCCCCCCTGTAGCTAAGCCGCATTACCCATCTTCTTCAGTGTGGCCCACAAGAAGGGGAAAGCTGTTCAGCCACTGCTCTCATTATAGTATTAATACTTAGTTTATTACAGATTAAAAGGACCCATTGAACCCCACTGTCTCTCATCTACTTGCTGATTATGTGTAAGTTACCCTGAAGTTGGAATATCGTATTCCCATTAAAGTGAATTATACAGGGTCTGGCAGAAGTAATGCCTGCCTGAGTGTGGTTGGTGGGGTAATAATAAGGGTGTAATAATTTATAGTTTTAATGTGAAAATTTCACCCAAAATGTCATAAGGTGCACTTGAGTGTGATATTGTTATGTTACAGAATTACATGCTTATGATTTTGTAATAAAAGTTTGTAATTAAACGGGGGTGTTATTTATTCCAGACACTGTATTTCCCCAAATCATTTTATTTACCAGTATACTCAGTCTTTGACTGAAAAACGATTGATATCATTTTCTTTAGCTCAGGTTCACTGTGCAGAATTATATGATATTCTCTTTATTTTTTTTAATCTTTGGGTCCTTATTGTTATCCATTGGTCTGTATTCACTCACTCAATATTTCTGCACCCTTTCTCCTTCCTAGAGTATGTGTTTGGAGGGATTGGTAGGCTTGGTAGCCATAATATCTGTGTCATGGTTTCAGTGAAAGAAAATATTTGAATCCCATTCTTTTCAAGATTCAGCTAATCAGGATAAATTGTTCTAGATTTTTCAATTGCTTCAAGTCTATTATTTCTCCAGCCAAGAAGGTGAACAGTTCTAAAGAAGTACAAGCTGGCCGAGCCTCTCTCTGCCTATTCTTGCTGTGGGGATCCTTCGTGTCTCTTGCCGTGGTCCCATTCCTCACCCTCAGGTCTGGTCTGCCATGTCAGATGATCACAAAGGAGGCCCCGCCCCATGAGACCACTGACGTCAGCCACCGTGGTTGCAGAGTTAAAGGAAGGAACTTCCTGCACCACTTCATGGAGCAGCTTACAGGGTGAGAATAACTGAAGCAAACAGTGGCAATTTATACCACCCTAATATAAGGCGGGGAAGTGTTCAATTGTGAGGAGACATTTATGGCTACACAAATAGCCCATTTTTCTTCACTTTCAAGGTTATAGATTTTGAAAAGGCAGGTTTATTAGGTGACAAGGGAAGATTTAGAAGTCATCAGATAGCTCCTTACCATGTTTCCTTCTTTCTGGCAGCTGCAGCTGTGAAGGTCGAGCTATGCAGATTTAGTGGGTACAAGATCTACCCAGGACACAGGAGGCACTATGCCACTGTGTGGACCAACGGGAAAGTTTCCAATTTCTTAATGCCAAACACAAGTTAACATTCCTTTCCAAGAGGAGCCCTCAACAGATACACTGGACTGTCCTCTGGAGAAGAAAGCACAAAAAGGGACAGCTGGAAGGAATTCAAAAGAAAAGAACCCACCACGCAGTCAAATTCCAGAGGGCTTTCACTGGTGCCTCTCTTCATTGCCAAGAGGATCAGAAACCTGAAGGCAGGAGAGCTCAAGGAGAACAAGCTATCAGGGATGGCACGGCAGCAGAAAAGGCTAAACAAGCACCTAAAGAGACAGCAATGGCTGCTGCTAAGTCTCCCACAAAGCGTGTGCCTAAGCCAAAGATTGTGAAGTCTGTGACATTTTCTGCACCCCGCATTGGTGGAAAATGCTAAGTTGGAAGATTAGATTTTAAAATAAAGACCTATTTTTAAAAAGGCATCCAACAGGCCAGCAGAGTGTCCCCAGTAGCTCAGATGCATCTGCCAAAGGGATACTGACTAAGGAACATGTGACTGGATCAAGGGACCACGGATCTTTGTCATCCCAAGTAGCGGAAGGCTGTCTACCTGGCCAGAAGCAATCACTGAATTCCCATTCTGAGATGGAGTTCACAAAGCAATGAGCAGGCATTGTCAAAAAATTAATACGGGATGAAATATGGTAATGAATGTTGGGAAATGAATAAATGCAGCCCCAAGCAATCTGTCTGCGTGACGTTTATACAGAAAAACTGCCTCTTAAGGGTTTGGCAGTTGTCTTTGGTCCTTTAGTGAATCCGGCTGTGATAACCCTGAAAAAAAAATAGCAGGAGGCAGAATTGGATTAAACAACTTCACTTTTACAAAATATAAAGAGATGTTTAAAAAGTTCAAACTTCACAAAATTGCCACAAATGCCGCAAATCTTATGAGACATCAGGCAGCCAACTTTTCTTGCCTTCAAGAAGGGGTGGGAGAAGGGGGGCTAGGAGGGCTGTCAGGGATGTTCCCCACTCTGTAGGTGCTGCTGAGGGCCCCCTTTAGTAGGAGGCTGAAGTTGTCAAGCCAGAGCTGGCAGGGGTGGCTCCATAAAATGAGCACAGAATGGAATGCACTCTCACTGTGGAGTTCAAGTGCATGTTGAGATTTTTATCTGAAATGAATTCTGATTAATATCAACTCGGGCTAAAGGAGAAAAACACTCCAGGATGTGTTTATACTTGTTGACATGCAGAAGGGATACACCTTAAATCTGAGTCATACCCTGGAAGAAAGGACTATTGAGAAGTGCATAGCACTGGCACAGTTCTACCAAGGAAGTCAATGTTCCATTTGTTTCCATGACTCATCCCATCTCTCTGCAATCAGAAGAGCAAGTTTTGGTTGAGGGCCCTCAACCCTTCCCACAACACTTTGTTCTTTTTAGTTATTGACTCAGTTTCTCACTCTGACACGTTCCTTTTCTAATCGTTTGGGAAATGGGCAAACCCTCTATGGATGTTTGAAGCCTCGCTGCTAGTACGGAGAGGAGAGAGAGGGTTGAGTTCCATGCTCTGAAGAGAGCACTGCATCCAATGCCATGGCCATCACACCCACAGAGAAGAACACACTAAAGCGAGCCCACCCCTCAGTGGATGATACCTACCTACTGCTCTCTTTGTTAAACCCGAGCCTTTGCCTTCAGCCAAGTCAGGTCTCTCAGTGGAGACAAGACAGGGTTGCAAACTGGTAAGATTTGGAGCCTGGCTGGATAAGCCAAGAAGAAATGGGCTTTTCTCCTTCTCTGCTCTTAGCTTAGAGTCTTCGTCCCCTGGATAGACAATCTTATATCATCTATTCTTCCTTCCATGATTTCTTACCAGAAATTGTCTTAAGGGGTACAAATAACAGCTTCCGGTCTCACTCAGAGTAAAAACAAAGTCTCAGTAAGGCCCTCATCATCGAGCCACCAGCCAAACACCCACCCACCCTCTTCATTCCTTCTCTAACCTCCAGGTGCCCTCGCCTGAGTGTTAGTCTTGAATACTCCAGGCACTTTCCTGCTTCAGGGCCTTTGCACTGGCTCCTCCCTCTGTGTGGGTCGCTCTCACTGTGGTGGACACTTGGTGAAGTCAGCTCTCAAATGTCACTCTCTTAATAGAGACATCTGAGCTACCTTACTTAAAATTTTACCTCCCCCACCTCCCAAGCAATTCCTATCCTCTTTCTTAACACACCATGTAATTCACTTTTTCAATCTTATTTAGTCTGGCTCCCCAGTGCAATGGAAACTCCATGAAGACAATGTTGATATTCATGTCAATGGCCATGCCTATGTGCCTAGAACAAAGCCTGGTATGTAGTAAGGGCTCAAAAAATGTTTATTAAATTAGTGAATGAATGAATGAGTAAATGAATATCAATAATGTACCATAGGAGTTTCCCATCTCTCCTTCATTCACATGTAAAGGCCAGGTCCTTTCATCGGCCACTGGAAGCATCAACACCATGATCTTCATGGTGAATGGCCACTAACTCTTCCCATGTTGCCAAGCCTTATGTGACATGCCATACATGTGTTATCTTGTTTAATCTTCACAACCAGCCCCTGAGCTGAGTGTGACCATCCCTGGTTTACAATGAATAAATGATGAACCAAGGAGATCCAGTAACCTGCCGATGCTGGCATGTTAGCCTGAGGTGGAGCACAAATGCAAGTTGCAGTTTGTCTAACACAATGGGTCTCAACCAGAGGGTAACTTTGCACCCTCTCCCTGGGCATTTGGTAATGTCTGGATCCATTTTTCATTGTTATAACTGGGGAGTTGCTACTGGCATCTAGTGGACAGATAAATGTCAGAGATGCTGCGAAACATCCCACAATGCGCAGGCCATCTCTCCCACAATGAGGAATTATCCAGCCCCAAAGGTCAATTGTGCTGAGGTTGAGAAACCCTGGTCTAACTCCATAAATGGTTTTTAGTCACTTTGTAGTTTTGCTTGATTAGTTGCCAGTGGCAGTGAAAATGGCATCAACCCTTTTGCGAAGCAATAAGACAATATTCCTTGAGGGTGTTGAATGCTTTCATATCTTTTGACCTTGCAATACTATTTATGTAAATCTGGCCTAAGGAAATAATATTAACATAGAAAGTGTCCACAAATACTTATCATGACATTATTTGTTAACAGCAAAAATAGGAAATCACCTAATGTCTGGTAATCAGGGTATCATTAAGTAAACTCTGGAATATCCACTTGTTGGAACATTAAGAAGCCATTAAAATAATATTTTTAAGAATTTATAAAGAGATAGGAAAATGTTTACATAGAAACAGCAAATTTTAAAAACTAGGTTTCTGCTCTGGCTGGTGTGGCTCAGTGGATTGAGCACTGGCCTGTGAACCAAAGGGTTGCGGGCTCAGTTCCCAGTCAGGACACATGCTGGGTTGGAGGTCAGGTGCCCAGTGAGGGGTGTGCGAGAGTCAATCACACATTAGTTTCTCTCCTTCTTTTTCTGCCACCCTTCCCCTCTGTCTAAAAATAAATAAATAATATCTTTTAAAAAATAAATAAAAATTAGGTTTCTAAATTATATATGTAGTATAACTATTTAAAAATGACAAAAATTATACATACATAAAGGTGAAGCAGAAATAAACTAAAATATTAATAGTGCAATAGGACAAAGCCTGATTAATTCCTTTCTTTTATTATATGAGACCGTTCTGCGTGGTGTGGGCTCAGACAGGACCCATGCCCACCGATAGGTTCTCACATGGGGAATCAGGCCTGCAATGTACCTGGGCCACTTTGAGACTTGCTTTTGCTAAAACTGCCTCACCCTGAACTAAGGCAGCAAGTGCTTACTGTAACTTCCTAAAGTCCATGCTAAAACTCCCCAGTATGGAGTGTAACCAGTTCAACCACTTTTCCCTTTGCATTTGCAAATATCCTTCTTCTGTGATGTGATTAGCGGCATCATCTTCTTTGTTTTCTGTAAAAGGTAACCACCTAAAGCGAACCTGTGCATAATAAATGAGGACCATCATGTAATGTGCCCAGGAAAGAAATAAAGGCCTGTCATGGCAAGGGCTGAGGCTTTTTCTCCTCTTGAGAGAGAAGCCGTGTTGTCCCTTTTCCTCCACAGGACTTGGTAGTGCGTGTGAATTTCTCGTGCCTCATCCACAGTGTGGAGGACCCCACAAGCCGGGGTCCACATCATTTTATCTTTCAGTACTTCCAAAGTGTTCTATAATAATACATTCATTTTGTAACGGAGAAAATCTCATTTAAAAAATAACTTTTTAGCCCTGGCTGGTGTAGCTCAGTGGACTGAGCGCAGGCTGCGAACCAAAGTGTCACAGGTTCGATTCCCAGCCAGGGTACATGCCTGGGTTGCAGGCCATAACCCCCAACAACATTGATGTTTCTCTCTCTTTCTCTCTATTTCCCTCCCTTCCCTCTCTAAAAATAAATAAATGAAATCTTTTAAAAAAATAACTTTTTTTTCCTTTGGTAAGAACAAAGAAAGGTAAAGGGAGCAGCTGTCCCTAAAGTGAACTTCAGACCTACCACGGCGCATTTGTCTCTTATATGGATTTATCAACTGGGTTTAATTAGTTTTATATATTTATTTTTCCTTTTAGGTAATAAAAGTAAAAAAAAAAACATGTTAGTTATGTTGTGGTAGCTGGAACTAGCTTCGTCTTTGCTAGTTTATAGCTACCAAAAACATCTTACTCACTTTTCTTAAATTTGTTTTTTAATGTTTTAAAAAACATAAGAATTCCATGCCTTAGACCCAGGCCCGCTGTCAGGTAGTTGCTGTCTGGGGCCCGGGAGGGGCACATGGTGGCAGGATGTGCTTGGGCGACCTCCCCCATGTGGACGTCTACAACCCAGGGCTGAGAGTCTAGTGAACAAGAGCGTGAGCTCTGGACTCTGGCAGGCCTTGATGCAGATCCCAGCTCCTCACTCTCCAGAGCATCCTTGAATGAGTTCTTAACCCTTCTGGGCTCTCTGTGGATCCCAAGCCTCTGTTTAAAACCTCTACAAAATGCTGTTAACATGTGACAGACTCCATGCTCTGCAGATACTATGACTTGGGACCACTCACTTGAAAGCCGTCCCACCACCAGAGCCTAGTTCTTCATCCCCATCCTCCACCCCACTTTCCAGAGATGTCTTTAATCTCAAAAAAAAAACTTGAAAGGGCACCATCTATGACAGCCTCATCCAAGACACTTCACCTTTGGACTTTTAAAAAAATTAAACCTGCCTTCACCCTGTAAACTGACGGGGATAAGGCCTGGCTTTCTGGTCATCTTCAGAGTGCAACCTAGAATGAATAAAAAGCAAGGCAAAGCAACCACAGAGAGAGCATCCTCACTTACTCAGACACTATTTGGGAAACGAAGGAACACAGAACTCGGTTATTTAATTAACCCTCAGAGTCTGTGCAATGCAAACATTTTCTTTGTAAAGCCCTGAGACCTCTCCTGTTTCCAACCAGCAGAACTTTATTTCTGCCTCTCCTTCTATTCTCTTTGCTCTTGAACCCCCTGTAATGCATTGTTAGATGACTTGTTTGCACAGAGGGACAGGATTCCCCCCCACCAAAATTCTTTAAGCATTAGAAATGTTCTCTCTTATCAATTTTCCATGTACTGGCCCTCTATTCCCTAATGGCACTGGGTTGGTACACATCACAGACACTGGCCCAGAAACAAAAGAAAAGCAAGAAGATAGAGATACACACAGCCAGGTTCCTGGGCTATTCCCAGAGTGTCCCACTGACAATGCTGTGTGGAAGGGAAATTGTTCTATCAGCGACTGTGTTAGATTCATGACCCCACCACAACCTTGAATTGGCCTTTAGTTGTCGCTGATGGGAACTGAAGAACAGCGCCTGTCGACATGATTGCTACTCTCCAATGAATCAGAACATACAGGGCGAGGAGCAGCACATTAAACCAGCTACAGAAATATATCACTGTACTTTTATATAGATGTATTGCTTTTGCCCAGGCATATAAATGATTGGGCCAGCCACTTATTTTTTTTTCAAGGACTATAAATTTAAAATAAGCTAAGGGTTTTAAAATTATGTTCTTTTTAAAAAATCAAGGTAGCTATTTTAAGGCAACAGTCAAATATTTAAAGATCATCTTATATGGATATTTCAGCCACTGTCATTGGAGGGAAAAATCAGCTCTTGCCACCAGCGCTCAGGTTACTTAACACGGGCATCAACTTATCATGCGTTGTCATTTGCTAACTGATCTTTTTTAGAAAGGCAAATGTTTCCCAAATTCCCTTCCCTGCCTGCTGATTGGAGAAAATATAGCTCACAAATTTCAGTTGGGATTTAAACTGATGGCAAGCATACCTACCAGCCTAGACCATGGTGCTGTGAGGGTTAAGGTGTTCAGAGAAAGCTAAGAGTGGGAAATGACTGATTTTTAAATTTGGAGGTGATAGGTCCCATTGAGACTGAAGCCAGTGGACCCCCTTCCCAGAGGCACATATATATGCTCTCACTTATAAGCAACATGTTTCATTTTACTTCAAGGACTCACACATTTTCTGAAGCACCCCCCTCCCCACCATGGAGGCCAGGTTGAGATTCCCTGCCTTTCAGGTTATCTTATAAAAAGTTCTAAAGTTGTGATATACTAGGATGAGATGATGAGCTCTAAAACATGTCTCAAGTGGTTGGCAACTAGTAATAGGTAAAATATAGGTGTTTGCACATAATTTACTTTTTAGAAATAGGTCCAGTTGAGAAGATTCAAAGGTTTTCCTATAATGGCATCAGTTTCACTTGTCGCCACAGATAATAAGACCTCCAGTGGTCTAACTCCTGCCTACCTCCCTCACATCACCTCTTAACACTTTTCTCCTCACCCCAAAAGCTCCAGCCACATGACCTCCTTTCTAATTTCCAGCTCACCAAGTTCTTTCTTGCCTTGGGTTATTTTTAATGCTGGGCAAGCATTTTTAATGTTCTAGGCACAGTTCGAACAAGGCCACAATATCTGTCTTTTGTGGATCTTATATTCTGCGGACGGAAACAGGCAATAGAGGCATGAATAAATCTATAAGGTTGATCATTTCAAATGTTAGGAAGCAATTACAGTAGGATGATAATGGGATAGAGAGTGACTGAGGGGTGGCCACTTAATGTCTTTTTTAGAAGATTTTAGCTGAAATGGGAGAAATGAGAAAGAGCTGCAGGTTAAAGAAAACACTTTTCAGCAGCAAGTGCAAATGCCCCAAGGCTGGAAAGAACTTGGTGGTTTGGAAGGTCAGAAAGGAGGCCACTCAGCAGCCGATCTGCTCTCTGAAGGAGAAACTTGCAGATCTATGCTGCTGACAAACTTGTTGCTACGCCATAGCAGTTGTGGTAATTCCAAACTTAGTGTTTTATTTCCCTGCAATAATTTTGAGTTTCTGTCAAAATTTGGATATGCAAATTGAGGTTATTCCAGACATAATTTCACGTGGAGTGCCAGGAGGCATGGAGTAGTTAGGTAATTTGCTCAGAGTCACACAGCTAGTTAGTAAGTCAGCTTCGTAGAAGACACCAAAGGAAAGCCCTGGCTTCTGCAGTTGCAGGTAATGTTCTCACACCGTACCACTCTGCCTCCCAATCGTCTTTATATAACTTACCAGAGGTTGCTTTTTCTTGCAAACTCGTCTGGAGCTTGGTTGCTTATGCAGCTATGGCCCAAAGACACACCATCATTACATGGTTTTCAGCTTTTGTGAACTTTTGTTAAAAATCCAATAAAAATGAAGATAGTATAAGCAGCCCCTGGGACAACTCCAGGCAGTCCAACATTCACATCATAGGGGTGCCGGAAGGAGAAAAGAAAGAGCAAGAAATTGGACATTTAGAGGCTTCTAGTCAAATGGAGGTGTAGGTAGACATACCTCACTGCATTGCACAACTGTAAGGAGGAACACAACTAACTTAAAAATGAAAACCACTCAGAATGGCCAGAAAAATCACCCAGAAAAACACCCAGAACTGTGCGGAAGTCAGACAATCAAGGATTTAAAAAATCTATATTCATCCAGACAGAGGGGCAGAGATGGGGAGTTAGGGCAGAGAGGACTCGGTGTGGTGACAGCAAGCTGGAGGCAGAGAGGAGGTGAGGTATGGTCAGCGGAAGGGCAGCCCCACATTCATATGTGGTGCATAAAAATCGGGAGAGGCCTTGTGAGTGAGTGAGCCCGGTCCCAGGCCAGACCACGCAGCCCAGGACTCCAACGCTGGAAAAAAGAAAGCCTCGGGTAACTTCTGGCTGTAAACCCAGTGGGGGTTGGGGCTGCAGAAGACACTGCCAGAGAGCCCAGAAGGTACACAAACCCACCCACCCTTAGAACCACAATCAGGACAGCAGCTGAAGGGACACCAGTGGCACACAGGAAGTGGGTGAAGTGACTGGAAACAGAGTGTGGGCCAGATAAGCCCCTAGATTGTTTCCTCTTCGACCCCTCCTCCACACACAGAGCCCTGGTTGCCCCACCCTGGCATGCAAGGCTCCACCCCATACAACTTAACCGTTGCACTAAAATGTAATCAAAGCAGCTCTACCTAGTACATAGATACAGGGAGGCTGCCATCAGCAGACAAAGAAATATGGCCCAAGTGAAAGAACAGAACAGAACCCCAGAAAAACAACTAAGTAATGTGGAGATAGCCAACCTATCAGACGCAGAGTTCAAAACACTGGTGGTTAGCATACTCAAAGATCTGACTGAATATGGCAAAAGCATTAGGGAAGAAATGAAGGTTCTACTAAGGGAAATAAAGAAAAATCCACAGGAAACCAACAGTGAAGGGAAGGAAGCCAGGATTCAAATCAATGATTTGGAACATAAGGGAGAAATAAACATTCACACAGAACAAAATGAAGAAATAAGAATTTTAAAAAATGAGGAGAGTTTAAGAAGACTCTGGGACATCTCCAAAAGGGCCAACATCTGGGATGCCAGAAGGAGAAGGGGAAGGGCAAGAAATTGGAAATCTATTTGAAAAAAGAATGAAAGAAAACTTCCCCAGCTTGGTGAGGGAAATAGACATGTTAGTCTAGGAAGCACAGTGTCCCAAACAACATGGATGCAAAGAGGCCCACTCTAAGATACATTATAATTAAAATTCCAAAGGTTAAATACAAAGAGAGGATCTTAAAAGCAGCAAGAGAAAAGAAGTTAGTTACCTACGGGGGAGTTCCCAGAAGACTGTCAGCTTATTTCTCAAAAGAAATATTGCAGGCTAGAAGAAATAGACAAGAAATATTCAAAGTCAGGAAAAGCAGGGTCTCACAGCCAAGACTGCTCTACCCAGCAAAGTTAGCATTAGAGTCAAAGGGCAGACGAAGAGCTTCCCACACAAGAAAAAAACTAAATGAGTTCATCATCACCAAACCATTATTATATGAAATATTAAAGGAACTTATTTCAGAAAAAGATCAAAACTATGAACAACAAAATGGTAAAAAAAACATATCCATCAACAAGTACATCTAAAAAACAAACTAAGCAAACAAGAACAGAGACTGAATCATGGATACAAAGAGCATTTTGATGGTTGCCAGATGGGAGGAGGATGTGGGGGAATGGGTAAAAAGGTGAGGGAATTAGGAAGTACAAATATGTAGTTACAGGACAGCCGTGGGGATATAGCACAGTATAGGGAATGGAATAGCAAAGAACGTATACACATGACCCATGGCCATGAACAATGGTGTGGGGATTGCCTGAGGGGGTGGAGGGTGCTGGGTGGAGGGGAGCAAAGGGGAAAAAATTAGGACAACTGTAAGAGCATAATCAATAAAATATAATTTAAAAAGAAACATACAAAAAATCTAGCTCAAGGTTCCTGATTTCCTGGCTTCGTGTTTTAGCTTTTAGCTAAAAATCTCTCACTCCTACAGGAAACCAAACAGCATTGTCCCTCTGGGCCAGGCATTGAGATCAATGAGACTGTTACAGGCTCATCTGCCTCCGGTTGGGCCAAGGTTGGGACGGACGGCCTCCCGGTATTGGATGTGCACTCAAGGACCATTCTGTCTTTTTTGCGAATCATTTGTTCCCATCTTTCTTTTTCATTGTTGCATCATGCTTTTGGGTCTTTTACCCCTCCATTTGTACAAGTTCTTTATGTTTTTAAGGATCATCCCATTTTGGTATATGTTGCAAATGTTTTTTCCTAGTTTGTGAGTTATTTTTTTGACCTTTTAAAAATGTGTTTCTTGCACTGAGAAATTTTAATTTAATTTTATATAGACAAATGTATCCATTTTTTTGCCACTAAATTTTATTATATAATACTTCAGAGCCAAGGAAATTAAGAAGTTACTCTAGGATATTTTACACCTGAGGGAGAGTAGAGAAGTGGAAAACTCAAAGGTTATGTAATTGGGTGGATTTTATTCCCACCTAGTTCATTTTCATCATTGTAGCTGTCAGACCTTTGGCAAAGTATTTAACCTTTCAGAGCCTAGTTTTACTCATCGGTAAAGTGGGGTGGTGAAATGTACCTTGGGCTGTCTTGAGGATCTAAAATGCTTATTTCAACACTCAGCACTAAGGAGACATTATTATCATTATTATTACTTTCATAATACATCTAATTTGATAATTTTTAAAAATATTTTACTTATTTATTTTTAGAGAGAGTGGGCGGGAGGGAGAAAGGGATCAGTAGAAACATCAGTGTGAGAGAGAAACATCAATCACTTGCCTCCTGTGTATGCCCCGACTGGGGATGGAACCCACAAGCGGGTATGTGCCCTGACTGGGATTCAAACCAGTGAGTTTTCACTTCACAGTACGATGCCCAATTAATTGAGCCACACTAGTCGGGCTAATTCTGATAATTTAATAAAAATCTCAAAAGATTTATCTGATATTTTGTTCATTATCTTATCGAGACTCCAGCAGTCCAGAACCTGAGAGATTTTCATCCCTTCACCTGTATGTTCATTAAAATTGTTCTCTTCACTCCTTAAAAAGCTTTGTCTTTTGACATGCTCTCTTGTCCTGCTCTGCAATGAATTTAGAGAACGTTATGAGGATGAAGGAGTTAACATCCACAAGGCACGCTGAGGTGGGGGATAATACCATCAAAATGAGTTCCATAAAGGATTCTAATTAACCCAATTTATTATCACCTTATCTCTCCCAAGCCCTTTCCTGCTGCCCAGCCCCAAGTTCAAAGTTTTGTGGTCATTCCCGAAGGACACATATTCTGCAGAACCAGGAATCTTCAGCCACTCCTGGTTATTGTCAGTACCACAAAGGTACTCATTGGAATCCTATGGTCAAATGTACTCTTCCTTAACAGATAATTCTTGTTCAGTTTCCGTATGAAACAAAACAGATGCCCGTAAGGAAGTCTGATGACACCCTTGCTTTCAATACCATTCAAAGCATACACAACTGAGGCTATTCCCCTGTGGCAGCTGCTTCTGAATTATTTGAACATGACGAAGTTCCCATCTACCAGTAAGTTAATTAGATGGAAGTCCTTCCTTATAGAGTACAGATGTCTTGCAGGGCAAAAAAAAAAAAAAAAAAAAAAAGTCTAAGTGCCCCATGGATCAGAATGGATTTTCTTCTAGTTAACTAGAAGAAAACTGTTTGTTTTTCTCATTGCCTTACTCCCAAGGAGGTGATTTGCACATAGTTGTCCTTCCACTCTTTTGCAAATCCTTCAGCCCATGCAACCAAAGGAGGGGAAAAGAATGGAAGCGGCAAATGAAAGGCAACTTACTTCCACCTCTGCTGTAATCTGAACACTACCCTCACAGATAGACTATTCCACGGGTTCTTTGTCAAGGGGACAGATATCACCGTTAAGTGGAGCCATTTTTTTGTTTTCATGATAATGGAAGAGTACTGCTGACCGTTATGGGATCGTATAATAAAAAGTAAATATTGGTTCTTTGTCCAAGTTTCCTGGCACTGAGACCATAAAATCCTCGTAATCTCCTGAGTAATGAATGTCTTCTGTATTCTAATGAGATGAATCGTAGGCAAGAGAGTGGGGGATAACTTGAGGGTATGGAGTCCCTAGATAACTTTAGGATGGAGGGTAGTCGCCAGAAAGACAAACCATGGTTAGAGAGTTGGAACTTTTAGCCCACTCTGCATCCCACCCCCACCCCGACCTCTGGGGAAAGGAGAAGAGCTAGAGATGAAGGTTAATCACCCATGGCCATGATTAAATTATTCATGCCTATATAATGAAACCCCTAAGCAATGGGGTTTGGAGAGCTTCTGAGCTGGTGAACACACTTCTGTCCAGAAGGGTGGCGTGACCAGAAAGGACACAGAAGCTCTGCACCTCTCCCCAGCCACACCTTGCCATGTTCATCTCTTCTGTTTGGCTGTTCCTAGGTTGCATCCTTCATAACAAACCTGTAATAATAAATCCAGCATTTTCCTGAGTTCTGTGAGTCATTCTATCACATTATTGAACTTGGGGTGGGGTGATGGTAGTGACTTCCAAAGTTTGATGGTAGCGAAAGATCAAATTATCTCTCTCTTTTTTCCTTACAAAATTGTTGTCAAAGATTTATTCTAAAAAAATGTAAGAATAAAAGGTATCAGAGAGGTAAATGTTGTGAGCACCCAATTCCAACACGTGGCAGGGAGCTTCACCCCACAAAGCCATTCTCATACACTGGCTGGGTGTTCTACACTTCAGCTCCATTCTGAGACTGTACCTGAAGACAGCATTGGACCCCACAGGCTACGTCCCACAAGACTGACCCCACTCCCCTTCAAACTCCACAGGCAAACCCACGCTGTCAGGCTTCTCACAGGGCAGCTCCAGATTGGAGGTTCCCACCCCCTCGCCCTGCATTCTATTAACTCACTAGAGAGGCTCACAGAACTCAAACATTTTAGTTACTAAATTACCCGTTTGTTATGAAAGGACATAACTCAGGAACACCTAGATAGAAGAGATGCATAGGGCAAGGTGTGTGGAAAGGGTCGGGAGCTTCCATGTCGTCTCCCAGTATGCCACTCTCCCCAAATTGCCACATGTTCTCCAACCCAATGTTTTCCGATTTTTTAAAATGGAGGCTTCATTACATAGGCATCGTTAATTAAATAATTGTTCACTGGCATTTTTCCAAACTCCAGCCTCTCTCCCCTCCCCAAAGATGCCTGTTGGGAGGGAGTGGGGGGTTGGGCGCTGTGGACTGAAAGTTCCACCCTCTAATCATGTGGTTGGTTCTCCTGGCAACCAGCCCACTTCCTTAGATGCTATCTAAAGTCACCTCATTAACATAATAGAAGACACCTTTATTATGATTATCACTTAGGAAATTGCAAGGATTTAGGAGTTTTGTGCCAGAAAGGGGAGAAATACCAAATGTATGTGTATTTATACATATTCAGATTTTATCTATTTGTTTTTGAAAAAAGAGGAAGGAATAGAGAGAAACATCCATCAGTTGCCTCTCACATGTGCCCCAAGTGGGGCCGGAACGTTCAACCCAGGCATGTGCCCTGGCCAGGAGTCAAGCTGGCAACCTTTCACTTTGCAGGATGATGCCCAGGGCCAAATGCATATTTTGTTCTCTCTCTTTTTTTAATTTTTAAAAAGACTTTATTTATTTATTATTAGAGAGTGGGGAAGGGAAGGAGAGAGGGAAAGAAACATTGTGGTTGCCTCTCGTGCCCACCCTACTGGGGACCTGGTCCACAGCTCAGGTGTATGCCCTGACTAGGAATCGAACCAGTGAGCCTTTGGTTCGCAGGCCTGCGTTCAATCCACTGGCCGTATTTCTTAATATAAATCACAATTTCACAGAGGTACGCTGAGCAATTAATCAGTAAAATTTTATGTTCTTTTTCTGGATTTTGTGATGCTTTGGATTAGTGTCAGCTTTTTAAAATATGTGATTTGTTGTGATTTATTTTCTTATTCAAAATAAATATTTACTTTTATACCTCACTTGGTATTAGTAACTTTATATCTTTTTTCTTACTTACTGAGGGCCTCTCAAACTATATAAGCTTCAAGTCTCAAAACCTGGATTCATAGGCCTGAGCTAGCTATTTTCAGAGCTCTATTAGGCAAAGATGGTTTGTTTCATACGGTGCCCACGGCTAGAACTTCAATTAATGGTAGGAGCTAAGGAGGACAGATTTCAGGTCAATTTAAGGAAAAATATTTTAATATTCAAAGCCTTCCAAAAATGAAGAGGGAATTTATGGGGAGTGGTGAGTTCTGTGACCATGGAGCTAGTTAAGTGAATATTTCAAACATTTGGCATGGCCATTGTCATGTGGGCCCAGGCTTGGAAGGCCGGTTGGGTGTAATGAGCTTTCAGATACGCTTCGAGTCAGGTCTATGCTTCTTCCTGTCTGTGCCTACCCTCAGACCTCTCCTCGTGTCCCCAGCGTTGCTCTCACAACAGAATCTCAGGGAGTGGTGAGACAGAGCAGAGTAATGAGGGCGGAAAACGAGGAACACAGCAAACAACAACCATCTTTTTATGAAGAGGAACCGGAGGCTCAGAAGTGAGATTAATGGCATGGCAGACTCAGCAGCGGAGAGGGAATCCACAGCAGACAGTCTCTAAAAACACCTTCTGCAAGCTTCCCGAAGACCTAATCACGTCCTGAGGGAAAGGCCCAGTTGCTCACTAACGGTGGAGGCAGTTGCTTTGCCATTAACCTTTTCAAGGGGTCACTTGCACACCATGAGCTCCACATGCCACCCAGAAAATGTAACTGAACATCAGTTTTGCTTTTCCTCTCGCTTAACTGTTCTCAATGTCCTTGAACTGCATTTCTCCACCAGGCTTAATTTTATGGATTGTGGATTACATTTACTGCTCAGCACTTCCCGCTCAACCCTGGACAATCGCAGACCTACTGAGTTGTTAACTCACGTGGTCAGCATTAATGTCCAAGACTAGTTGTACCAAATGACTGTAGCGTAGCATGGTTAACACCTGGCCTTACACGTCCCAGTGAAATCAGCACGTTGGTTCTTCTTTTTCACCCCGCAAAAACCCAAGAGGAATGTATGAGTAATGACTTGGGTTAATTGTGCTCATCTTCATACAGTTCAAATATGTACCCGAGTCTTACTAGCTATCTTGGAAAATTGTATTTGAAAACTGCAGGGTGGACCCCTATCCCATCTTATGGGCTAGTTACAGAATTCCAGAGAAAGATGTGACTTCTTCACAGACCATGGAAATTCAGTAGGTTATTACTGATTTTTTCCCCCCATTATCTCCATTTTTCCCTCCAGGGACTTGGTTAGGAGAATTCCCAAAATATGTTGTAGAAGCTATAAAAAGCTTTTGAATGATAGAATTTTAAAGTTGAAAGGAACCTTGAAAGTCATTTGTTATTTTCATTGCTCGGTCTGAAACATCTTCTCCAATAAAGGTGACTAGAACCTGCTGCAGGTATGACCTGCAGCCTAAGCCACCACATCTACACATCGGGACGAGCCCTCCACTCCTGTCAGGTGAATGAGCTCAGCAGAGTGGAGCACGGTGAGTCTAACTCGTCTCTGAAGGTCACCTGAAATCGTTACTACACATCAGCGCTAATAACTTCGTCAACTTTCCCAGGCCTTTTCCTCAATTTGTCAGCCCCATTCAGTGTAGATCGTTGTTCTGTGCAAGTCTGACATGTGTCGGGATGCTCAGGTTAACAGGGGCTGTGGTTCTGTTTAGGAGGAGGAGGATCTGCAGCTGCTGAGAGTGGGCAGAAAATTCTGAAATGTCCTCTCCTGGTTCACTCAACCATCCCTCCCACTCCTCCCATGAAAGGGAGGTTGACAAATTCCCCGATATCAAAACCAGCTGTCAGGACAACGTAGGGTAATAGCTGTCCTTGTCAAATGCACCAATTAATTCAGCTGACTGTCAATGCTAGGATAATTGATAGACTCCACAATCTGGCTGAGTAATGAAAGTCAAAGGCATTACTAAGTCCTAACAGGTCTTGTAGTGGAACTGGGGCTGTCAAAAGGGGACCAGTAAAGCTCTGCAAAAATTAAAACTTGACTTTTAAAAATGCGTGCGTGGGTGGGGGTGGGGAGGAAGGCTCCCTGATCATCTGTATCTGTTACTATATGACCAGTTCCCAGAAATATTACCAGAAAGTACTCAAAGGAAAATGTGGCAAGTAAGCATTCTCCTGGTTTCCTCGGAGGTTTGTTTGCGTGTGGACAACTCACTGCTGGGGGATGCCACCTAAGATTGCCGTTGCCGGAACCTCTCTGCATGTCTTACTCACTTTGCCAGAAGTAGAAAATAGAAATCTGGATCAACAGAAGCCTAGTCAAAAAATTTGGTAGGAAATATCCTTTACTTTTTATGACAGGACAGGCCAATGGCTACCGTGTCATGAGAACACTCTCATGGCTAGAGATTTTGGCTGAACATACGATGATATGACATAAAACATTGTGAAATTCTTGGGTAACTGTCCCACTTAGAGAGTCCTGGCAGGGAAGGTAAGAACCATATAATCTGGTAGACTCCCTAGTTCTGGAAGAGTCCCTAGGAAAGCAAAGGGTCATTTTTAAGGAGGTTTTTGCGTAGAGGGGCAAGCAGGTACAATAGCTCTAAGCAGGCAAGATGTTGAATATGTGAGCCCTAAGATCTATCCCTGTGATCGAGTTTGAACTCTGGTCTGTGCATTCTAACTTTGCCACTTGTTTCTTACACTAATTCGTAGTGTTTGCTGAACAGGGACCAGCCTCAGCCCAAAGGTAATGGTAAGAACAATAAGCAATTTATTGAGCACTTACTATGTTCAGGCAATTTGCTTAGATTTTATATACACTATCCCATTTAATTCTCACAACAACCTTATGAGGTAGATGTAGTGAATGAACACTTTTTTTTTTTAAAGATTTTATTTATCTATTTTTAGAGAGGGAAGGGCGGGGGGAGAGAGAGAGAGAGAGAGAGAGAGAGATATCAATGTGCGGTTGCTGGGGGTTATGGCCTGCAACCCAGGAATGTACCCTGGCTGGGAATCGAACCTGGGACACTTTGGTTCCCAGTCCGCGCTCAATCCACTGAGCTACGCCAGCCAGGGCTCGAATGAACACTTTTAATGTGCACAGACTTCTAGCCTAGCAAAAAGACACTATGATTTCCATTTCCATTTTCTCTCTATTCTTCCCTCACAAAGAGGAAGGATTCTTTCTTGCTACTAAATGGGCTAAGCGCTGATCTAATTAATAAGATACTTACAGAGAGAGGAGGAGAAAGGTGGAAGAAGGGCTTGTCAATGGTTATGGGGTGCGTAGGGCTTACTTTTTCAGGAGTATGTGAACAGAGAGGCTTGGACCAGCTTCAGGCAGTATTTAAGTAGGAGGGAAAGTGTAAGGATTGGATAAATATTGGCATAAACCAAGTATTTAAGTCCTCTATAATGTCTTTGAAGGATGCCAGCAAAAACTGGAATATCCTTTCAACTACATTTGGGCTGTTAAAATCAGGGCTTGTTATATGTGACATGACTCTGAGATAGAACTACATGATCTCTGAGTTCATTAGGGTTAGGGCTCATAAATATTACCCACTGAAAGACAAGGATATTGGAATGCAAAGAAATAACATAATTCACCCAAAGCTTTCAGTGCATTTGGGAAACAGTGATTTAGCAGCACAGATGAAACTACCCCTTTTTACATTCCTTCCCATGCTATTCTGGAACGGTCCCATATTCAATGATTTTACTTGGCCGATTGCATCTATTTCCCTCAAAGCCTGAACTCAGAATTTAACTGCTTTTCTCTCAGTAATAATAATACTTTTACACATTGGGTACTTACTGTGTGACAGGCTATGCCAAACACTTGACTTGCATTTTCTCACATAATTCCTTAAAGTACCTATCATCTCCAATAGACAGAAGGGAAAATTAAATAACTTACTCAAGGCTGCACACACAGCTCATGTATAGCCCAGTTCAAAGTAGAAACCAGCTCTGCCTAACTGCAGGCCTTGATTCCCTCTTCTGCTTTAGGATCATTGTGATGCTCCAGGTAAATGCAAATTGTTACTCTTGGGATGGGGAGGATATTGAATCTGGCCCAGAAACACTCTAGGCGGCCTCGAACCTTGGCCTGTTTTCTTTATGATCCTTTGAGTTGCCTGTTGGTCTCAAACGGCCACATCATTTGAATGAACTGTGTGCAGAACTGTGTCCCTCCGGCGGGGGATCCAGCCCTGGGGATTAGCTTTCTTAGAGGAGCCTGATAGGTAAGCCGGGATTTGTGCAGGCAGGCAGTCTTCTATTTGGGTTTGTCAGGAGCAGGAAGTCTTGGTTTTCTCCTGCAGTATTGCGAGACTTGGAGGGAGTTCAGCGTAATGTTTGTTCACCTTGACTGTGATCTTTCAAATCACGGCCATGTTTCTCGAGCCACCCACCTAAGAAAACACAGGCATGGATGTGTGTCGTGTTCCAATGGAAATAGTTTTACTTGAAAAGCAAAACATTTTTCTCCCGTTCCACTTCATGTTGAGTGAAGTTATTTAATGAGAAAAAAAGATGCAAAGAAAGAAAGGAAAAAACGTAGGAAGAAAATGAGGAAGAAAGGTCCTGTCTTGAGTTTTGCCCCAAGGACTGTGGCTACGACATCTCCTAATCGGACCAAGGTCCCTGTGCCAGTGAAAAACAGATACTGGGTATTCAATAAAGTCATCCTTCCTCTTCTCAGCCGCCACTCCAATGCAGGAGGCTTTCATTTCACTTCATTTCACTTTATTTTTACATTGGCCAACTGAAGCTGTCATGTTCGGGAGCTAAATGTGTTGTCTTGTGTGGGCGTCACATCCATCAATTAATGTTTCTGCCTTCTGTGCTACAGGAATTATCTCCACGTTCATCTTGATGAATTTTACTCTCTACCTCATTACCCAGGCTGGATACGACAGAGACTTGTCATGTTCAACGGCGACCATCTCACACACACTCTGATCCTTTTGCATGCACACATGCCTGTGGATAGAGGCCTGTGAACATCTCATTGACTATTTTTGCATTAAAAACACTTAAATTACAACAGCCATACAAGTCTCTTGTAAACTAAAATCGAACATTATAGAAGTGCCGTTTAAAAAGTGAAAGCCCTTGAATAGAATTTCTTTTCAATGCACTACCGAGAATCAAATTACACTGTATTTATACTCTTGTGTTTTGATTTTTTAACTTACTTTTTTTTTTCAACTCTAAATACATAGTAGTGAAACGAACATTAATAACTTAACACAGTCCCAGTGCACAGGGATCATGTAATCGTATGTCCTTGATGTCAGCAAATAGGAATTTTTCCTCATTTGATTCTGCTTCTACTGAATAATGGTATGTGGTGAGTTTGGGAATCAATAACCAAATGTGTTTGCAATGTGTGTAAACTATGAGAAAGCAGGCATAAAAATAAAATGCCTCTTTTTTGTACTGTTAGGGATTTTCTGTATGATTAGATAATGATATCTAGCCTGGTGTTTATGGAGGACTCTATTCAACTGCATCTGATTCTCTCTCAGCCATGTTCAGCAGACCCGTGTTCTTTTTAGAGGAGGTATCACTCTACACCCACGTGATGGAAGGGAAACTGAGACCTGAAGGAATAAATATTTTGTCTCAGTTTGCACTGCTAATCAGAAGCAGAGCCACAACCAAACTTTACCTTTCCCGATTGCTAACTCTATATATTTCCTACCAGAACGCAGAATCACAAGTATTTATAACAAAATGAGAGGTATACGAGTAAGCTTTGTATGCATCTCTGTGTCATACTCCCCTTAGCTTTCCAGCGCAGGGGATAAGAGTCACATGCATTTTTGCTTTTTTAAATCCTCACCCAAGGATATACTTACAGGTTTGAGAGAAAGGGGAAGGGACAAAGAGATAGATAGAGAAAAATATCAATGTGCAAGGGAAACATCGATCTTTTTTTAAAAAGAGGGAAATTTTACCTTTTGTGATACCAGGGATGGACCTGGAGAACATTATGCTAAGTGAAATAAGCCAGTTAGAGAAAGACAATAACCATATGATTTTATTTATATGTGGGATCTAGTGAACAAAATGAACTACTGCAAAATAGAGATGGACTCAGATGGAGAGCAGGATGACAGCTAATGGCGGGGAGGTTAGGGAGTAGGGAGATTGAGCAAAAAGGAAAAAGGACTTGTGGGCATGGACAACAGTGTGGTGATTGTGGCAAGGAGGGAGTAAAGGGGGTTAAATAGTAACCGAAAAAGACAATTCGAAAATTTCCTTCTTTTTTTACAGCCAAGTAGTATTCCATTATAAATGTCCATTGTGTAAATGTACCATACCATCTTTTTAATCCACTCACCTACTTATGAACACTTAGGCTGCTTCCAAATTTTGGCTGTTGCAAATAAGTGCTATGAACATAGGGGTTCATATATTCTTTTGCATTAGTTTTTCTGGTTTCTTCAGATATTTTCCCAGAAGTAGAATGGTTGGGTCATAGGAAGTTCCATTTTTAATTTTTTGAGGTAGCTCCCTACTACTTTCCACAGTGGCTGCACCAGTCTGCATTCCCACCAACAGTGCATGAGGGTTCCCTTTTCTCCACATATTCTCCAACACCTGTTGCTTATTGATTTAGATATGGTAGCCATTCTGACTGGTATGAGGTGATACCTCATTGCAGTTTTAATTTGCATTTCTCTGATGATTTGTGACTTTGAACATCTTTTCACGCCTATTGGCCATTTGTATATTCTCTTTGGAGAACTGTCTTTTCAGGTGTTTTGCCCATTTTTTAATTGGATCGTTTGTTCTTTTTGGTGTTGAGTTGTATAAGTTCTTTATAAGTTTTGAATATTAACCCCTAATCAGATGTAGCATTGGCAAATGTGTCCTCCCATTGAGTGGATTGTTTTTTCGTTGTTTTGATGGCTACTTTTGCTGTGCAAAACTTCTTAGTTTGATGTAGTCCCATTTGTTTATTTTTTCTTTTGTTTCCCTTGCTTGAGGAGACATATCAGAAATAATATTACTGTGAGAATGTCTGGGATTTTACTGCCTATGTTTCTTTTAAGATTTTTATGGTTTCGGGTCTGACATTTAAGTCTTTAATCCATTTTGAGTTTATTTTTTTGTATGGTATAAGAAGGTAGCCTAATTTAATTTTTTACACATACCTGTCCAATTTTCCCCACACCATTGATTGAATACTTTATCTTTACCCCATTGTATGTTCTTGCCTCTTTTGTCAAATATTAATTGACCATAAAGGTGTAAGTTTATTTCTGGGTTCCCTATTCTGTTCCATTGATCTACATATCTGTTTTTATGCCAAAACCATGCTGTTTTGGTTACTATGGCCTTATAATATAGTTTGATATCAGGTTGCATGATTGCTCCAACTTTGTTCTTTTCTCTTAAGATTGTTGTGGCTATTTAGGGTCTTTTGTGGTTCCACATAAATTTCTGGAATATTTGTTCCAGTTCTACAAAATGCTATTGGTATCTTGATAGGAACTGGGTTGAATCTATTGACTGCTTTGGCTAATATGAACATTTTAATGATATTAATTTTTCCTATCCATGAACATGGTATATTCTCCCACTTATTTGTATCTTCAATTTCTGCCTTCAGTGTCTTAAAATGTTTGGAGTACAGGTCTTTTATATCATTGGTAAAATTTATTCCTAAGTATTTTGTTTAAATGAAGCAAATGTGAATAGGATTGTTTTTTTAGTTTTCTTTTCTGGTAGTTCATTATTGATGTATTAAAAAGGCAACTGATTTCTAGATATTTATTTTGGATCCTGCTACTTTACTGAATTCATTTATCAGTTATGGTAGGGTTTTTTAGGGGAATCTTTAGGGTTCTTTATATACAGTGTTGTGTCATCTACAAATAATGACAGTTTTACTTCTTCCTTTCCAATTTGCAATGCCTTTTATTTCTTCCTCTTGTCTGATTGCTGTGGCTATGACTTCCAGTACTATGGCCTATAATATTCTTTCTCTGTAATATCTTTATCTGGTTTTGGAGTAGGATAATACTGGCTTCATAAAATGAGCTTGGGAGTCATCCCTACTGTTGAATTTTTTGGAGTAGTTTGAGAGTAGGTGTGAGGGTTATTTTTGAATGTTTTGTAAAATTCATCTGTGAAGCCATCCAGTCCAGGACTTTTGTTTGTAATCTGTCTATTCAATCTCTTATTCTTCCTGATTCAGTTTTTGAAGACTGTATGTTTCTAGAAATATATCCATTTTGTCCAGATTGTCCAATTTGTTGGCATATAATTGTATGTAATTTTTTCTTACAATCCTTTGTATACCTTTGGTGTCAGTTATTACTTTTCCTCCTTCATTTATGATTTTATTTATTTGGGTCTTATCTTTTTTTGATGAGTGTGGTTAAATGTTTGTTAATCTTGTTCATCTCTTCAAAGAACCAGCTCTTGGTTTCATTGATCTTTTATATATCTTTTAGACTCTATTTCATTTATTTCTGCTCTGATCTTCAATAGTCCCTTCCTTCCACTCACTTAGGGCTTTGTTTGTTTTTCTTTTTCAAGTTCTTTTAAGTGTAAACTTAGATTGTTTATTTGAGATTTTTCTTGTTTCTTGAGATAGGCCTATAATGCAATGACTTTTCCTCTTAGGATTGCTTTCACCGTGTCCCGTAGATTCTGGGTTGCTGTGTTCTCATTTTCATCTGTTTCCGGATATCTTCTGAATTCTTTCTTGATCTCATTGTTAACCATTCATTGTTTAGTAACATGTTATTTAGCCGTCATGTCTTTGTGTTTTTTGGTCTTTTTAAAACTGATTTCTAGTTTTTCTGACTATTGTGGTCAGAGAAGATGCTTGATATGATTTCAGTCTTCTTAAATTTACTGAGACTTGTTTTGTATCCTAACATGTGGTCTATCTAGAAAATGTTTCATATGCACTTAAAAAGAATGTATATTCTGCTGCTTTGGGGTGAAATGCTCTGAAGACATCAATTAAGTCCATGTGATCTAGTGTGTCAGGTAAGGCCACCCTTTCCTTGTTGATTTTCTGTCTGGAAGATCTATCCATTGATGTCAATGGGATGCTAAAATCCCCTACGACAATTGTATTACTTACTGTATCACTGTCATTCTCTCCCTTTATGTCTATCAAGATTTGCTTTACACATTTAGGTGCTCCTATGTTAGGTGTGTAAATGCTTACAAAGGTTATATCCTATTGTTAGATTGCTCCCTTTATCATTGCATAGTGTCCTTCTTTGTCTCTTACTATAGCCTTTGTTTTAAAATCTATTTTGTCAGATAAGTATTGCTACTCCAGCTTTTTTCTCTTTCCATTTGCATGAAATATCTTTTCCCATCCCTTTACTTTTTAGTCTGTGTAGGTCTTTCATTCTGAGGTGGGTCTTTTGTAGACAGCATATATATGGGTCTTGTTTTCTTATAAATGGTAATTCTTGCTCACACTCATACCAGTGAGATCATTATAAAAGACATACTAATAAATGTGTTTACTGGTCACACATAACAACAGTAAAAACAATCATCATCATCATCATCATCATCATCAACAACACTTATTGAGCAGGTGCTAAATCTTGGACACTACATACACCTGTCTCACATTTATTTCTAACTGTCACTGTAGTCCTGCAAAGAAAGTGTTAGAATCCATGTTTTTGTGGCCACATATTCATTATGTCTCAAATGTATTTGCAGGCTCCCGCATTCCTTTCAGCGTGCTTATCAATGCTTATTAATAAACTCCTCTGAGCAGATATTCTGCCAGGGACAGAGGACAAAAGAGGCTCTCATTGGAGGGATAGGAAATGAGAGTGGCCTCAGTGCTGCGACCACATGGAACTAGAGAGACACTGTCTCCCCGCTCTGCTCCAACCAAAAAGGGAACGGATCTGAGCAACGGGCTGGGGGAGGGTGTGGGAATGACCCCCATTGTAACCATAGTTCATTCCCTGTCTGGGGAGCTTGCTGAGCATGCCAGGTTTTGGGATTTTGCAATGCACGATCCTATCTCCTTTCTTGTTTCATCAGGGGCCCATCTGCAACAGAAATTCCCATGGTGCCCCGCTTCTTTACAGCACCCCCTGCACTCCACTGCACTCCACCCTGTGAGAGCAAATACTCAGACCTGGCCCTTTCAGAGTTTAGAGGTGGGGGCCAATGGGGAGGGGCAGCCATGTCGAGTCCTTGGCAGATGCCCGAAATTGATGTGGGGGAAGAAGGTGGGAGCGGGGTTATGCCCAGCTGGAAGCCGCCCGTAATTTAACACTCGCAGATGGAGACTGAGGGTGATATGATACCCCCAGCTGTCTGCCAATGCCGCCGTCAGGGCCCCCCTCGGCTGCCTGGGACTCAGGATGCTTTGGGAAGGGCCTGGCGCGGGTGGGGGTGGTCTAATAAAGCAGCTGGTCTATTAGAAGATAAGCTTTGTGGAGAATCACACAATCATTCCGAATCCCCCTAATCCCAAACTTTATTGCCCTAGATAATAAGCTTTGGTGGCAATGCTCCATTGAAATATGGAATTGTCTGCAGGCTGGAGGCACCTGCTGTGTCACTCAGCTTTGGGCCGGCAACTGCCACACACAATTCAGGGGCAGGTGCACCTTGCCTGCCTCAGCTCCCAGAGGGACAGGAGACAGCCAAGGGGGCCAGCCATGCTCCCATGGAGGGCTCCAAATACTCTGTGTCCAGGAGGTCTGACAAGGGCCTGAGAATGCTCTTTCTGCGACTTGTGTGTTACTTGTTTTGAGAACTTGGGAAGCAAGGAGCAGGGTGGAACACGTGCCTGTTGGGGACACTGAGGCTTAAGAGACCAGTTTTGTCTGCAGACTCAATGGTCAGGGACTAATGGATCTCTCCCTTCCTCCAACTCCTTCTTTCAGCTGCCTAGGCCACCTTCCCACAGGCTGTTTCCTCTTCCTGTAGGTTCCTCCCCTGTCCCCTTACCTGCATGTCTACTTGGAGAACTTCCCTGTCCCCTCCTTTGTGATGCCTCCGTGCCTCACGAAACAGATTTATGTGTCTTCTCCTATGTGCCTCTCTAGTATTTGATTCGTGTCAAGATCATAGCCCACATGACATTAATTAATCAAATCATCAATTAATGGCTTTTATGCCTGTCTCCTCCACTAGACTAGGAAGTCTTTGAGAGCAAGAACCATATCTGATTTATTGTTTTGCCCACAGTATCTTGAAAATGCTCAAGATTTACCCCCCTCGAACAAAGACTAGAAGAATCCTAAATGCAAATCAAATGGGAATCCTAAGTGGCCACTGAAAATAATGAGGCAGATCTATAAGTAGTTACAAGGAATGAGGGTCACAGCATATTGTTAAGTGAAAATAATGCAAAGTGTCAGACACTGTAAGAGTGTTATCTTATGTTAAAGCAGATGATAATGGTAGTAATAGTTGCCTCTGGGCTGGGTATTTGGAAAGGGGTTTTGATAGGTCGAAGGGGGGCTTCTCTTACACTTTTGTAACCACTTTGAAAAACTGAAACCTTTATCATGTGTGAATATCACCTTCTAAAAAGGTGGAAACAAATGCAGCTGCAGGTATTTGTTGACTGGAGGCATAAGCACAGTTTATGGACAGGTTAGTTGGTCTTACTCCTTGTATGCATTGTCCAAACATGATCTAGAACAACAGGATGTGTCCACCCAGAAGCATTTGCAACAGGGAAAGGAAATGGATCATATGAGTTCTTAATTCGTCAGTTGCCATCAGTCATCTGAGAAGCAATGGATGCAAAGCCGGAGTGGAACAATGCAAGAGCTGCCTGAGATGCTTTGGGAAGGCCCTGATGCTACCTGCTCCTGAATGGACAACTACGAGAGGGAAGACACCAAAGGGGCTTTACTGAACCTCGGTTTGAAGAATGATACATCTGGCACGAAACATCTGTAAAGAAAACTGTCCGCTTTTCCTAATTGTACTGGTTAGGATAAAAATGTTTAAATTCCCGTTATTAACATATTTTCTCCCAGTTTTCCCTCCCTCGACTACAGTTATAGATGCCCTTTCCAGAAGGTCTGCCCTCCGTCAGATGGACATGACCTAAGTTATTCAGCTCCCTCTCTGATGGTGTATTGATTACTTCCCCATTCCCATAAACAACCTCTCTGCACCTCTCCAGGGGACTGACTGCACTAGATTAAATTAAGAGCAATCTTGGCTTCTAATAGAACCTTTCCACCAAGCAGTTGCCTTGCAGGAGCAATTTGTGAGCTTCATTTATGATCATAACGGCCTCTAGTAAGGCTGACCCCTTCCTCTAACAGAGCCTATAGTTCTATAGACTGGATCTGGGGATCCTTGATTAAGTTTGGGTGTATTCCCCAACCCAAGGGATGGAATATGAGAACAGACCGAGCACGTGTGGTCACCCTCAGAACCAAATTGAGACTTCTGTTTGGGCAGAAGTGTCTAATCCTCATCTTTGAAAATGGCATCCTGGGGATTGCTTATCCTCCATGGGTTAACGTGGCAACGAGTTCTTTACAGCCCTCCTGCTAAGCTTCTGTGTGAGGTTTGCTTCTGTGCTGTGATAAAATATGTGACTGCGGTGCTGATTCTGATGGGCAGAAATTCAGGAACTCCCTGCTTCCTTTCCTCAGGTGGGATTTAGGTGTAAAATGATTCTCAATTAGTTAATGAAGAATTCAATAGTTCTTAATGGCTTCACTTGTGTGTCCCATCATGCACTGTGACTCCACAATCCTCTGTTTCTCTAGAAAGTTCCCTATTACTTTCCTATGGCCTGTCTGCTGAATTTAGTTGCCTTGACATGCCCAAGGAGCCTCCAAGAAGCTGAGGAAGGAGTTTGCCTTTTTGGTAACTGACTTGAGTAGATAGGATGCCCTTAGTTTCAGCTAATCTCCCTAAGGATGGGATAGTACAACACAGCAAGAGTCTGGGACAGCAGAGTAGAACTTAATGGTCAAATAGACATACTTCCCAGATCCATCAGCATCCAAAATGCCCAAGCTACTCAAAATCTTCATGGGCCCCAGATCACCCGCCTTTTGGAAAGAGCATTCTAGATTACGGATTCAAGCCTAACAGTCTACATTAGGCATATTTTGTATAAAAGTGGTGGAATGCAAACAACTAGTTGGCATGCTACTATATTTGCAGACATTCAATTAATATTTACTAATTTTGATTGTCAGCATTCTTTGAAAATATTGGACAATAGTTGCCCAGATCTCAAACACTGTCATAGTCTGGGTGCCCTGCTTTTGCTGCCAAAGGAGAAAAAGGCCCTGAAACCCGTTTTGCTTTCTGGAGGGGTTTATGGTGACGCAGGCAGGATTCAGAGCATGTCGTTTTCACTGATTGCATTGTGGTGGCCTCTGAGGTGTTCCGGAGAGGTGTGTGGGCCAAGGATGCACCTTCACTGCTCTGAACTTCAAAGGAACACCGTTTCAGGTAGTCTTTGCTGTGTAACAGACCACCCCAAAGTGCAGCTTAAAACAATGATTTGTTCTTTTTCACGATTCTGTGAACTGGATTCAATTCTGCTCTGCCAGCTTTGCCTGGGTTCACTCAAGCAGCTGCATTCAGGTGGAGGATCAGCCAGGCCCCAAGGTTGAGACAGCGGCATGTGTGGGAGGGGCTGCTGGCTGTTGGCTGGGGTGCCTCTCTTCTCTCCCACTTGGCCTCTCATCTCCCAGGGTAAGCTACATCCGCTTCCTTTCATGGTGGCCTTGGGGCAGCATCTGTGGAGTGTGCAAGTCGATTGCTCAGAGCAAGTCATGCTACCAGCCCAGCTTCAAGAGGGTGGAGAAATACTCTCTTCCTGGATGGGAAGGATGCCAAGGGGGCCAAAGGGGTCTGGCCACTGGGATGGAGGGAATTCGCAGTCATTAAACAACATACCACAGCCACGCCACAGATGGACTGCAGGTCCAAGGAGCGAGGGAGAAGAAAGTGTCCAGACCCTTCAAAGAAGCTGGAGCACCGGGTCTGAACCACAGGCCCTGTGGCTTTGCCCCATCCCCTCTTCTTTATAAAGTGCCTTGCCTGGTGAGGGTAGCTGAGCAGCATTTTGACTGAGCAACTTGAGAGACTAAAGCTAAAGAGGCACTGGTCTCCTGTATGGTCATTTTGCCCTTTTTCTTGTACTGCCCATTCACTCTGCAGTGAGGCTGTCCCCCACCAAGGAAATCTGGTACAGCTGCTTGCTTTATCAGTCATGGAGGAATAAAAACCATTGTCCCGAAATGATACCGTAGGTAAGAGTTGGCTCTCAGGTCAAAATGCCTGGGTTTGAATCCAGACTCTATTGCATACTGGCTGTAATGTTTGTGTGAATAAGAAACAAACTCTTTAAGCCTCAGCTTCCTCCTCTGTAAAATGGGATTATTTTATCTTTGAAAAATTGTTAATCTTGTGTGTGTTTTTATATGTGAAATTCAATGAGATGATGCTTTTTTTTGCTTCAATATCATTTTGTTAGGCATTTGTTAAATCTGAAATATTAGTTCTCGTTATTTTCCAAAGACACAGAAGTCAACCCAGAAAGAGTTGTCTGAAATGAATATCTTAACATATATTTATAGAATACCAGTACAGAAAGAACAAAGAAAAACTCCACCTCCCCAGTTACCCTGATATTTAAAGTCCCATCGTTATGCTTTAACATGGGCTGGGGAGTAGTAGTGTGAAAATGGTCTGCATTTTGTGGTCGAACCAACCTGGGTTCTAATCCTGGCTCTGCGAGTTGTGGACTGTAATTTTGAGCAAAATCTTCACGTGAGTCTCAGTTTTCTCATCTGCAAAGTACTCCTATTAACATCACATATAATTACATCAAAGGATTAGATGTGAAAATTAGGATAACTTAGGTGAAGCACCTGGCACACAGTAGGCATTCAAAACATAGTAGCTCTCTTACCTCCACTTCTTGAATCTCTAATTTCCCACTTGCATTCAAATGACAAATTCAACATTTTTTGAGCACTGGCATGTAGAAGGTGGTAACAGTTTTCTTCTTTGATTTGGGGTCTTTGCCAGGAGCCACAAAAATAAGCCTCCTGTCCCTTGAAATATCAAATATATTTTTGTCCTTATTGACTGTTCTCACTGTTCTGTCTCTTTAAGGAAAAGGCCCTGAACAGGCTGTTCACCTCATTAATACTAAGGGCTGTAAGTTTTTCAGTTCTAGTGAACTCTGCATGACCCTCACAGACAATAATTGCTTTAACATAGGGTTAGGCAATAGCAACAAACTTGTCTAAATATAAGCCAGGGCTTAAAATACAACTTAACCTGGGAGATTTAAGTAGGTAAAGAAGATGGCTTCTCTCTGGAATTGCTTCTTGATTAATCACCCCATCTGAGGCCGCTGGAAAAATGACAGTTTTCAAACAGGGCTTTAAATGCCTCCCGCTCTACTTTTCCACGCTGGCAGGAAGCCAGTCCCTGTAAGCCACTGGTTCTTAAAGGGGACACATTCCTGTGGATTTTTTGAGTTGCACAGCTCAGGAAGAGAGTGGGGTAGTTGGGGACTGAATGATGAGGGGAAGGATTCATACTCCTAAGTTTTGATTATCTTCAAGATAAACTCAAGGAGCAGCCATTGCATCTAGAGAAGAAGCAATATCTGGGGAAGAAGTGTACTTTTTCAGTTGTGCCCAGGGCTTAAGGAAAACAGGCTTCATGATACCTATTAGCTGATTTCCAGTCACATTATTCCAATATCCTGCCATACACTTGGGTCTAGGCACTTTATTGACTTGGCCCTAGTCTCCCCTCTGTCCCGCCTGCTGGTCTCTGTGAACCCTAGGGTTTTTCCCAGCCACCACTTCTCTGAACATCCATGCCTTGATCTGGGAGCCTTTGACTTGCAGCCAGTCTGGAGATCATCTCCAATCTACACGCATGCGTTTCTCTTTCTCAGATCTGGGCCGGCTTTACCTCTCCTCCGTACTTGCTGGGCGTAAGTAAGCCTCACTGAAAGATACCAGTGGCCAGTTTCCTCCCCGGTGTGTCCTTGCCACGGACAAGCTGACTTCTGCTCTCTCCACACCCTGGACATCGTCTCTGTGGTCTTTAGTTGACTTTGGTTTTATTATCTAGGACTGAAGCGTGCCCCCAACTGACGGGATTTTTAGATGAGAGTTCCATCGTGGCCTTGAATAAGAGATTTTTCTTAGCCAAGAGAGGTTTCTTGACCTTAAACCAAAGTAAGCTTTGTATAGAGATAGGCTGGCTAAGTGGTTCTCACATTGTGCTCCTCATCCACGTCCTGGGGTTCTGCAAAAGATCCTCTAGGGATCTCCCACTTGGTTTCACCAAGAGTGGTTCTACTTTGACCAGACTTGTGGACAATACTGGCATCCTGCCTAAGACTGCCCTGTGTGTCTGCAACATTCGCCCAAGGCGTTTGCATAGCTTTCTGCTTCTCTGTGTGTCTGTGGTTCAACTGTTTTCCACAAGCACCCTATGTAAGATGACAACACGACATCCTCAAATTCCCTATTTCTCTTATCCTGTAGTATTTGTACCGTCTGATACACCATTTAGTCATTATTCACGGTGATTCAAGCTCCTACGAGTTTTTGTTTTGTTTGGTGCTTCATCCCCTGCTCCTAAAACAATGTGGACACAGGAACTACTAAAGAAACATTTGCCCAATAAATAAAAAAATTATACTTACAGATAGAGTCCTAGAATTCTAGGGCATTATGTCTCATCTATCACAAAGCAGAATGGTTTCTTGATGGAATCCTTTTTTCTTTCTTCGTATTTTATACTATTCAACAAAATTAACATAGTCGATTTGACTTTTTTTTGGCATGTGGTTCTGCGAGTTGCATAGCACATGTAGAGATTTGTGTAACCACCATCACCACAGTCAGGGTCGAGTTCTATCATCCCACCAAAACGCTCCCACGCTGCCCCCTTGGAGTCAAATATCACCCCTTCCCAACCCATTACTAGTTTTGTCTTTTTGACAGTTTCATGTAAATAGAATCATCCAGGATGGAATCTTTTGAGACTGTCTTCTTTCACTGTCTTTCTTGTCCTTGAGATTTGTCCATGTTTTTGTATTAATGGTTCGTTCCTTTTTATTGCCAAGTAGTATTCCATTGTATGGACACACCACAGTTTGTTTATCCACTTACCCACTGAAGAACATTTGAGTTGTTTTAAGTTTTTGGTGAGTGTGAGAAGGGATGCTATAAACACGTGTCTACAGGTCTTTGTGTGAACCTAAGTTACCACTGTGTAGGGTAAATACCCAGGTGCGAGATTGCTACACCATATGGTAAATGTATGTTTAATTTCGTGAAAAACCTACCAATTTTCCAGGTGGCTGTACCATATGGTGTTCCTATCAGTAATGTACTAGGGTTCGAATTGCTCTACATCCTCATCAACACCTGGCATTATCAGATTTTCATTTTTTGCATATATTTTAGCCATTCTCCTAGGCATCTCAGTGTGGTATCTCACTGTAGTTTAATTTACAAATAGTGGTACCTCACTTCCTTAATGGCTAATTATGTTGAACATCTTTTCATGTGCTTATTTGCTATCCATATATTCTCTTTGTTAAAGCCTCTATTCAGCTCTTTTACCCACTGTTAATTTAACTAAATTTTAAGGCTTTTTAATATATTCTAGCTACAAGACATAATGTGATTTACAAATATTTTTCCCAACCTGTAGTTTGTTTTTTCATTTTCAAAGTGATGTGTTTGACAGAGCAAAAGTGTTTAATACCAGTGAAGTCCAGCTTGACAATTTTTTAATGGATTGTGCTTTTGGTGTTGTATCTAAGAACTCTTTGCCTAATTTCCAGGTTATAAGTATTTTCTCCTATGTTTTCTTCTGAAAGTTTTATACATTTGTGTTTTATAATTAAGTCAATGAACCATTTTGAGTTAAATTTTATATAAGGTATGAGGTTTAGGTCTAAGCTTACTTATTTATTTTTACATGTTAAGTCCAATTGTTCTGACACACCATTTGTTGGAAAGAGCTGCCTCTCTGTGTTGAACTGCCTTTGCACCTTTAAAAAGAACAAATTGGTCACACTTTTGTGGGTCTGTTCTGAACTTCTTTTTTTATTCCATGGAAGTATGTTTCCACCCCTTCACCAAAACACACTGTCTTGGTTAATATATCTTCATAGTAATTGTTAAAACCAGATAGAACAAATCCTCCCACTTTGTTATGGAATAGTTTTCTAACCTCTCTCACCATGGACAACAAAAGGAGAAAGTTAAAGAGAAAAAAACTTTTATTGAGCATTGTATGTCACAGGCAGTGGACCATGGGAACTTAACAGTATTTAATTTTGAAAACAATGCATTCCAACTGGGTATTATTTTCCCATAACATGCCCAAGGCAGAGTCGGGTCTTAACCACAGGCCAGAGTGACCCTTAAGCTCACGCCCTTTTTGCTGCACAATAGTTCATGTCAACTCTTTGGAACCTGGAGGTTGGAATATGCCTGAGAATACCTTGGATACTCTGCTGGATTTAATTTTTAAGAAATCATTTATGTTAAAAAAAAACCCCTCTGTGGCTTCCCAAAGTTATTTTGTTCCCATGGTTGAGATGCAAACATATTCTTATTTCTACAGTCTGAACAGAAGGTTTAGTTTGGCCTCTCGAAAGACTGTGCCGAGTTAATAATCTAAGAGTGGATTGTCACACTGGCCACAGGAAGATAAATAATCAAGGATTATAAGTCTTTAATTTAATATAACTTATTCTCATTAATTAAATGCCAATTACCTGCTTGTCTTTCCTGGGAACTGGCCTTTGCAATCAATCTTTTCAGAAACGTTGTACACACACGCTCACAGAGGTATTAATATCACTCAAGATTTACAGGCACTGGACTCCTTGGCTTAAACCATCCTCCAACACTCTACACTGTAACCGCAGATAATCGTCATAAATTTCCCGATCTTTGACCTAACTGGTTCTTAAATTTCCATTCCCTAACGGGCCTGAGGCGCTCATATTTATCATACTGAGGCGCTTACTCCTAAGGATCAACGCGTTCCAGCAAGGCTCTGGATTTCAATCTCCGACCCGTCCTCCTACTTGGGGTTTTTGCTGGTCACAACAGATGAGACTCTTTGGGACTAAGAGTACTCTGTCCTGCCTCCCCTGTGCAAATCATTCATTCACAGACACTCTAACCTTGCCAAGTACCTGGAGAAACTTGACCCCTCAGAAGAAGCCTTTTGAATGCCCCCACCTGCACTGACTTAAGCATTCAATGGCAGCACACACCCACTGTTGAAAGTATTTCCATTCCAGCCTTTAGCAGTTAGTTGGCTGTGTGTATCTGCAATTTTTATTAAATTTCTTATCCTCTAGACTGCTTATTCTTTAGGCTTGTATATAACTGTACATTTTATAGGTGCTATAAATTTAAGTCTTGCAAGTGGCTGGTGGTTTGCTTTGCAGAGCTTGTCTGGAATATGTGCCTTCTAATTCTGTATGTAAGTGGAAAGAAGAAAGGAGACAAAGGAGGAAACCAAATTTATTGAATGAAATCCCAGGTTCACTTGCAAGCTCAGAGTCACAGATTCCTCCATCTGATCAGCTTCCACTCCTTCTTTTAACATTTGAGTTTGAGGTCCAGAATAGAATGACCTCCATATCAATCATTAGTTGACTATTCTTCTGTTGGCTTTTTTTAAAAATTAAAATAATTATGTATGCACATGCAAAGTACAATTTAGAGTGTTGCAAAAAGAACGGGGGAGGTAAGTCATAAGGTGACTGCTGACATGCAGATATAAATTATTCGGTAACGGGGGCTCTCATATGCCAGGCACCGTGCTCTTTGCATTCGTCTTCTCACTGATTTCTCTCAACAATCCTGAGATCGATACTGTTATCACTCTTGTTTTAATGATGAAGGAACTGAGGCTCAGAGTTTAAATAATTTGATCAACACCTCGCAGCGAGTGAGTGGTATGATTCTGTCCTGAACCAAAGCTGCCTGACTCCAAATCCCATGTTCCAAACGTGATGCTAAGAACATGAGTTACCGGCCACCATTATCATCTCCGATTCATCTTTTTAACCATATACCCCATTACCTAGCTTTACCATGTAACCAAAAATAATCAGTCAATTATGGATCCTTAATGTAGGGAGGTTCAAATATCTTCTAGAAACACTTCATAGCTTTGCTTGACTAATTCATCCCTGAATTTGACCAAGTCATTTCTCTAGATTGTAGGAAACAAAGGAAACTGGTCCGGGGAGTTTCTACTAAGTCACTATTCCTGCAAATAAACCTGACACTACTGATTCCTATCAACACATCAAAGGCAATGAATTACTGCAGCTTCTCCCCCTTCAGTAGAAGAGATAGATTTGCTTCAATTTATATACATTCTTTCAACGAATCTCCCTGGTTCATGCTGATGAATTATTAGCAAGGCAGTAAGACTAAAACTGTTGTCTTCTTTAACACATTGTTCTGATCTAAACTCAACCTATTCCACTCATTCCCAAAAGGGGGGTAGCCCTAGGTCTTACATAAACCTGGCTACTGTTGATTAGATTGGGGTGGACACGTGACCTGGGTACCAATTCATTGCCTAGGAAGAAGCTGATGAGATGATTTGTTACCTAGCAGGAGACAGAAGATCCATGAACAACTGCTACAGAGGTACCTGGATGTTCTTGGTTTGTTCCCTCCCCAGGCTTGCTTATTGCTTGCTATTTACCATGTCTGTATCCTATTTGAAAAAAAACAAACACTTTCTTTTGTAACTGGAGTTTTGTTTCCTTGCAATCAAATAACCCCTGGAAAAGAGAGATGTTTTAAACTTACTTTAATATCAGAAAGATCTCTTAGGAAGTACAAATGGGTAAAGGCTCATCCACTAAACAGCATAACATGGTATGTATATATCGGACTTGAAAGAGTTAACATGGCTGCAAAAAATCAAGAGGCTGACTCCCTTCTCTTTAGTTGGGCCCAGATTAATTTTGGTTGGTTGTAAATGGTGTTTTTATTCAGGAGGCAATGGACATATGTGATAAATGTGAGGACTATCATATGTCTTATAAAGAGCTAATTGTTTGTGAAAGATGCTCTCCCAGTGACACACACAAGTCTGATGCACACTGGCCGCTGGCGCTTCTATAACAATTTCATTAAACCATCAACCCTTACACCAGAACGGAATGTGACAAAGCAGGGATTGTCTTCTCTGACCTTGGCAGGGTCTGGAGACATTAAAGAAAGATCAAATACTCTTTTTTTTTTTAATAAACAACTTTATGAAGACCTAGTCACCCTGCATACTAAATTCAAGCACAGGACTTAGAAGCCGACCATTTTCTCATTAACACTGTTGTTAATTTTTCATGCTGTATCCAATTTTCTCCATGTCTCAGACCAACCATTTACTCTAATTTATTAGCTTAGGAATTGCTGAATTACAAAGGTGAGAAAAAATTATATGTTTCACCTTTCCTCCAGAATTAGGCTCCCACCCTGAAGAAGTGGAATTCTTCATTCAAGAAATCATTTCTTCCCATTCTTTAAATGGGTATTTTATCAAATCTCTGGCCTCTGGAATGTTGGCAGGCATTACGCAGAGTAGACTGTAATGTACTGTTTTGTGTCTTTGTAAAAGTCAGTTTGCATTTATCTTCAGAATTATTTTTATTATTTTATGAGCAGCTTAACGTATTTACTCATGTGTAAATGGACAATGAGTAAAGATTAGGGAGGCTTCATTTGCAGTGAAGACCTCACCAGAGTCTCAAAAGAAAAAAAAAGGCTGAACTACCAGCTAAAGATTTTAAATTGTGGATATCAAACTATGGCCATAATCTCTAACCTTTAAGATACTGCTTTTAAACAGAACAGACAAAAGTTTCTGAAAAAAATGAATATATATATAAAATATCACCCTGACAAAGAGTTCTGAAACTCAGCACTGTACTAGAGAAATATTAAGGACTTGAGTTTGTAGTTGATTCTTTAATTAAAAAGACATATTTGTGAAAAAAAAAAAGTTTTCTGACTGACTTAGAAGAAAAGAGAGACATTTCCAAACTTCAGGAAAGTTCAGTAATTGCCCCAGAGCTTTAAAGTAGTCAAGGCCCATGAGAGATAGATCCTATTCTCAATTATTTGGGTGTCCATTTCAGCATCACTTTGCAGATGTCGCTGTTATTACTCATAGTTCTAAATCTTAAATAATAGATCATGCACTCATTAGCCTGTTTTATGATGTATCATCCAAACAGCAAAGGTTTAAACGACCTAACACTTTAATTTCTGAGATTTAACATCCGCCAGCCCTCTCTGGATTACAGATGTGCACTCCTAACTACGTGGTCCAAGGGTCAATTACTTTGTATTCATTTCTTTTTCCCACAAAAGATATTTATCACCAAACATTCTTAAATGAACCTGCTGATAATTTTACTGTTTATACACATCATGACCAAAAAAAAATAACAGTTATGGAATATAAACCATGGTCTACAAGAGAAGATTGAGAACAGTCTCAATCTTCTTCTTTTACAGGACAGCGGGTGGAGCAAACAGCAGTACCATTGATTTCCATACAAGTCGCTTGGAGGAAACAGGCTCATTTGCTCTGAGGCAGGTTAGACTACTGTGGATAAGGCTCTGGTTGGAGTGTCTGTTTGTCCCAACTCTGGACTTCACCTTATGTTAGTTAAGTGGAGTGCCTGACACAGAGTGGCCACGTGACAAAGGTTTGTTACCTGGTGCATGGCAGTCGAGGTACAAATTTGCCTCCCTGACCGCAGGTGCATGTTACTGGCCACTAAAAGCACATGAAAAGATCACCTATTGGGTGTGCTATCGCACTTCCAAACCTCATTCTAAAAAAACGAGGACTAAAACAGAGTCTCTTTGACTTTAGGCGAGTAGGGGAAACATTTCCTGACAAACTAAATGAACTGTGCATAGAGTCAACTGAAGAATGACAATGATAATTTTACAAAACTTTCATATGAAAAAGAACTACAGAAGAGAAAAAATGGCCAACATACATCTCTGTCTAGAATGCCTCTAGGTCAGCCCATCAGCAATGATTATTTGGGGGCATGTAAAAGGAGAATGCCTCTGCTGAATTGCTTTTAACATTGGTCCAAAGTGGTGGTGATAAAGGGGTTCCTTAAATAGCTTTGAGAATGCTGAGCCTTAAAAACAGTGGGTGATGTCCTCAGCATCCCATCTAAGCTATTCACTGCAAATACTACCAACAGCCACCAAGCTACTGGCATGAATATAAATATTCATATCAATAAATGCGATATTGCTGACTCCGCAAGTCTAGTTGGAATAGCCTGCCTATTGTCACTTCACTGGAGATACATAATTTGTTTTTTGGGAAAAGCCTTCTTTAAGAATAACAGCCTCGCTCAACAGTCTGCCATGTGCCATTGTGTTGATTTTGTTGGAAAAAAACCCCATCACCTATAGATCATGGTGAGGGGGCCAGCTCTCCTCGTCTCCTATACAAGCCAACAGTCCTCATGGTAATGAAACAACCAGCCTGCCTGCTTGCTCTCTCTGTTCAAGGGTGTCCTGATATCTGAGAAGGTACATTCATCAATTCGTAGTTTCGAGAAAGTAAGTGATCAAAAGACATCCAGAAGTCACACCTATTGACCTGGGAAATCATTCCATTTTGGAGCTCGAGCTTTTGCTTTCTCTCCTTCTTATTCTCATTCCCTGACCCCCACACCTCACTTTTTTAATTGAGTAAATTTCTCTGCATAATCTCAGAACTCGAACATACTTTATGGCTCTTCCTGGACACTGTACCTATAGACCTCACCCTTCTAGGAAAGAGGACCTATTAAATACAAGTGCAAGACGAAGCAAGGCCCATCTTCCATAGTTTCCAAAACTTCTCAGAACACACGGATTCCGTTCCTAAGATGTGAACCCAACGTACTGCTCTCACTTCCGCTTGTAGGGTTGAACTAGCTCCAGATCTCTCTCATTTTGGTAACTCAGCCCTTTGGAAACAATGTAAGAAAAATTCTTATTCTTCCATACACCTTATTTCAATTCCATTGGGACCCAGAAATCGAGCCACTCAAGGAAAAGGGTTAATGTGGTATATGTTGAGCATAGTATTGTTCAAGTAGACACACACACATTCACTCATTCTTTCTCATTCACCAGAAACACTTTAATGCAGAAACAAAGTGTGACGAGTATGATGAATATTATTATTTTTCTTATTTCTATAAAATTGATTTTACCACATTTTCTCAGGTAAACGCTCCAAGGTATATTTTTTGACTTTTAAAGGTAAGAATTAAGAAGGCACACATAGTATTTCAAATCTTGTAACAATTAATGCTACAGACAGCAGTACTGTGTTTAACTTCTTAGGATCTCTGTACTCTTTCTGCTTCAAATCTTTTATCTTCATTATCACCATCATCTAAGAAGATAAAAACTTTGAGGAGCGGCCCCTTCTGCCGTTTGAACTGGTATGAGATATTGTTTAGAGAATGCCATGCTCTGCCTTCTCTCAAGGAACCTTCAAAAGGTAAACACTACCTTGACGTTCCTGTTTCTCTTCCATTTCTGATCTACTGATCCACGCAAAACTGGGGCGGGGGGAACGGGAAGCAGGTATCTCTGCCGTGGGAGACGGAGTTCAAGGAAGCGAGAGGGACAGACTGAAAGAAAGGTGGGAACTGCACTATGCCTTTAATACCCTTTTGTTTCTAGTGTGTGAGTTCAAGAGAGCTCACGGGGGAATCTCACTGCTTTTTCAAATGCCCACACACAGCAACAAAGGCCAAAACCTGGTTTCCACACCTCATAATCCAACCCTAATGGTCATACCCACAGGAAAGCAAGCTCTCGTATCTGAGAGTTCCAGACCACAATGGACCATTGGACCGGCTCCCCAGGAAACACTGGTCAGGAGGCAGCCCCGGCCAAAGTCACCCTTCACTACAAGTTCAGAACAACATAAAGAAGCACACGCTCAGGGCAGTATGTCTCCAGGGAGCAATTTCAGATTCCACACAGGAGTAACTGGTGGCCTTGGATAAATCACTCCTCTCATTTATGTGCTGAATGGAAGAAAACAAGTCAACAACTGATGCATGCAAAAGCATTTGGAGGTGATGGATGGAGACATTACGGTGCATTTCGTCAATGGCATGCCATTAGAGAAAACCATTTCATAGAGTAAATTAAGAAAAACAAACCAGCTACGTGACACACTTGAAATTGCCACTGGCCAGACCCATCTTCCTCCTGCAGGAATGAAGCTGCTTGGACTGACATTATCCTTATCTCTCGGGCTCTCTTTCTTAGGTCACCTGCCTGTGCTTGTCTGAGACGTACCCCTCTCGCCTGCACTTCCCCGTGATGACGGCCACTCACGTAACTGGGGAAACCTGTGTATCACAGATCCTGGCTTTTTTTCAGCGCTGCCTTGACTATTGTTTGTGTTATCGCTATTTAACTTCATGTATCAATATGGCGTTTTCTTCACCAAGTCACACAAACCTTTATTGGCAAAATCTGGGTCTTACACATGAAGCTTACTAACACAGCACTAGGCTTACAGTGTTCAGTAACTATTTGTTGATTTTACCTGTGGTTAATTTCTCCTATCTTTCTCCCATACCTGACTATTGTTTGCCAAATGCTGACACACTGAGTAATTCATTAAGAAAGCATGGCTTCAGACTCAGGTTCTGGGAGTACAGAGACAGAAGACTTGGTTCTGATCTCGGGGAGCTCAGGCACATAACAATCAGAACCTCGTGAAGGTGGAAGTACGGGTGGGGAGGGGAGTACCAAATCTTGCTGTTCTGGGTACTTGCTGGGGAGTTCAGGGAAGGCTTTAGGAAAGAGCAGTCCCTTTAAGATGAAGTAGTTGTTGGCTAAGCATTAAAGCTGGTGTGTGACAGGGCATGTTAGTGAGCCCAAGCATGGAGCACTGGGTTCCAAGTCATTTGCTATTGCAGGTGCTTCTACTGCAAAGCTCAACCTGTTCCCAAGGTCATCCCCTAAGGTCAGGATAGAAATGGGCTATGAAATCACAGGCCCTTTCCCTCGGTAAGCAGGCTCTGAGAGCATTCGGATGCACCTCATGGCAACTGCGGCTTCATAAAAATCAGAGCTGATTGATGGGAGCGGGCTCTCTGCCTTGGTGAGTTTAGTCTACCCATGCTTTTAGTACCACTGTGGCTGTGCTTCCTAATGGAAATGCATTTCTCACTCTCACCATTACCTAGATATAGATGCTCTCGGCTATAAAAGGCCATTTACCTCAAGATCTTTGTCTTGTAAGGCATCCCTAATTCAAGAAGGAAACGAGAAGGGGTTGAGAAGAACCCACCACAAATGTTTTGTCAGGGAGTTCACAGAGACAGAGAGAGAGAAAGAAGGTGGGGGAGAGAGAGAGAGATTTAAAGAGCTCACTTTATGTTTGGCTTCAGCTCCATTACTCTGACTCAGAGCCCCTTTCAAGGAATTCACTTTCCTTGTGAAGGGCTTTAACACAGAAAGCAAATAAGCTAAACATTTTTTGCTGTTTTTTTTCTTTAAGAAATTATGATTGACAGTATAATAAAATGTCTTATTTATTTAATGTAGCTCATTGGGCCTAGGACCCTATTCAAATGATCATATCAACTCTGACAAATCCATTGTGAGCTGGGAATTACTCCCGTTCTACAGGTGTGGAGTCAGAGGCAGGGGGGAGTAAAGCACCACGTCCAAGGTACCCAGATGGCAGAACTGGGATCTGAAAACAGGACGCCTGATTCCAGCGCTGGGGGCTTTTACGACACTCAGTGCCTTCCAGACCAAACATTCACGTGTGTGTTAAAACACATGACAGAGAGCGGTCCAAGCACAGAGGCAGATGCAGTGGAAACCGTGCACCCATCACTTTTAGGAGGAGGAGCTGGGTGCCCGTCGGAGTTGCTGTAGATGGACCGGTTGAAGGGAAAGTAAGCAAAACCTCATGGGAACCCTCACAGGTCAGATTCTGAGGTTTCTTTCAAATAATTTGGTTTAATATGAATAATAAGCCACAGATGAGTGGCTCGTTCCCTGCTGTAAAATCACATTATGTCTGGCCAAGCTGATCTCTCCATCCAATTACTCCTGAATGACAAGCTGAAAAAGCGTTTCATGCTTGAAACGACCACTGTGGGGCTCTCTCTTCAATTTGCTGTGTGACTGTGGTGGCGCCACTGACCCTCTCTGAACTTCTCGTGAGCTGCAGAGGCTGACTTCATTTGGGCACCGGGAAAGAGGGAAGCTTCTCAGAGAGGCTTTTGAATCAGTGTGGTTTCTCTTCCATGGAAAGGCGGGATGGGAGAAGAGAGGTAGAAAAGGTATCTTCAAAAGGAAGAGAAAGTTGTTTTAAACTTCTGGAAGAGCCATGCTAGACAGTGGGCACACATGCAGTAATCCTGCTACTTCATTAAGAAGGAGAGCCCTGGTCGGGTGGCTCAGTTGGTTGGAGTGTCGTCCTGTACACCTAAAGGTTGTGAGTTCGATCCCGGTCAGGGCACATGGGTAGGTTGTGGGATCTATCCTTGCTTGGGGCATGCACGGGAGGCAACTGATTGATGTTTCTTTCTCACAGTGACATTTCTTTCTCTTCCCCTTCCCCTCTCTCTAAAGTCAATAAATACAGCCCTGGGTGAGGATTAATAAAAAGAAGCAGGGTTTTGTAAAAATGTTTTTCATTAAGAGGCTGACCTGCAGAGATGGGCCTGAAGCCTTCTGGGAAACCACCCACTAAGACTTGGAGAAGCAAAGACGGTCCAGTCCTGAACCCTCAGCACACGGGCCTCCTGCCCCGTTCTAAGCAGTGTTCTCAAATGCCTCAGCTCACAGTCCAACTGCACACTGCAACTTAATTCAGTTCAGTCCAATCATTAAACAAAAAGTACCTAACGCTTGGAGGAAAGTGAGGATAAGGCAGGAAACGATAGCGGGGAACCAAACTAATACATGGAGGTGAGCTCTGTCAAAGCAGCGTTTCCTCGCTGGATACGGGTTGGGGGAGGGGACATTAATCTGGGCACAGCAAGTGTTTTATCTGCAACTGACAAATCCCAAATCCTCCAAGCTTCTGTTTCTCCTTACTTAAGACCTGGGTCACAGTATTTATTTACTTAAGTGATGGAGATGAAGGCAGGCTTAACGCTGGCCACCTGTCAGAATAACAGTAACCGGCCTCTTAAAGGGATTTCAGCGGCCCCCAGCACCCAACACAACAAAAAGGAATTGGGAGAAAAGTGTGGGGAAAACAACTCACTGATTGAGCTTGCAGGAGATGATGGTGAGATGGAAGGTAAAGACTCTAAAGGGAGAGAGAGGCTGAGATCCACAGGTGCCATTTAAAGCCGCAGGAGAGCGGACAAGCCCCTTCCCATTGGGAGAGAAAGGATTTTGCAATATGACAACGAACCTGACAAGTCAGGCTCTCTTACCTGCCTCTTGCAAATGCCCTGGGGGTTCTTCATATTTTTTTTTGGAGAGAGGTTCGTCACAGTTTCCCAGGAAGGCAAACACATTTTCTCAGAAATAATGCCACCTGTGTGCTCTAGAGGGTGAGGAGTCAACAGACAGGTCCTGCCTGGAGAAGCTCGAGGCAGCATGGCGGACCTCAACTAGCAAACACACACGCACCACCTACTGGATGTCAGGCAGCGATCTTCAAATTAACGCACATAACAACTTAACAATGACTTCATCATCACCCGCATTTTACAGACACTGCATGCACCAGGCCAAAGGCAGCCAGTGCTAAAGGGGGTGGAGCCAGGCCTGGCAGGCATGGGGGCTGTGGGCTTTCTGCTCTCACCCACTGTGCTGTGCAGCCGGCAGAGAGGAGGTGGTCCAGCGTGACACTGTCACAAAGCTACACTGCTACGAGCTACAGCCGCTCCTGCCTGAGGGATTGGAAATGTCCCACCTCAGTTTTATAACAGCTCTGCTTTCTGCTCCTGAGACAGGGTGATGGAAAGGGCATGAGTTAGGGAGCCAGAGAGACTTGGTTTTGAAACTTCCATTTTCCTAGGGAAGTTATTCAACTTTTGGAGCCTCAGTTTCCCATCTAGAAATCGAGGCTTTATTCCAGGGTTTTGTGAGGATTAGAAACAAAACATGAGACCATTCAGCAGAATGTCTGGTCATGGAAAAATAGAGAGCGCCTGATCTGTAAAAGCTCTTTCAAATGTCTCGTTATAAGGCTCAGTGGAGAGAGTGTCAGGCCTGGGACAGTCATTCCTGCCCCTCTGGAGGCAGGTCATGCCTATGAAGTGGGAACGCGGACTGGCCGAAGGAGGCTCTGTCCACATGCCAGTCTACCCTGTAGATTCTGCAGATGGGGCTGCTTCCTGCCCCCCATGCAATGAAAAGCAATTCTAGTAGGTGCTAAGCTTAATTAGTTTGTGTCCAGACGTGCTTTCAAGGGCTGTGCACGCACACTTGTCATCATGAGCTGCCACCTGTTTCTGGAAAGCCTACATTTCCAGAAGTTGGAGCCTAGCTTCTCGGTACAGTAACTGGATGAAATTTCCACTCAGTCTACCTCTCACTCCAGCTCCCTAAGGCACGGGCCTGAAGTCAACGCCCTCTTCTGCTGATGGAGCAGGTGAGAGGAAGGTTAACTGCTCACAGTATGTCTTAGCTACTCACTATGGTCATGGGCCACCTGTGCTTGGGCAGCTGAGGCATCTGCTTCGCAAGCCCAGACAAAGTGTCCACACGGGCTCTGGGTGGCACCTGAGACAACTATGACGGCCTGAAATGGTTATATGTGAGTCTGAGCTGGAATTCTGGCTTGGGACATTCTTTCTATTCTGCTGGTACTGAAATCAAGAATTGTTTTCTGGAATGAAATGACCCCAAAGAATCTCTACGGGGTTGGAAGAAAGGAAGAAGTGGGTGAATACAGCCCGACAGGCACTGAAATGTAGACTTTTGGGATATATTGCAGATTTAGGATCATGTTGCTTTTCTTTGGTGGTTCTCCCCAGAGAAAAGAAAAAAGACATACCACAGTTTCCCCTGCCCCACCGCCTGCCACCTCCTGGCTGCCACGGCATTTCAGTGGCATGTGTCATTCAAAAAATAGTGACGGGGAGACAGCTGCTCCTGGGGACAAAGGAGAGCGGGTAGTGGTTGCTCTGTTACCCAATGGTTCGCTTTCTCACCACCACACACATGCACAATGGTGCCCCCAGCCCCCACTGCAAGGGCACTCCGTTCCCACAGAAATGACACTGGCCAGAGAGAAATCTTCACCCTCAGAAATCTATGGCAAGATAGATGACGGTGTGATGGAAGGCAAGAGTACACTGAGTGCCTTATCGATCTACCTGCCAGCCCATGAATGGTGGGTAATAAAAATTTATTGAAAATTTGAAAAAAAAAAGTCACTTATTTTAATTCTTCTGAAAGGGAGTACGGATGTTGCATGTGAATCAATCCTCCCCTCCCCCAGGGCTCTGTCACCATCCTTCCACCAGCCAATCCTCCAAACAGCACGGATTTAAAAATCTTGCAATTTTATTTGCATATAAAGGCCGCTAGATATAGAATATCACAATAAATTTAAAGAAACAACTGCTTTCCTAAATTTCATTAACAAGGTAACATAAAATAGAATAAAGCTCAACAGCATTTACAATGGGAAAACAGAAATGACTATTAGCGACAATATTTTGTGCTAGCGAAGATTGCATCGACACACAGTGCAAAATGGGGGGGGAGAGGAAGTAAGAAGACAATTCAGGGTATTTAAATATAAAGGACAACTAAGCCTTATTTTAGTTAGCTTCCATTGCATTCATTAAAGTCTACACACGCCTGTAACTGTACCTAGATTGAACTCAAGCTCTTTAAGATCTTGAGTTCTGAGAGAATGTGTGAGCTCCTTCAAACTCTGGACGCCCAGCTGTACAGCACCCATTTGCAGCTCCACTGTCATTGGCAATATTAAACTCCTAACTTAGTCATAATACACAAAAAAATACTTATATATATAAACCCATATTAAAAAGGAGTCTGCACACTCATTTTTTTTTACTGCACGAAATGCGTGCTCTTGACAGATTCCATTTCCATATTTTTAAAGCTAAAATAATTTAAAAGAAACAAACAAACAATGAGACCTTGTATAACCACAGTGTGGATCTCATGAACTGAGCCATCCTTTGAATGAGGGCCGTTTTCTTCCCTTGACACAACTTTCTTTATAGCGACAGTGTGAAGGGAAGTCTTTTGCCACGCTGACTTTTGTTGAAAAGATTACTATAAATCCGGGCCACAGCTGCAAAAAAGAAGAAGCACTACCAAGAAAACAACAACAACAAAACATCAAAAAATAAAACAGTTCAAACAATACTCTTAAACAGTTGTGCAAATCTGGTTGGTTTTTAAAACACTGCCTACCTGTTTCTTTTTCTTTTCTTTTTCTTCCAGCTTAAAGCATATTAAAATAAGACTCTTATCACCTTTTAAAAAGAAAGCTTGGCTGTCCTTTGGTGAACACTAACAATTTACAATGGCGTGGCCTTTGAGAAAACAGAAGTCATTTTACAAATTCACAATGCTCCTCTGATTTCAAATGGATACCCCATTTAAAAAAAAATAATAATAATAGAGAAGAAGCACAACTTTTAGCATCATTATTTTTTTGTTCCAGCAATTTACAAAAAGAACTCACAGGATTTGGAAACAAACCAGTAAGAGAATGTAAATTTATAATTAGAAAAAATGGCAGTTTATAGACCTTCCCTCACATTCCAAGGGGGCATTCGGAGCTTCAGGAACCCTGCGGGTTTGGAAGGTCAAAGATAATTGGAGGGTTGGTCGGTTGAAAGCTGACTGTACACGTTGAGGCATTGATGTACGTTGTGTAACCGTCGGTCATAATGCCGTAACCTGTAGGGAGAGAGCGTCACGCTTATTGTAATACACACAAATCGTAGAGACTCGATGCGGGGCGATCAGGCAAGGAAAACAAACAAACAAACAAATCTTTGCCAGTGGGTAGTGAGATGGAATTCAGGGGAGCCTCCCCGGACAGAACATTTTTCAGAAACAGCCTGCTGGTTTTATTCTGCTTTCTTTAAAGGGAGAATCCTCTACTTCAAAGAAAAGTGCTTCCTTTTTCCTTATTTAAATACTAGATCTGTCAGGGAAAGGCTGTAAAGTGTCTTTGCTAGTTAGAATATAAAAAAATCCGTCCCCCTCTTTTTTGAATATGATTTTCATTTCAAAGCCCTGTGTTAACTATTGCGTGCTCAGGGACAGCATGAGGAACAGCAATCCAGGGCCACACATCCAAACCCCAAACAGTCTCCGGATGAATGAAGCAGGAAGGAGTGTTGCCTTGGAAGTCCGGAGAGGAGGATGTTCAGCACCTTATCTACGAAATAACATCTAAACTGCCTCAATGAGAGTTAACAATACTAGTCTTATCTTACTTGAACTGTGTGGCTTTGATGCTAAATCCCATTTCATTCAAAAGAATCAAGTAATCATTTGTCCAAGTGATTTGGAGAAATGTCACCCTAGGACCCTTCTCTCTAAGCTTACCTGGACAATGGGTCAAGCAAAAACACTCCCCATGGGCAGTATAAATTTCTTGTGACCTACCGGGGGAAGCTAAGAAAGTTTCTCTGGGTCTTTGGTATGTACGGTCCTTTTATAATTTTTAATACGTTGACATTTTCAGCATGGTTGCAAATTTGCACACTTCCTTTATAGCCTCTGCAATTAAGTTTGTAATTCTATGTTGGTATCAGGCTCTATGGCACAGAAAAATATGCCCGTGAAAAAAATAAAATTTCTAGGATTTATAGAAGTAACTGATAAGGTCCCCCTCCCCACTTCCAAATTGCTAAAATTTCTCCAAGTAAGCCTGTGGAGAGCTTAATGAGGGTGAATGGAAAAATCTCTTAAGAAAAGAAAAGAGGCATTTAAAATGTGCACTGTTTAGTTCTGGGGTCATAAAGTCTTGTTATCTTTCTCCATCAGGAGGCTGGTATTTGCCCTCTCTCTGCCCTCTTCAGCTGTCTTAAGCGAATAAAATCAAGACGAGTTTATTTGAATATGATCTCCTCCCTTTTAAGCAAGTTTATTATTTTGGGACTTCAGTGGAATTCCCCAATTGTCTGGCTAGTTTAAAGCTAATTAATGATTTAAAAAAAAAAGATGAAACGCAAACCCATAGGCACGCTGCAGGAATTCAAACCTGATAGTTGTCCTTAGAAAGGCTGCTTAGACCTGAGCCCCCACTCCCCCCACCTCGAACCACGCACCATGCCTTAAAGAAGCGCCCTCCTTTTCAGGGGATGCAGCTCAGTCAGGGCAGGAAGACATCCACTCCTGGGGAGCTGCACCCCTGCTTTCCATCCACTTAGCTGGCGCCTGCACTCAGAGCTCGCTCACTTTCTCTGGCCTCGGTAGGATGGTTTTCAGTGTACTCTCTACTGCCTGCCTAAAGCAGGAAGCCACTGGATTTGTGGGCTTTGAGAAGCAAACGTGTTTTTTTGGCTTCATCAGGTACACACACCTAAACCCCTCAAATGCAGATTCAAAAATAACTTCGGAGAACAGCTAGAAGCAGGAGATGGAGAGAACAGGGCAGCTGCCTGCGTCCCCATACCCACTGCACAAATGGATGCAATTGGGAGAGGCCGGAGGGCCAGAAACCCGAGGCCTGCCAAAAGGGGGCTCTGGGTCTGCCCAAAGGCCGGGTTCCCCCTGGTTTGCAAAAGGGAGGACATACAAAACTTAGAACCCTGAAGCTTCCTGGGAGATTTTCAGGTCCTGTGAACTTGACTCCAACTTACTGTGAAAGGCAGACAATGGCAACTAGTCCAGTTCCCATTTAGGGGAGATTTAATTATTCTGTTTAACCTCAGCCGGAGCTAGCAGTGCTGACGACTTCTCAGAAGTCTGAAATGGCTTTCTGAGGTTAGGAAGAAAACGTCTAATGTGCAAATGTACAGGTTCCTGCTACTTCTATTATATAGCCTTCACTGCATGTCCAAAGTTATTTTTTGAAGAATGTCTTGGCTTCCTGGGTCTCTGTGTGCATTCTATATGAGACACAATATTTAGAGGTAGGAAGAGGTCACAGGACTTACTTAGTCTAATATCCAGGCCATTTCTTCTAACACTCTTGAAGAGAAAATTGGTCCTTTATTACTTTACAGCTGTTCTCCAGCAGTGGTTATCAAACATTCCTCATCAGGCCCCTGAAATTCTGGAAGCTGCCCAGGGCAGTGCTGGCCTTTCCTATAAGGGGGGCCAGACCTGGTTCCCACTCTCTACTCTGTTTCAAATAGAGCAGCTCCAGATAACATAGTCATCGACATTATGCACAGGTGTTTCTCCTTACATTTTACCTGATGAAAGGGTTCCCTTGGTAGGAAGAGACTGAAAACTACTCCAGCTACTCCCAGGAGCGCTAAGGTCCTCACTGTGGGATGGGATCCTGGGTAAACGACACAGTATGTCATGAGCCCCCTTCTTCCGGTCTTACCTTCATGAATTCCACCAAACACATGGAGCTTGGGTCGGACTCGCCTCTGGACTGTGTTTAAAAGCTCCACGCAGCCCACTCTTTGAAGCTCCTTTGGAACCCAGTCTCGAAAACCTACGGGCAAAATGCAATCAATACTCTTAATTTTCTTTCTCCAGGTAAGGTTTCATTTAGACTTTCAGGAAGCCATAACTCACAGAAGGTTTATTACATTATCTGTAATCCTAGCCTCTCCATTAAAGCTCACAATGGCTTTTAAGGAACTTTTCACTCGTCACTTTGTCTTCTTTAGGTTCTTGAAATTTTTTTTTATTTCCACTTTTTTCCTTCCTGTTAATTAACATTTTTTTTCCTGTAACGGATTTGATTTATTCAGCCACAGGTTTCAAATCTTCTTCATGGGTCCAATGACATTTATTCCCGGCAGTCCCATAATATCTCTTTCCCTCCCGATTTAGTTACTTTTCTTTTTTATTACAGCTTTCTGAGAGCAGTTTACTTCCAAGACAATTCATAGAAGACAGTTTGGGAGGGGTTGCCTGCGAACTCGCCACAAGCTACCTTGCTCTCTTCGGATATATCAACCCTTAACCCTTGGAGCTTTGTGATGACCAAGACTTGGAAACACCAAGTTCCTCCTCCAGTCCCCTCGCTAGCAACAAGCAGCAACGGTGACCTCGTGGTGGCATGCAGGAAGCTGGGGCTAATTGACTACCTTTATGTAAAAGCCACTTAGTTCTACACTTAATGCAGAAAATCCATAAAAACTGACATCAATTATAGCAAAAGTCAGCTATCTGAGGGATTATGGTCCAAGTGCCTCAGCAGGATGGGGAGTTAAAGAAGGCAGGTGGGATGAAAGGCTAAATCATCATCAGTGGGAATCCATTCCGTAGCTCCATTAGGTGATTCCTACTATTTAGAAATGACGGGGCAGAAAGGGACAGGCAAGTTCATTCCACTTTGGCGAGACTGGAGAAATGAAGATTTAGCATCTCTGTTAGGACGCGTCAGCCGCAGCACCAGGAGTAATGGGCAGAGAGTGTGGGAAGACCATCTGACGGAAGTGGGGGTTTTAAAAGTGTGTTAATTAGAGGAAAAAAATCCTTAGTCCACAGTAATTGGCACATTCCCTCATGGAAGTGTTTTTCTTGAAGAGGGAAAATACCTCATTTCATATGCAATCACCAAAGAAAGCATCTTGCTCATTCTGTAGTAGTGAAGTCCCACGGTGTGATGCTTCCTTTCCCAGAAGGGGAAAATTCAAGGCCAATCCCACTGCCCACTCCTACCTCCCAAGCCAGCCTTTTCCCAAGAATCCCGATAACTGTACTGATGGAGGTTTGGCTTTACCTTAGGAAAACTTTGCCTGAGCTTTTATTTGACAACTCCAGACCTTACTGTGCTCGATGCACAGACGCTCTCTGAACGCTTCATCTTTACTGTTTGCTGAGAGAGAGACTGTGACCTCCTCTGTAAGGATGTCTGAATTCTTTGGGGGCTTGAATTCAGACTTAACCATTATTACCACTTTCTTTTGTACAAAAAATTAATTACTTGAAGTCTGGGAATCAATCGACCTGTCCAAAGTTGCATTTCAAATAGTATTTCAGGCATATACATGTTCTCTGTGCTGAGGATGTCCAAGCCCCTTGTACAACTGCACACGTCCCACGGAGAATCACGCCTGCCCCGGCCAGGCTGCTCAGCTCAGGGAAAGCACCCGCTTGGCTGGGAGGCTGCCTCCGGGGGACCTCACTGGGTGACCCTGCTGCGGAATATTTCATGAGGAAGTTAAAGATTTAGTTAGTCTCTAATGATTGCTAAATAGGGAAGTGAATTAATTATGACTTGATAAAGATTGTAGATACATAAAATCCTTTAAAACGTGGGATAGGCCCTGGCTGGGGTGGCTCAGTGGACTGAGTGCCGGCTGTGAAATGAAGGGTCACCAGTTCGGTTCCCAGCTAGGACACGTGCCGGGGTTGCAGGCCAGGTCCCCAGTTGGGGGCGCCTGAGAGGCAACCAATCTGTTTCTCTCACACATCGATGCTTTTCTCCCTCTCCTTCTCCCTTCCCCTCTCTCTAAAAATAAATAAATAAAGCCTTTAAAAAACAAAATAAATAAATGATGGGATAGGGTGATATGAGTTAGGGAAAAAAAGCATGGGAATGGTGATTCCAAAGCGTTGAAAACATCAGGAAGTGCCGATCTTGCGCAAATCTACGGCCCCCCTGCTCCTGGTCTCCCCTGGCATTAAAATGTGCCAGCGTGGCTCAGGCCCCGGTCCTCCCTTCCGGTGTTTCTTTGTGAGACACAGAGCGCTTCCCCTGCGAAGGCGGGAGAGCAGCACGCGGTGGCTTGGAGGGGAACATCTCCGCAAAGAGCAAACTCACACACAGGGGATGCATGTTAGATTTTTTCTTTTTCGGGCGAATGGACGAGGACAGTGGCGTGGATAACAACCCCAAGCCACAGGAAAAAATGTTGCAGAGATCATTTCTTTTTGTATGAAGTTTGTTCCCCCTCTCGCCAAACCGAGATGATTGAGGAAAGTTTTCTAGTACGTGTAAAGATTTGTTACGAGGGTGGATTCCACGGTCTGTGTTTTTTACCACAAGTTAAACAAAAAGACAGAGAAAGAAAACTCTCCTACTGAAAGTGTGCCATCTGAATTTCCTCTGCACGTCTGAGTTGGACAAGGGAGGGTCCTGGCGTAACAGACACTGAGTGGATGGGGGATCGAGGTGGTAGTCGTGTTTGGAAAATATTCTGCGGCTAAGCCGAACGGCTCAGGAGTAACTAGAAGACTATTATATCAGCCAAATAATCATCTTTTGCCCCGTGATCTGGGTAACGAAAGGTAGCCTGGAACCATCTAAATCTGGATGCTGGCTCCATGTATCTATAAGTTATCTTTAAGTAACATTCAGTGTAAGTCCTTATTTAATACCTTAGCTAAAAAAAAAACCTTTTTCACATAATTAGCACAATTTTTAAACCATAGAGATCTCCCAGGTTACTCTATGATATGGGAAGAAAAATGGGCTCCTTTAAACGAAAGCTTCCATCATTTGCAGCCATGCATATATATGTCCTGTGATTGGGAGGGAGGTCTCTGTCTCCCTTCCACTCCCAGCCCTCTTACGCCAAAGTGAATACAGTTCTTAAAATAAATTATCCAGCTCAAAAGACGGTGGTGTTCCATACTCATTTGATTTTCCCTGACTTGACTAAATCAAAAAATTTAATTTCAAGAACACCTGTAAGCCCAGCAGAACTGCTGAGTTTAATTAGCATACTGGGTGTTTCTTTAAAGACACTGACACTTTTCTTCTTGTATTCGCTTTTTTATTGAAGGAAAATGATTATGTCCCCTGAAGCATTTATTCATTATGCTTGGGAAAGAAGGCATCTCGTGTGACAAAGCGACAACCTTTGCTTCACTTACCTAGAGGAGGTCCGTGCGTCATGAGAATGTCGATGCCCTCAGGGATGAGGTTCCATTTGTCCAGCAGAGACTGACCTCTGGGCAGGTTAAAGCCCCATCCATTAAACCACGGGGTCCTTGGGGGGAGATAATGCACATGCTATCAGGCCAGCAGAGCCTCGTTGCTGCCCTGCAATATTTCTCTCTCGCACATTCCCCCACGGCTCGCATTGCTCTCTTTCCTCCTTTTGATGGTTGGCCCTGGCAGCGGGACGCTTTTTTGTTGACGGCTTCAAAACCAAACCATCTGAAAGCAAGCGTGCAGCCTGCGAATTGTTCAACTGGAAAGGGGCACAAGCACCTTTGCAGTGGAGACCTTCCCAGCAGACTTCTATCCAAATCCTAGCAATGCTTTGTCTTCCCCCAAATCTCACTGCTTCCTCAGCTGCCCAGCCCGGATCCGAAGCCTTTCCACCCATCCCATGGCGGCCGAGAGCTAAGAAATTCCATCAGCACCCCTTCTTGCTCCCGTCACTGCGGAACTGCTTCCCCAGGAAGGCTCTCACTGCAGTCCTTGGAGAGAAGGGCGAGGGCTCTGCAGGCAGACACCTCTGTACGCAGTGGTGAATGCCCTGCATTGAGAATGCGGGGAGTCACGGGGGCTCTGGAAGGTGAGATGGAGCAAGTGAACCAAGGGCCAAGGTGGAATTTTCCTCCTGTCACCGAAAGGAAGATTTCCGGGGACATAGCTGGTCACTCTGGAATCAACTCTCCCGACAGTAAGGGCGAGCATCCCACCCTCTCAGGAGCCCCTGCTCTGGAAAGGAGGTTTGACATCAATGCTTTGGGGTCCTTGCCCACCCAATGAGTGTTTCTAACTGGAGCTGAAAATGTCTCTGCCATTTATAGTAACAGGAGAGGGATCAATTTTTCTCTACAAATACCACAGGCTAAATTACATCAGAGCCAAGCAGTTCAATGCTGTCCTAGTCCCTAGTATCCAGCTATAACCGTTATTTTCTGAGGCTGAGTCTTTTGTTCCGGAGGAAGTTTCCAGTTTGTGACGGTGTGCGTGTACAAGACAAGCTGGTCAGTTTTCTGGTTTAGGCCTTCCTCCTTCAACTTAAGCTGCCCCTTCCGTGCCTACATCAAGAGGTGACCCTGTTTGTGAGTGAGGTCACCAGGCCAGTCACAGCTAATTAAACAAGGTGCATTCTCATTTAAAGCCAATCATGGCCCGGACTAATCAGATTCTCTCAAGACTCTGAACTCAGAAACACTGACCCAGCATTCACTTGGCGGTGGACACGTGTGGTCAAGGCCAGAGGGGAAAGAATGGCAACTAACAACCAAGTGCAAATCCACGATACACGTGAGAAGCTCAGTTCCTGCTGAGCTTTGAGCAAATTCCAGAGATAAGAGATTATGTAGCCCCAGTCAGAAAGAGAGAAAGCAGGTAAGTGTCTGACTTGATTCCTAGCTGCTTTCCAAGTCCCTCAGCCATTCTCAGGAAGCTTACTTGTGATAACAATAGTAATATAATAATAATTATTATTATTAAAGCTATTATTTATTGACAATGTTTATGTCAAGGTACTATTCTATGCACTCTATTGGTAGTAACATATTTAAACCTCACAACAAGCTTATGATGTGGGTACTATTATTAACCCCGTTTTACAGAGAGAAAACTGAGGCACAGAGCAGTCAAGTAAACAGAACCAATAAACTGGATATAAACCCAAGCAGGCTGGTTGCAAAACCCATAACTCTTCACCACCACGCAATTCCTTTTCTTGTATACTACCCTGAATTAACGTAGAACTTTCTTGCCCTGAGTGAGCCACTTCTGTACTCTTTTCAAATTTCAGTGTCTTGTTGCTTGAAGCCAAATGAGCTCTTAACTGTAATAATACATCTATGCCGTGGGTCTGACATCCAGCAATAAGATGATATAGTGGACGCCAATGGTCAGTTCACCTGCTCAGTTCTTTCCTCTTTCTTTTGGTAACAGCATCCAAATTTCCTCAGGGGAACCTTTCCCTCTCCAACCCAGTAACATGTGCTCTGGTGAGGCTGCCTTAGCTCTGCTCTAGAATGAAGCATGGATTGTCTTTCCCTGGATGGTGATTGGTCTAGGGATGTACGTATGACCCCAATTAGGCCAATGAGAGTCACCCTCAAGATTTCGCTGGTGCTACCTCAAAAGAAGTCATGGTTTCCTCTCTGGAACCCTGAGTCTTGAGACCTAGGTAAGCCTAAGATTGGTGGGGAGCAGTCTTTGCCACCATGCAGGTAGGTGGCCTGGGCTTGAAAATCAAACCACCACGAAGAAAGCCAAGAAACAGAGGGCCCTGAGGACCCTGTTGGGCCTAGGGACCCAGCTGTGCCTGAAGCCAATCGCATTTTCCTTCTACCTCCATTTTCTTTTTATTGGCTTGAGTTAGATCCCGCTTGTTGCAACTGAAAGAGCCCTAAGATATACAATTATTGCTTTTAGCGTAGTAATGTTGTTTGTACCTATGGTAGGCAATAATCTTCCCCCACCCCCAATATTGAGCTCGGATTTATGTTCTAATTATTGGAACCTATAAATATGTTACCTGACTTGGCAAAGGGGAATTAAGGTTGCCATGGAGTTTAGGAGCTAATCACCTGATCTTAAATTAGGGAGACCATCCTGGATTACCTGGGTAGGCCCGAAGTAGCCGCCAGCTTCCCTGAAAAGTGGAGGAGGGACACGGAAGGGGAGACCGGAGCGATGCAGTGTGAGAAAGGACTCAACCTGCTGTCGCTGGCTTCGAAGCTGAAGGGAGAGAACACGGGCCGAGGAATGGGGGCAGCCTCTAGAAGCTGGAAAAGGTCAGGAAAGAAAAGCAACTCCCCCACAGAGGCTGCAGAAAGGAACACAGCCCTGCTGACACCTAGAGTTTAGCCCAGTGAGACCTATGTCAGGATTCTGACCAACAGACAGTAAGGCAGTGAATATGTGTTGTTTCGAGCCATGAAATTTGTGGCAATTTGTCACAGTGACAATAGAATATGAATCCGGTACCTGACATGTCTGAGCTGGCCATAAAACTTCAGAGACTGAGTGGCACTGGCCTCAGTGGCACAGAGCACGTGTTTAATCAACACAGCCCTCCACGGCCACACTGCCTTGCTCCGTCCCCTACGACACTTCTGGTTCTCTCTGAGGAAAAGGCAGCGCTTGCTTTCCTACCCCAGCCTGCCTGCCAGGGGGCAGGAGGCCGGGGATCGAGGGCATGGGGGAAATGCCAGGCCAACCCTTTCCGAGTTGCATTAGTCCATCTCCCTCTCCCCCGTTTTCTCGGCCTCCCTGCCTTCAGAATTGAAAACATTATTTCATTAGAGTCTAAAACAGAGCTTTCCCCGTGTGCGATGCCCATCCTTCCCCTTCCTTTTATCGTACAATGACCCCTTTCCATGACTGGTCTTCAGAATGAAAAGAAAAGAAAAAGGGCAAGTTCAGAACCCAGTGAAAACTCAGCAAGCATTTTGGCAGGAGAGGGAGAAAAATAAGCAAAAACATCTGTTTTCCTAGATTTTGAAAACAAGCTTCTGGGCCTATGGTTCCCATCTGAATGGCAAATAAAGAAGGTCTGAGAGAGTCCCAAGCACACCCAAGTCGTTGGTACAATGAGGGGCTCTGATTTCGCTGCCAGACACTGTAGGGGGGCAGTCAGCCTCTGAACCCCCCAATGGCCCAGGGGCTGCCAGCGTCAAAGAAATGGGACCTAAGTCCTCCAGTCTCCCCAGTTTCCCCTCAAAGAACGTTCTCTCAGAAACTCACAGCCCTATTCCCCCAGGAAATGCTCAGTGTTATGACTCCACTGTAAAAGATTCAGACAGACCCCCAGTCTATAGATACCCCAGACTTCCCTTGGTTAACATTAAGCTTGTGACAAAATCCAGAAGTTTCCAAGTTAAGGGTAAACTTGAAAAATGCCTGGCTTTCATTCGGACTCAAACCTGTATGTGTAGGAAGGAGAGCAACAGCGAGGTTAAGTGGTAGGAAAGGGAACATTTATCAAGTCCCCGATTTGCTTTACATAAGGGTTTCTCGCAGACTATTAAATTTAATTTCTCACAAGAATTCTTGAGCTATGTATTATCAGCTTTATTTTTAGATGAAAATGCTGAAGACCAGTAATATCAAGTAACTTGTAAGCTCAGATCTGAACCCAGATCTGATTGCTCCAAAGCCTGTGTTTTTTCTTTGCGCAATGCTGAACTAAAATCTTGTAGCTCAATCCCAGCTTTGGCTCTCACTTACATAAAGTAGAAAACGGGTCTGCTCCATACAGTCTCGTAGGCTGTGTACCGTACAACCTCGGACGGTGCCACGGCGTCGTGTGACTGAGGTGGTTCTTCGTAAACATGAAGACAGTGGCCCTGACCAGGTAGCTCAGTGAGAGCATTGTCCTGGTAAGCCAAGGGTGTGGGTTCAATCCCAGGTCAGGACAAACATAAGAAGTAACCAATCGATGCATAAATAAGTGGAACAAATCAATGTTTCTCTCTCTCTCTCTTAAAAAAACAAACAAAACAAACCTAAGTGTGACTCTGTTGCTATGGCTTTTCTGGGACGTTTTCTGTTCCTCTACATCCTCTAGATAAGGCCTTTTCTGCCAAGACAGTGGCCAAGCAATGGGAAAAGCAGCCCAGTGATGGGTTCCAGAGTTCTCCCAGCCTGGCATAATATTGTAAGCAGGGCATAACAGGAGTTGACAGACCCGTGTGTTAACTCTCAGTCTGGCATCGGTTCACTAACTCACGTGGACCTTCAGTAAGAGAAGGACCCTCGGTGGGCCAGTTTCCTCTTCTGAGAAATGAACAAGGGGGTGGATCTGATTACTGGATTTCAGGATTGTTTTTAGGCTGCAGGAACCGTCTGCAGAAGCCCACACCCAAAGCAGGTACCTGCAGAGGCGCTCTTGCTGGGGGCTGGGAAGGAAACTCTGAACCTGCCTGCTCACTCCGCCCCCTCCTCCTTTCTGACCTACACCTCCGAGCACAACTGGCAAAACCTGGCCCTTGATGATGTTTCTGTGATCCAGAAACCCTAACGTTCTAAAATTCTGTGCAGACTATCAACATTCTGAGTGGACACTGTGAATTGCTTTCAATGAATTACCTAAATTGCCTGTAAAGGACCAAGCCCACTGAGGGAGGAGTAAGTACACAGAGTAGAGACAGAATGTGTCAGCATTAATGAATGATGCTTTACCCGGTGGAGTTTCAACCTGAAACATGAAACCCTAGCAGTGAGCCCATCAGGGGTTCACTGAGAAATATGTGCCGCAGTCACCCTCCCAACCTCCTGAGTCCACAACGGGTTTTGTTCCGCAGCAACAGGAGTCAGGGGGAAAAGGAGGAGAGAGGAATCCAAGGGAACAATGTGTATGGCCCCAGCCAAGGACTTCATAATTAGCTGTGACTAACAAATGCCACATGGGAACCAACGTGTCAGAAAACATCCCACAAAGCACCCTACTGCCAGTGGGCCAATCAGAGCCCGTAACCCATCCCCTCATAGAGAGGGACTAGAAAACCCTGGAAGGAAGGGAAACACTTCGGCGGCCTGAAACTGCTGGATGGAAGGCTCAGATGGATGGAAGCCCGGGATGCTTTCAGGGTGCCTCCCCCTTGCTCTCAGAATTAGAGGCACTTGGCCTCTCCGGGCTGAAAGTCAGGCGCAGGCGCTAAGGGAGTTCACAGAGGCAGAACTTGTTTCAAACAATGTCAATACAAAACAGGTTTTCTGTGTGGAAGCGGGTGGAGATGAAATCACAGCAAAGGTCATCCGTGTTTGCAGTACACGGTGCTGTGGGCAGCAGGGCGGTACCGGACCATAAATCCTAGGCTTGGACAGGTGAATGGCTGTTTACTCCCCTACCTACTTCAGCGGGGGCTGGGCAAGCCCCGGGAAAGCAGGGTTTGGAAGCGAGAATCTGGTGCTTGCTCAGCTCAGATGCGTTGCTCAGGGTCACAGCCCTGGTGTTAGTTCAGTGCCACAGATGCTCCGTGGACAGAAGGGTCCTAGGAAGGCTTTGCCACACAGACTTGGGACTCTTATTTTTTATCATCACCTGAGGATATGATTATTGATTTTAGAGAGAGAGAAAGGGAGACAGAGGGGGAGACAGAGGGAGGGAGGGAGGGAGAGAGTGAGAGAGAAGAAAGAGAGAGAGGGACTGATATAAGTGAGAAACACTGACGTGAGAGAAACATCAGTCAATAGCCTCTTGTGTGTGCCCTGACGGGGGACTGGACCCACAACCTAGGTATGTACCCTGACCACGCATGGAGCCTGCAACCTTCTGGTATATAGGACTCTTATTCACAGAGCCTTCTAGGTGCCTCCTGCAGAGGTGAGGGCCTGGAAGGCCCAGGCGGGCTCTGCTGGAGTTCTGCCTGGAAGAGCTACAAAGGAGAAAATGCAAGGGCTCACATCCCAGACCTAAAAGCTGGTGTTTTGCGCATGCTACTTAGAGGTACCAGGACCTGGTGGTTCTGTACAAGTTAGCCATTCTTGTTTGGGGGATAGTGGGTGTGAGCACAGATCATGGAGTCCAAGGACCCACGTTCAAATCCCAGATCTTCTACTTATTTATTGGCTTCTCTGAGCCTCTGTCACCTCATCTTTCAAATGGAAACAGAGTATCAGCCTATGTGGATAAAGTGAGGTAATTTATGTAAAACTTCTGGCAGACCACTGCCATACAGTGTTAATGCACGGCTCTTAATCTATACGTGACACGTATTAGCAATATGAGTGCAGGCACACAGGCACCCAGAGTTGACCACGTTACTTTTTCTCTCTCTCGCATGTCCCAAGCTATGGCTCATCAAACCATAGACGTTCCAGCTTCAGACTTTCAAAAAGTCCCCAGTGCACGGGCCAGCATTCCTAGATGGCTACACAGACCCTGATTTCCTCCGGCTGATTACTTATTAAAAGGCACTCCGCCAGCTCCCTTCCGAGTGGAAGTTTTCCGGAGAGGCGCTGGCCCGCTGGCTGCCTGGCGCAGTCGCGCACGGACAGCCCTGCAGAATGCGAGAGAGCACGGGGCAAAGCGCTTAGTCAGGGCTGCTTAGCCGGCCAGGACAGGTGGTTAGATTTTGACAGGGACTTAAACCGGGGAAGTTCAAGGAAGAAGGTTACTTTGGGTCCTCGGAATATTTATAATAGCGGGGTCGGGGAGGGTCACTGGAGGAACTGACAAGCTACTTATTAATGACGCCACGGTCGCCCGGCACCTCCATGAAGCGAAACCCAGACTCTGGGAGCCAGCTGGTTCCCACTTATACCTTCTTTTCTGAATAATGGCACTTCGGAAGGGCAGCCTCCGCCAGGCCTGGCTCTCCCGGCTGCCACGGGCCCATCTCTGACGGCACGTCACACCAGGTCCCAGAGAAGCTACTTTAACCACCACCGCTGGTTAAAATCACACCGCACTTCGCAGCGCCCTTCACGTGCCACGTAGCTGTCAGGATAACTCTTGATCCCTAGCTCACCTGACAGCTCAGCCCTCCCTTGGCAGCAAAGCTTCCCGTCAGTTAGAAAAGGAAGAGCCGTTTCCCTGGCACCAGATGTGTCATCCTGAATATCCAGATGAAAGGCAGACACCTGGCCCGCTCCCCTCTCGCCTCCTTTCCTCTTCTCAGCTCTGCAGAGCCAGCCTTCTCTCCCCAGGTCCCTCTACCTGGCAGCCTGGGAGTGACTTTGCCATGCAGTTAAAAAGACGTCTTGCATGAGCTGATGGGGGCACTTCGCATTTTGTGCAGCAAAGCAACATACACAGCAGCTGGGCAGGAGAGGGAGGGACAACTCGACTCCAGGGCAGGGTCGACACCCCTGTGCAGCCGCCCGGCCCCAACCTCGGGAGGCTCGGCAGCCCCCAAAGGGCAGTGCCGGCTCCTCTCACACCAGCTGTCTTGTCCTGTCTCTTCACTGTGACTCTGAAACCTGGTCTTCTGTTATGAGGGCCTTGGAGTAAGAAAAGATACTGTTTTGATAAAGAGCCGGCCAGGGTGAATGAGGGGGTCTGTCTGCCGTGGGCAGAACAGGCGCAAACCCCACCCGAGAGAGTCACCTGAGACCCACAGGCTAGAAAAAGGGCCTTTGTAAACCAAGGCAGCACGCGCTCCTCCAGTCTTTGCAAACATGCCAACAATGGCGTCCCCTTTCTTGTAATGAGTAAGGAACAAGTGTCAGAATTACGCCTCTGCTGCCCATTTTCCTTTCCTCTGCTGGACGGGAGATGATGTAAGCAGAGTTTGCTTTAGGAACCAAGGGGGAAAATCACCGTGACCTGTTTTTGAACTTGGTATGCCCTGAATTATTAAAAATAACAGTGTCTGACTGCCCCTGCCAAGCATACCTGTCTTTAATCTTATAAACAGGTTCATAGCAGGAAGAGGAAGATTTCCAATCCATTTCCTTCCCATAGGAATGTGAGGCAAACCACGCCCATCCATCACGCAAAGAGCTCGATGGGGCGGAGGAAAGACCATGGCCGGACTTCTGTCTGGGTGGGCAGGCAAAGCAGAGCCGGGACGTTCCCTGGTGATTCTGGGAGCGTCTCTCCATTTTGTGGCCGAGGAAATCAGAGGACCGGTCCCAGGGCGGCTGGTCAGAGCCGGGGCCCTGGCTCAGCAGCTCCCAGTAGGACTTGCACAGACAGCTAACCCCCCAGCAGGGAGAATTCCCCAAATAGGGGCACATCACAGCACGTACCGACCAAGCCAGACAGGAAAGGGCAGGCTCTTAGATGGGGAGAAGCAGAAAGAGGAAAGCAGCATCCACCTTTTCTCCTTTGGTTTTGCAATAATTTTTAACTCTGGTAAAAATATGTAACATAAAACTTAACGCCCTAACTGTTTTTAAATGTGGCATTGAGTGGCACTGAGTGGCATTGAGTATGTGTGTGGTCGTCACCGCTGTCCATCCCCAGGACTTTTTCACCATCCCAGACAGAAGCTCTGTGGCCGTTAAACAGTAGCTCCCCATCACCCTCTCCCTGCAGCCCCTGGCAACCACCATCCTGTTTTCTGTCTTATCAATATGACTACGCTAGGACACCTCCTATAAGTGGAATCGTACAATATTTGTTCTTTGGGGTCTGGCTCATTTTGCTCCACGCAGTGTGTTCATGGTTCATCCATGCCGGAGCATGCACATGTTAGAAGTTTGTTCCTTTTTATGAAGGAGTAATATTCCACTGCATGGGTACACAACACTCATTTTTTCACGTAAGGCTTCTGCAAGTCTAAGATGCGGGAGGCACGAAGCTTGGCTAGGCGGAGGCATGGACGGTAGGTCTGAGTCCCTTTCTTCACGGAGTGTGCAGTCATTGGACTGAGCGCCCAGTGCGGATGGGCTCAGCATGGTATTTCTGGGACACTGACTCATTCAGCAGACACAAGCTGGATGCCTGTTAGGAGCCAGGTTCTGCCAAGGTCAGTGCTGGGAATACAAAGTGGAACTCAGTTGCCAGGATCAACTCACAGCTCACCATTTCATAGGTAAAGTTGCCCTGGACAGAAGTCTTTCAACTCTGGCCTTTATTTTGAAGTGACCTAATTCCAGAGAAACTCGGGGAACACCAGAAGGATGGGAGAGTCACCAGCAATTCCAAGGACAGACTATCCCTCAGGCCAGCAAGTGAACAAGGATGTATTTCCTCATGCACACACCCCTTAGAAGGCTCTTCAGCTGAAACCAGAGCCACGAGAACACAAACCCACATCCTAGTGAGAGCCGGAGCCCGCGAGAGCAGCACATGTCGCATACCTGGCTGGCTCCAGAGCACAGGTCAAGCAGGACAGCGGAGGTGGCGGGCAGGCTGCCAAGTACTTGGGCAACTCGGCCGAGCAGGCTGTGCCTCCCGTACCTCCTCTCCTACCCCGGAGACACGTCACAAAAACTGAGCAAGCAGAGCGTGTTTTTCTAACTTAGATTTCCCAAAAGAGTAAGAAAGGAGAAAAGGTGGGTTCAGGATTAGCTACATTTTCATCATATTACATAGAGAGCTCTTAAAAATGGAGGGACTGGTGAAATCTCTGCCCCACCCCCCTGATGGAGGACAATACAACATTTTACTGTGTTTAGTTTAGTTTAGTTTAGTTTAGAATGTGTGCGTGTGAGTATCTGTTGTCGCACATTTGCATTGCTAGGGCTGGCTTCTTTCTGGACTATTTCATATTCTAGGGCCCCAGGCAGATGCAGCTGGGGAGGACTGTACAGTTCAGGAAACCTGCCACCTAAACAATAGCTCCAAAGCGAGTAACTTTTAAGTGGACAATAAAATGCTATGTAGCTGCTGGTTGAGCATAACAAGGAAGCTTGGAAGCTCAGTGACTTCAGTCTGGTTCACCCCAGTGTCCCCCAGAACCTGGCACAGAGAGCAGACACTTAAGTACTTGCCAGATGAATTACAAGTGAGTGTTAGTGAAGAGTTTCTAACGTCACGAGGGAATGAGTATTCCTTGATGGTCAATAGAAAGGCAAAGTATTAATTTGCCTTTCGGTACGAATTCAGGTATGCAAAAACAATGCTTAGAAAAAAATAAAGAGACCCACGTGCTGAATGAATGGTTACCTTGCGGGTGGGAGAAGAATTAAGGATGATTTTGTCCCTTTTTTCCTGTTTATTATTTTCTACTTTTTCTATACTTTATATCCTTTAGAAAGAAAAATTATTCCGCATTAAAAAAAAATCCCTATTCAGCCAAATGCAGGGTGAGCATGGAGAGAACTATCTGGAGAATTCATTATCTATTTAGACTCTACTCTGACCGCAAAGCAAGCTCCTCCAGGGGGTGAAGAAATTGGTGGATCTGGGGCACTCTTGCCCAGGAAGAGGATGTAGGCTCGCCTTTTTTTCTCTCCCCGCCTCATTACCATTCGTGGGAAGAGAAGGGCTTCTTTAGGAGCAGAGGTCTTGTATTCATTCAAGTAATTCAACACACATTTACTGAGCACCTGCTGGGCGCCGGGCCCCACGCTCCTGGTGGTGCCTCACCTCTCCTTCTACGAGGAATTTCAGTTTAAATGTAGAGAACGTTTTATAACTGCATAGTGCTTAGGACAAATCATCCTCACAATCACCCTGAGTGGTGGGCGAGGTATTCATTTTAGAGATAGTGGCGTGCAGAAATAGGAATTTCAGTAAGTTGCCCAAGGTCACTTACCGCTGAGGTGGCGCGAGCATAATTTTGCAGTACAGTGATTACATACGCAAAGTTACAAGTTAGGTTTAGGTTCAAATTATGACTGTTTTCTGCTCAGCAATGTGATCTTGGTCAAGTCTGATCTCGGATTTCTCATCTATAAGGTGGAGACAATGCCAGTCACAAGATTTGTTGTGAGAACTGAATGTGGTAATATACATAATGCTTTTAGCAGGTGTCTGCCCTCCATTAAGAATTAGATATCAATCAACTCTTATCATCATTATGAAAGCTAGTATAATAAATACTATTATCACCAACTCTTTGGTTTTTGTGTCCTAATTTATCTTCTTTGTACCCCCACAAAACGTCCCTTCTCCCCATTTCTCAGATGAAGAATGTGGACACCAAAGACTTGGGTGAATGTGTCTTGAAGCAACCAGCAACGGCATTCGGATCCTGGGGGACCAGCTTCAGGGACCAGGACAGCACACCTTGCCATGAGAAGACAGGGGCTCCAGGGCTGGCTCTTCCAGCTTACTCGCTGCATAACCTTGAACAAGTAACCACTCTGACCTCCTGTTTCCTTCATGGGGAAACGGTGAAACAATTCCTACGAACCTTGTGAGGTCACCAAACAAATGTACCGGTAGAAACGAGGAACAACTAAAGGGAAAGTGCCTTCTGATGAAGCCTCTTCTAATTCCCATCTCATTGGCTGTCTGTGTTGCCTATGTGTGCCATTTGAAAGGCTCAGAAGAAGAGGAATAAGTGACAAGTAGGTCAGATGTAAGTTAAACTGTTGGCCCCATTAATCTACCATTTTGGCTCTAAACGACTAGTTTCAGTCCAGACCGATTTAGTAAAGTGAGAAAACGGTGACGGCGAACTGGCAGAACACACAATCAGAGGAGTGAGTGAAACGCTGAAGCTGCCCCTTCAATTCAGAGGTTAAAGCAAGCAGACAGACCCCGGTGTCTCCCTCGCTGCGTGCCAGCCAACCATATATTATTCATTGGGCTCAGCAAACATTATCGAGCACCTTCCACTGCGGAGCTCCGGCAAGGCCTCCAGGGAGATCTAACTATGATGAGAGACCATCCCAACCTGCCATCTGGTTGGGATAACGAGACAGTCGCAGGCAAAATTGGTCTTTGCTCTCTCTGCCCATTAAAATTCTACTGCACCCTCAAGGCTCAACTCCGATTTTCCCCAAGAAGCCTTCCCGATGCCCTCAGCACTTTGTTTAATTGTCATTTGTGCAATTTGTCAGGCTCTGCATTATCACTGGCCTGGGTCTGCTCATGGGTGTATTTTAACTTATTTCCCACCTCATTCCAACAAGCATTTGAGGCAAAAGTTGTGTTAGGAATATGTTTATTTCCTCAACAGATTGTGAGCCATGTCCTATTTCTATGGGGCTCCCCATGATCTAACACAGCGCCTGGTACATAAGAGATGCTGAGAGAATATTCGTAATAATGAGAAGAGCAAGAGAGTTTAGGGCAAGTGCCCAAGGGAGAGAGGTTCAGATAATATGTGGGATTGGAGGTTAGGATGGGTCAAGACAGGTTAAGGTTGGGTTTTCAAACAACAAAAACCATTTTAAAATACTTCATTCTCTTCTTTCATCCTCTGCTTCATCGAACCTGCAGTTGATTCCTTCTAGTAACCCGTGGACACAGACAGCAGTGGGGTGATGCCCAGAGGGAAGACGGGACGCGGGGGGGGGAGGGGCGCAGGGAGAATGGGGACATCTGTAATAGTGTAAATGATTAAAAAAAGACAAATATAAACAAATGGCATAAGGATGAAAGGAAGGAATTTAATCTGGTTATATGATCATTCACATAAAAAACTCAAATGAAACTACAAGCAAATTTGTAATTAATTAGAGGGTTTAGAAAGATTGCTGGAGACAAATCAATGCAAAAAATGATGATATTTGTATGCATGAAAGAAAAAACTACAATTTTGAAAAAAAAATTTAAAAAATAAGAACATTTCATCATCATGCAGGCCTTTGCTGCCGGACACGATAGCCACTACTGAGCACGCACAAGGCGGCCAGCGCGAATTGAAATGTGCTGTAAACATGAAACACACATGTTAGTTTGGACACTTCATGCAAAAAAGAATTTAAAAATACCTTAATTTACATACTCATTACACGTTTAAATGATTAGCATCTTGGAGACAGTGGGTTAAATAAGATACATTATTAAAATCAATTTTATTTTTTCACTTTCTAACGCAGGTACCAGGAACATTTAAGTTACACATGTGGTTCCTGCTATGTTTCTATTGGACAGTGGGATCACAGGGAGCATCAGTAATCCCTGTGTAGGGAAGGTATCTTAATAAAGTAATCCAAAAGCAAGACAGAAGTCCCATGGGCAAAGTTATTCAGCACAGTGTTACTTTTAAGAGAAACATATTAGAAATCAGTATATCCTAAATCTTGCATAACGATAAGAATGTTTAAGAAAATGACTATGATTAGAATATCCAAGAGTGCGTACATTATACAAGCACCAGTTACGAAGACTAGGTAACAACACAGAAATTCTTAAGACACAATATTGCTTGGAGAAGTTAGCCCACACACCACAGCATTCTAATTTACATATAATCTACATGTAAGCATGTTCTTTCCATCGCTCATCACACATTTGCCAGAATGATTACTGGACACCAGGTTCCATGTTAAGGGAAGATCAGAAATGAAAGGGGATGCAGAGGCAGCCAGGTAAACAGACACCTGAGTGCACAAATGGAACTATATACCAGGTGGCGTGGCCATGTGAAGGAGCTCACACCCGACCTTTCCTGGCACGAGCAAGGACTGGAAAAAATGTGAGGGACGAACAAGGTAGCTATTATTTTGGTCAGGAGTGGTATGGAGTTTTCCTCGGATTTCCAAGCTTCTTGGATTTTTATTTAAAAAAAGAAAAAGCAAGAGCGGAAGTCAGCATCTGACTCTGTAGCGAGCCCCTGGCCATGAGCCGGTGCGCACTGTTGGCTCCACAAGGAGCCGAAGGGTCCCGGCCAGCGAGGCTCTGGGCCCAGGCTTGCATCTGCACCCAGACCCGCATCTGCGCCAGGGCGCACCCCTCCTGCTGAGCCCCTCTGAGCCTCAGTTTGCCCCTCTGCAGACTGGAGACAATTCTGGTGTCTCCTTCAACAATACGTCGTTGAGAAAATGAAATAAACTCACCCACGTAAAGTTCTCAGCGAGGTGCGTGGGACCTCCTAAGCACTAAATAAATGTTGACTTTATTATGATGAGTGTAAAGATTGCACAACTAGCATAATGTAATTGGTCAGGATGCCAAAGCAGAGGGGTGGGCCCTGCCTGCTCCTGACACTCCTGGGTAGTTGGTCCTGGGCCACTTACTTTCCCTCCAGAACCCTTCACAGCCATTGAATTTCACTCAGCCAAGGTTCCTTCTCCGTTTCTTAAGCCTTGAAGGATGATGAAATTATAAATGTTTCACACAATGTGATAGTAAAATAATTTAACCAGAGAATTATTTAGGTCTGCTCCCACTCAGCAGTACAACTCTTACAAAAGCCAGACGGTACTGTCATTCCAAATTCCACTCCCTCCCCCACCAGCATGTTACTCATTCGGCTCCAATCCACTCAGAATATTAAGCACAATTTATCCACCGCCAGGTGATCTCAAAAACAAAACCAGGTCAATCGTTCTGTTGTTTTTTTTTAAGAGTTGTTGATGAATTCAAGAAATCTGGGGAAAGAAACACTTCATTTTTCTGATAGTCCTGCTCTTTCTCCTATAAAAGACTAAACACATTTACACGAAAACAGACTCTTTGTTTTATAAATAGAACATTGTTCAAGGTTTTCTAGAGGTGTCTGCTAAAAATAAAGAGGGTTACAGTTTACATCTTTATAGCTTTCAAAACAAAACCAAAAAGCCTGCGTCTAACTAAATGTGTTAGATTTCTATTTTGAAAGGTATCTTTATGTGAGCCAGGCCTGGCTTCTTGAAATGAAATTCCCCAGAAATTAGATTCCCTACGTTTATACAAGGTGTGCCTATGTAAAGTAATAACACTGTAGTGGTTTTTATTTTCTGACACTGCAGTGTTTTGTTTTGTTTTGTTTTGAACACATGCTCCAGGTTGAATACAAAGTTATACTTCCATCCTATTGAGTACTCACAGAATTCCTTTTTGAAACTTGCTTCCTTTGAGGAGTATGATAACCATTTCAATGTATGAGTTCTCGGTTCATCTGCTCACATGTGAACCGCTTTACTGTGAAGCGAACCCACTGGTCCCCGAAGGTGAGCTGTGCCCTGCGCTCTTTCCAGGTGGCCGGGTTAGAACTTGTTAAGCGGCATGTTGTGGAAACAATGCCAGGCTCCCAGGCAAGTCCCCAGGGGCCACGCTCATTCAGGTGACTAACCGACAGTGACAAGGACAGTGCTAGGAGTTCTACCGCTGCCTGGACTGTGAACGTGGGAAAAAGGGCCCATTTCCAGTTCCGGATGCCAGCAACGCCTCTCCCCTTGCCCCGGTGCGACGGGTCCCCAGTCTCCAGTTCTGTCACGACTCTGGGGCCAGGGGCAGAGACTAAAAAAGTTGGACAACAAACTAAGGTTTCGCGGTGGAACTTTCCAGGGCAGTTTTTCCCCAATAGATCTGATCTGCTGAGATTGATCTGGGCCACAAGGCAGTTTACGGATTTGGGGGTCTGAGAAATACTATCGCAGCCCCCTCCGCCCTGAGGGTATAAAGTAAACATCACCGCAGTCAGGACTCCGAGAGGCTTTGCTGGAGAGAAGCATGTTTAACTCGATACAATTGAACATGTTCCAACACAGGAAGGCTCTACGAATCCTGTCCCAATGGCCTCTACGATGCCTATGAACAACAGCTAACATTTACTTAGAAAAGCTTATGATGTGGCAGGTACCACCGTTCTGAACTCTACATACGTGAAACTGTTCCCTGTTCACAGATCCCTTTGAAGTAAAGGGCAAAACTAACCGTATTTATGAATGTGGATACTGAGGCAAAGACAGGTGACAGATTTCCAAAGCACACGGAGTGCTCCCGTGGAATGACCGTGCGGAACTAAGCCACACAGAGCAACGTCCCTGAAAGTCACCTTAGGGAACAGTGTCCAGCAGGTGGGTCCGGGCCTGGTGCAGACGGCCCGGCACTCCCTCTGTTCCTTCACTTGCATGTCCTAGCCCATGAGTCTTAATTTAGAAGCCGGATTTGAGGCTTACAAGTTTCCGTATTTAGCAACAAAGAAAGACAAAGTCTAACAATGGGTCTTAATCCATAGAAGCCCGAAGGTTCACGCACACCTCAGAGAAAACCAGGCTTACCTTATCCTGGCGTGTCATTTTCCTACCATTGCTGTAACAAGTTACTGCAAACTTAGTGGTTTAAAACGACGCAAGTTTATTTATTATCTTACAGCTGTGGAACTCAGAAGTCCGAAATCAATCTCATCTGACTAAAGTCAAAGTATTGGCACGGCTGGTTCCTTTCAGAAGCTCTAGGGAAGAATCCATTTCTTTGCCTTTTCCAGCTTCCACAAGCCACCTGCACTGCATGCGGCAGGGACAGAGACAAGGTCACAGGCTCCTCCCTTCCTCATCTGCAGTGCCCTCCACTCCTGGCCCTGCACGACTCTGCCCTCTGCTTGTGTGGCCACATGTTCTCTCGCTCTGACCTTCCTGCCTCTCTCCTAAAGGGACCCCTGTGATTATATCAGGCCCACCAAGATAATCTAGGATAATCTCCCCATCTTGGGGTCCTTACTATAAATATTTGCAAAATCAATTTTGCTATGTACCCTTTACAGATTTGGGGGATTATGATACGGTCATAATCTTTGTGGGGGCAGGGGCATTACTTTGCCTAGCACCTTGGCAATGCACTGCTGGTGAGCTAGAGGAAAACAGGAACCTGAAATTGGCCGGGGTGAGAGGGAGTGGAGGGAGAGTCCTCTCTGGCCCCCAGCTCCCACTGCACAGGGAGGGGAAAGAAACATGAGGAGGCATGGGGCTTCTCCCTTCCTCACCTGCCCCCTTTCCCACCACCAGCTCAGTCAGCTCTGATGGCCCCTGAGCAGCGGGGGTGGGATGAAAAAGGCAAGGATGCCCTTCTCAGGCAGGTGTGCGTTTATTCCCAGGGGACGTGGTTCTAGACAGGAGCACCTGCATCCATAGTTCGTCCTCATTTACCATTCTGGAGCCATGATTTTCCTTCAAGATACTGAGATGTAAAAAATGGAAACCACCCTTGTGATAATGTTACAAGCGCAGGTATATTTCTGGTTCTGCTTAAAAAAAAAAACCCACACTTTTTTTCATGTTGCAGGCTGGTGGAATGTATGGGGTGACACGATGTACCTCCAATGGTAATAGTGATTAAATAAATCAATCCCTGGGAAGTGCTCAGGTTGGTGCTGGGCGCACAGGAAGCTCTCAGGGACTGTGGCGATCTGATCTGACTGTTTTACTGCACCACTACTGAAACAATTGTAAGTCACCTGCCCGGGGGCTCCTTTCCACCTCACAACAACACTGTGAGATCCAGCCGTCATTGTCTCCGTGGTACGGGTGATCAAACGAGGCCAGGGCTACTGTGTGTCAATCACTTGATTAAGGTTGCTCATCGGCCTGGCCAACCTGGGATCCCAACTCCACCTGCAAAGCCCACAGCTTCAGCACTTCCGTGTCTCCTTCCGGTCTGCAGCCCAGCTTCCTCTGGGGCCAGCAGAGTGCATCACAATTGCTGGTTGAATCAGAGTTCGCAGAGCTCTGGACTGAGTTCCTAAGGGGCTCCTGTTTGTAGTTCTTCCGAGTTATTAATTCTTCAAAGAACCCATGTCTGCTTGCTTCCTCATGGGTGCCAATGTTTTAGAGAGTGAGGGAATCTGAATTTGTATCCCCTACGCTTTCCCAGCCACTTTTCCTCTCTGATGACCCACCGTCTCCCGTGGGAAATGGCCACAGTCTGTAGCTAGTCAAGTACCTGCTTCTCGGAGCCTGTTTACTCAGTGTCAGAAGTGGCGTTGTCTGACTTTTTAACAGCTGGAAAATTCTAGGAGTCAGAGTTTTAATGGCTCTCCCTAAAACAGAAAGCTTTGAACTAGCAGTGGCAGTGACACTGAATCCCAGTGGCTCTATATTTAGAAGAATACCTAATATACACAAACTTCAGTCTGTTTTTCTGAGGATGCTGGCTAAGCACAACACAGGGAGAAAGAGAGAAAAGCCTATTTCCCCAAACCTTGACCAAGGTGAAGCACAGGAAGCCTTGCGGGTCCATCAGCAATCACAATGGCTGGCGGACAAAGCCTCGCCGCCCATCCTTCATAGCTCTCTCTCGGCTGGAGCCCTGCTTGGTTTTGTGAGCTAGAGATAACTCAGGGTTTGCATTTCCACCTCTGCTTCTACCAACCACTGTTAAACACTCCATGTTAATCCATGTGGAATCAATCCACACAGGCAGAGAAGGGGTTTGGTCTCAGGTCAGCCTGTCTATAAATGCCACGTGTTCTTCCCCCAACAAGACACAGGGCGAAGGAGCTCAGGAGAGAACGCTGAGTGCAGTGCAGTAGGGAGACAAAACCGTCAGGCAGCAAGAGACCTGGCTTTACACCTGCCCCTGAATTACACAGTTGTGTCACCTGTGGTAAGTTACCAAACTCCTTCGTTCAGAGGCTCCTGCTTCTGCCCACCAATGCATAAAGTGCTGACGGTCAGTATGTATTTTTTTCACTAACAGTCAACATAATCTGCCAACCTGAGATACCAGAGCTTGGTATACACATGACGTAATTTTCTTTAGTGTCTGTCTTACTCTCTGAACTGTAAGCCCCATGAGGGGAGGCGTTTTTGTCTCAGCTGTATCCCCAACAGCGCCCGCCCCTCATTAGATACCTGATAAATCTTTATGAAAGGTAAGAACAAATTCGGAAGAGGCAGCACAGGGCAGTGCAGTGGTTCTCAAACTTTAGAGTGCATCAGAATCACCTGAGAGCCCCACTCCAAAGTTCAGCAGGTCCAGGGAGGAGCCTGGGAATGTGCATTCTCAATGACATCCCAGGTGCTGCTGGTGATGGGGGCCCTGGGACCAGAGTTGGAGAAGCACTAGCTTCGTGGTAAAGAGTCAGCTTCTTTGGTGGACTTCCTTCGTTCAAATCCTGCCCATTGGCTCGATTCGCCTCTCTGCACATCAGCTACCTCATCTGTAAAAATGCAGACAACAACAAAACCTCCCTCACAAACTTCCTGTATGTAAAACACTTCTAAAAGGACCTGGTGATTCATAAACATTGTAGCTGTTATTATTATTGGGATTTTTTTCTTTCCTGCTTTGATGTTTTAGTCTGTGTTTATACTAGTTCTTTCCACAAAAAAGGAGTATGTGTCAGCTGGAAATCCTGGACTCTACCTCCACAGCTACTCCTGACCCGGCTGGGACTCACATTTCCCTGTTAAGATCTACGTGGATTTGGGCCTTTGCCGAGTAACAGAAAGAGATTCCTCACTTAGTAAGTCAATTTTTAAAGCAAGCACCTTTATCTTCCAAATCAGGCAACTTCTAGGTTCCAGCGATAAATAAAGACATCACTCCCCTGCCTAGAGAGTATGGCCTGGTGGTCAAGGCCATGACAGACACCACCTCTCTGGGGCTGCTGCCTGGGCTGGCCCTGGGTGGTGCAGGGAGCTTCCTCTATTTAGGCTGAAGGAAATTAGCAGTGGAACAAATTAAAACAACAATCAGATTTAAGTGGCCTCCATCAGGAAATTAACTTTAATGGATATTGTCATCACCAGGCCCACCTCAGAGCTGTGCTGCTTGCAGCAGCACTGGGAACGCAATAAAGACGGGGGCCTCAACTCCCAGTCCCCCACCCACAGCTCAGAATGAATTTTGTTTTTACTGCCTTATGTGTGCTTTAATATGCTCCTTTCCTTGTTCATTCAAGCTTTCCTGTGATTCTATTAAACTGATTGCACACCTCTGCAAATGACTGTGCACCTTGCCTGAGTCGAAAGCTCAAATGGGGACCGGGAGATGGATTTCTTGCTTTGTCACTTTCTGTTAAGTGAGGATGTGAAAGCTTCCCTTTTCTCCATCACATTCCAACCCCAGATTGGTGAGGGTGCTTGAAGGGACTGTTTTCGAGTTCTACACGTTAAGTCCTGGTCTCGCAGGAGAACAGCACCCGCCTTGTTATCTGGGCACGACGATGTGATCCGGGGCTCCCCTGGAACACCCCCAAAGGACTGAACTCTTGACTTGAAGTCAAGAACTTCAGTTCTTGACTGGGTCTGGTCACCAGCCTTCCTCCACCCACCTGGCCTATGCACAACCTTCCTTCCTCATTCAAAACACCTCCAGATTTTGTATTGAAATGCAGGCTGGGGGGTTAGCTGTTGTCTTTATTAGCTACCTCGAAATCAAAGGTCAAGATCAAGATCAGGACATCAAAAGCAATGCAAGGAGGGCAGATAGAGGGAATCTGACCTCAAGGGAGAATCTCTGGCTTGTTGACACCGTGAGCCTCCAAGGCCAAGGAGCAGGAACGTGGAGAAAACAGAGCTGGTGGGCCTGGCCACGCAGCACACGCTGGGTAAGCATGTGGATTCTGGGGCCCACAACTGGGCTTGGATTTTTGTTCCATCACTTGTCAGCTGGGTGACCTCTGGCAAACCTCAGGGTGCCTCGGTCTTCTCCTCTGCATCACTGGAATCGTGACAGTTTTTCTTCCTCAAGGGATTATCATGGAGCTTAGTTAAAATATGTAAAACAATTAGGATGTTCCTGACACATATTAAGAGATAAGTGTTCGTTAAATGAATAAAATGCATTCAGCCCTACTATGTGCCAGAGACGATGAAGACATGGCTTTTGTTCTCAAGGAGCTCTTGGTCTGGCAAGGGAGACGCAGCTGAGAGGACAGTGGTGTGTGTGGAGGAATGAACTCTAGATGGAGGATAATTGCAATAGCTTCCACTTATTAGGTGCTTTCTACGTCTGTCCTCTGTCTAATCCCTAAGAGTTCTTCAAGTATTATGGTCTCAAGTAACCTATGAAGAAGAAGACTAAGAAAGCTTAAGTTATGACCTAAGAAGTCACGGCCAAGTGCCTGAGCTGGGACTCGGATGCACAGCTGCCTCCCTTCAAAGCTCGTGCTCCTTCTCCTGACAAACGGGTGGGATCCTCAGGAAACCATGTGCCGTGTGCCCTTCACCCCAGGAGAAACAGGTGGGGAGAGAGGGCGAGAGGCTTGTTTTCCTTTCTTCTTTTCTACCCACAGATAACCGTGTGACCTTGGAGAAATTACCGATCTAGCCTCGTGCTCCAGCTTCTTCAGGTGTAAGACGGGACTACTCAGTGCCCTCCCTGCACCGCCTTCCAGAATTATTGTATGGTCAGTGGTGATAACCAGGGCAGCCCGAAGAAGCATTTAGAATTCCAGAGAAAAGAAAGTTGCTCCAGCTCTAACCCCCCGCACACAATAGCCTGAGCTGCCTGACCTGCCTCCCCGTCCTCCTTGAGCCGTGTTACCTGCAGGCTTATCTCCTTGCCCCAGTGGAAGTGCTAGGGGCACGGACGGCACCTTCCCCACTTTGTGATCCTGCAGCATTTTGTCTGGTGTTAAGACACGCAGGAAGCACACACTGAACAGGTGTTAAGGAGCAGGACCCCAAACAAGGGAAAAGGTTTAAGTAGAAAGGGACAAAATGTGTCTGGGAACTCACAGAAAGAGTTTGGGAGAGCAAGTCAAGCGGGACTACAACAAATGAATTGGGGAAGAAGGAATGCTGTCTGGTTCTGAAATAGCCCGGCTTAGGATAATCTCAGGTTAGGCCCCGGTACTTCCAGATTCAGAAAAGAACAAACCCTCCAAACCTCTAAAGGTTTGCCAATCACTAATTATGTGGCAATTATTCTATTTTGGGCTTTGGCTAATGAGATCTGGGAAGTGCCTTAATTACCCAAAATTATGAAAATAATTTCAAACTTGACTCTAGGGCTAGTTTTACTCCACTTAGGAAGAAAAATATAAATGGATGTGCACGGGGTTATTTTTTATTACAAAACAGTCTGAATTTGCTGGAACTCTAGGCCCCTGTTGTAAATGCAAACCGACTGCATCCCGGCACTTAAATGTTTGACGTTTCAGACACCTGTCAGTGTCCCTACTACGTGTAATAAACTGCAAGTGGATTTGAGTAATTTCCAGAAAAGGGTCTTAGAAACCCCAGTCCTTGCTGAAGGAGGAGAAGGTGAACACTCCGCACGTACAGCGCAGGCCTGGAGCACAGTTTAGAAGTAACAGGAGAAAGCATAAGAGGGACTAGTCAACTTATTATATAATGCACGCTTCTCCTTGCGAACTGCATCCTATAGCCAAGTACAAGTGAATCTCCTCAGATAATACTACACCCTATTTGCATAGAGCGCTCTAATGCACCACCTGTTTTGGTGAGGTCGTCAGGGAAGAGAATGTAGTAGGGAAGGGTAAAAGCCCCATTCTTGGTCCATTCATCAACTACATTACCTTAAGCAAGTTACTTCCATCTTTTAAGCCTTAGCTGCCTCAGGTATAAATCGAGGTGTGAACTCTATCAGCCCACAGGTTAATTAGAGTCAATATATGTAAAGCACTTTACACACCCTGGACCAGGGGTCAGTGGACTATGGCCTGTCTGCCAAGTCTGGCTCGGTGACTATTTTGGCAAAAAAGGTTTCCCTGGGACACAGCCATACCTATTCCTTTGTGTATTGTCTGTGGCTGTCCCCACACTTCCATGACAGAGCTGAGGGGCCACAGGAGAGACAGACAATAAGGTCTGCAAAGTTTAAGATATTTGTTACATGGCTCTTTGCAGAAAAAAGATCCCTCCCCCGTCTAGACTCTAGAGGACTGAGTGAGCGAGGGTTAGGAGGGCGGTAGCAGAGTGGGTAGGTATGATTATGGCGTTTTACAGATGAAAGAAGAAAGCCCAACAGGGTTACTTCACTCCCTCACAGCAGCAGAGCCAGTAAGTGCCCGGCCAAGGCTAGGCCCCACGGTCTGACCTCAACCCGATGTGTTTTCCACTTCACTGTATTGACACGCTCATTTCACTCAGTAACACCCAGCGCTGAGCTGGCACTGCCAGCCAATCAGTGGCCGAGGCTCAGCCTTTCACCTCTGAATGAGGTAGGCTTGCTTTGTAAGCCCTGCTTGCATGGTGTCACCCCAAGAATGCACCCAAAGGATGCTAAGCAATCCCAGCACAGCCACGTTTTCCAGTGTGTTGTATGCAACGACGCTAGGTCTTGAGTTAAAAACAGGGTGTTATAGTCAAAAAGTCAAAAATGTTCGTGAAAAGCTGAGTTAAAGTAAAGAGGTCTCTCTATACTCCAGGACTGCTCAGAGTCTTCCGTGTATTAGCACACCCTGAGAATCTCTAAGAGGACACGGCAGCACCTCCCCGATCAACCTGGCCCCTCCCCCTCCCCCCATGAGTTACCCAGAAGGTGGTCTTCAGAACACTCCTTTATGGTCTCAGAAGTAATATTTCCCCATTTGCAGGAAGGGACTATACCTCCCCATACCCAGATGACATATTTTTTAATTAATTAAAAGAAATTAAAACCAAGGAAATGCCCTTTTAATTACCACCGAAGCATTTACTGACCAAATAGTTCCCAGGAGTTATTACTAGAAACACATGCTTTCCAGTGCTGCTGAGAAAAGATTTAAGTAGCAGTTTATGCTCCTTCTAATCTTCCCAGACCTTCCTAATTCTGGGTTGACCAGGAGACAATCAAGATCATCTGTTCCCGTGGAAAATCAGAAACGGAACAAGTGAGAGATCATATTTTTATACAGCAGTTGCCACAATTCCCTTCTATAAAACCAATCACTTTTTAGAAACATCTGTAATGTATGAAATACTTACAATTGGCTACAATCTTGTGGTAATAGGTTAATTATGCCTCCAAAAAAAAAAGCCCCCTTTTTTTCCAGGAGCCTGGCAACAGATCTGTGATTCTGTGGTTCAGTCTCATATTTCTCCCCGTCTTTGTCCTTTGATTCAATCCCAATTATAAAAGTGGGAAGCATTTCTAAAGCTTTGGGCCCCAAATGCTGTTCCGGCACCATGGTCTGCCTCTTCTTGGCCCCCTTTCTTTTTGACATATGTTTCCCCATTCCTGGGGCTTATGGGTACGAGTATGGGGGCCCCCGTCAGAGTCTGCAGAGCCCCACCCTTGGGCTAGAGATTAGGCTGCCCTCTTGTTCCCTACTTCTCAGGGTGAACCATTCAGCTCCTGTGAATTGCTCCTTTACTGGATGGTAAGTCTCACGAGGCAGGTCTTGCTGGCCACCGAAGCCTCACAGCCTGGTCCATTGCCTGGAGCGGGTATTAGATAAATACTTCTGCTTGTTGACAGCTGGCTCACTGGAATAAATGGCTCAAAGACGGGGAGAAGGGAGCATTTCGTATCAGTTCAAGACACCTGGGATAAGCAGATGTGTAGGAATCGTTGGGGAGTGGTGGGAGGAGGTGGGGAAGATCTGAGGCACAGGGAAGTCCCCTCAAGCATGTCAGTTTAAGAAGAAAATCTTGAGACCTTGGAAGGGGAGAAAGATAGAAGACTACTCTCCAGACAGAAATACACTGGCAATGTTTTAAGGAAGAAAGAAATGGAGCCCAACTAGTTAAAGTCTACGATGTGGCGCAGGCTGTGAACCAAAGCATCACAGGTTCGATTCCCAGTCAGGGCACATGCCTGGGTTGCAGGCCACGGCCCCCAGCAACCACACATTGATGTTTCCCCCCCCCTTTCTCCCTCCCTTCCCTCTCTAAAAAATAAATAAAGTCTTTAAAATAAAACCTTACAAATTTCTAAAAAAAAAAAAAAAAAAAAAAAAAAAAGGATCTACGATGTGGGTACATAGTCAAATGGACTCCATGAGTGTTGGGAGAATCGTCTTGGACAGGAAGGATTTCCAGAAGCAACAGAGAAACATTTGCTGATTGCCTGCTACATACAGGTGAGGAAGTACGTCCTAGCAGCAGGGACGAAGGGGCAGAGACGAGACGCCCCTCCAGATCCGACCAACTTCACAGTCTGAAAAGGGAAACAGGTGTAACAATATTGTAAAATACTGGGGTAAGTGGTAGCAGTCATCGCTCACCTTACCCTTCCAGCCACACGGCAGTTACAGAGCATTCACTCCGTGTGGAGGCTGGGGTGACTGCTGCAACATGGGGGGGTTCCAGAATATCTCATGCAGGGTGATGTTGGGACCCTTTTCTTAAATAAGCAAAAAAAAAGTTATCACTATTAGGCTTTGATTCTAATCTGTCTTGGATCAAACATTTGAGAAATTCCTCAGATGCAAAATTAATCTGAGTATATCCCTTTGCTCACAGACACACAGATTCTCGACATCGGGTCTCCACACCTGCTTCCCCACCCACTCTGCTGCAGGCTAGTAAGAGATGATGTATTTTAAAAAGTCATAAAGTAGAAACGGCAGTTATGATGCAGTTATGACATGATATAGTAAACATAATAGCAGTACTCATTAACGAGACTTAACTCTGTGTCAAGCATTAGGCAGAGTGCTCTATGGGCTGGAGCTTATGACCGAAGTATCAATACCATCGCTGTTTCCAGCGGAGGCATCCGAGACTTAGCAAAGTTCAATAACTTGTCCAAGGTCATCCAGCACAGGTGAGGGTCAAGCTCTGGTCTGCCTGACTTCAGGGTCAGCGTCCTGTCTCACTGAGCATCTTTCACAATGTAGGAGGGGAGGGAGAGGGATGGAGCGGCAAGAAGTGGGAAGGGAAAGAGAAAAGATAGAGGAGGAACAGAGTGAGAGATCCCCAAAAGGTGGCACAGTAAGGTAGAAGATATCCAGACTCTGCGGAGAGACAAAACTGGGGTTCAAATCGTGGCTCTGCCACAGTGAACTTAGGGAGTAGGCAATGCTTTGTTCGCATTTGTGGGTAATAACTACTAGATCGCTCCTCCGGCACCTTCTGTCTCAAGAGAATTACCAGTAAGTAGTTTGCTAGAGTTCTGTCTACTTGCAAATAGTGTGAATCAGTGACATTTGCAGAAGGAAGACTGCATAACTAAATACTAGTAAACTCATTTAAAGCAGGGATGGGCTCACCTTATGCTTCTCCCTGGCACCCAGGTGCCTGGTTGGAACTGTGCATTGCTCTCAATCCGCATTTGATACATGGATGAATGCAAATTGCTAAGGGATGCAAGGTGTTCTGGAAAAAGCACCACTTTCAAAGCAGAGTAAACGTCTTTTTGTGTTCTTGTCATCTAGCGGGAGTTACAGCGAAAGCAATTATTTTGAAAGGAAACTGATTAAAGCGTTTTGTAATGAGTTCAAAAACAAGTGAAGAAACAAATGGTTATTCACGGGCAAAGTCAAAGAAACTGAACAGGATGGAATCGTATTGTTAGGTGAAGCGTTT